>NC_056749.1:256145562-256473062 GCF_019279795.1 Protopterus annectens
AACAGTAGATGCTGGAGGGACAGAATTGTTTACAATGACTGCCACGTCTTTGGAATAGGCTACCCATTCATGTGGAACAGAGAACCTCTACAACACTGTTTGAAAATAACCTGGATGAGTGGATGGGGCACCATAAATTCTTACAGATGATAGTGCCCACAACCCTTCTGGACACGGGCAGTCATTACTAAAATAAAATCCTGGGTACTGACAAAGAGTATCTATGGTATTACATTTGGAAATGAAATTGCTAGGCTTGAAATGACCTCTGGGTCAATAGCTTAGTAAACCCCTTTGACATGCCCTATTGGTAACTCATGTGATCAGTTTACACAATACAAAGTCATCTGCATATAGACTGTAGAACACCTCATATGAAAAAGATGGGTCTGAAATACACAAGTATGGTCCTAGGACAAATGCCTGTGGGACACCCTGACTACAAAGAATTTAACCTGTCCAACTGTTATCTCCTGTTTGCAAACCACACAGCTATCCATCTTATCAAAAGTACTTCAGGACCTACTTGTTCTAATTTACTGATCAGTGTTTTGTGCATGTCAAATTCTGAAGACAAATCTATACAACTTATATAACAGCAGAATTTTTCATTCATTGCTATTATATTGTTATAGACCATCATGTTACAGGTGATAACAGATCTATTTTTAAGATATCCAAGTTGATGTATGGTCTCAAGTCCCAATCTTTCCAAATCTGATAATAAATATCCAATATTACCTTCTCCATTATTTGTCCACAACATACAAATAGACTTAAGGGCGTGTATGGCTCTGGGTTTGTCCTCCTCCTCTTTCCCTTAAAGACAGGTTTTACAAGCGTATGTCTCCAATCTTGAGGAATCTCCCCATACTTACATTACCTATTAAATAATAGATATAACGGCACTCTAAGTTCTTGAAGAAGTGTTCTCAGGTTATCACTACTAATTCTCTTTCCTGTACTTTTATTTGTCTCCGGTATGCATAGTTCTTTTTTGGACAACTTATTCACTTTGTGGAGCCAAACTATAGATATATTTACAAAATCTTAGGCAAAACAATCTGTTGTGTCTGAAAATAAATTTTAGAATTTAAAAACAATTTAGCTATATGTGTGTCTACCCCTTCCATATCTTATGTATTCATAAAATGGTTGCCTATCATGCTCAAAATCATTATATAAACTTTCTTCAAAGTTTTTTCATCGTCTCACACTATACTTAATTTGCTTGTTCAGTTTATTTTAGCTCTCAGAGTTGCAGTTTGACCTCTTTTCCATTTCTTAAATTTTGCCTCTTACCTTAATCGAGTATCTTGCTCTTATGGAAATATTGCCCCCTGACACATTGTATTCCTAGCTCCTGATGTTAAACTTATTTTGATTTTTTGCACGCAAACAATTTTTCTTTCAAAACTCAACACATTCCTTTTGCCATATTTCCACTGAACGCATTACTCCCAATTCGTTTTACACTGTGGATGTTTTGCTTTCATATAACCTGTAATTAATATCCATGTACTGCTTTAGATTTCAGTTTGGCAGAATTATCCAGCAGCAAATTAACTTTTTTAACCCCATGATCACTGCACATCAGTGGTGGTAAAACTTGACATGAAGTAAAAAGAAGTTATGTACTTAACATAACATTCCATGCGAGTTGTTCATCTCGCCTTCATTCTTTACTGATGGGATCAGAGCCAATCCCTCAGCTCCGATACGGCCAATTGCAAAGCTGGAAGTCTTCAAATAGCTCGAGGCCAAGTCCCTATCCCATGATGCACCTGGAATTACCTCAGATCTTGTTTGCTTCGTATAACAATACCATATGTCATTCTTTCACTTCCAAGAGAAAGGTATAGAAGGATTGAGTAACCAGGATGGATCCAGCATCTCGGTCATCTATCAGCCCAAGAGGGGGTAGGAGGGAGGGATGTAAGAATGAAGGCGAGATGAACAACTCACATGGAACGTTATGGTAAGTACATAACTTCTTTATGTGAATGTGTTCAATCTTGCTGTTCATTCTTTACTGATAGGTATCATCCCAAGTATCATCAAACTCAGATTGCTCACAGGAGTATATTTCTCAGGACCGTGGATCCAAAGGAGGCCCTGTCAACTTTGTAATGAGTGATAAATGTATGAGGTTTTGACCAAGTGGCTGCTGCACAAATATTATCAATGGGAAGTATGGCAGAAAAAGCAGATGACGTAGAAACTGCTCTGGTTGACTGAGCTTTAATCTTATGTTGCAAAGGCATACTGGCAGCTGAATATAGAAAGGTAATACTATCAGATAACCATTTAGAGAGAGATGTTTTAGCCACTGGTTTCCCCTTCCTGGCGTCTGAAAAATGAAACAAAAAGCTGGTCTGATTTTCTGAAATCTTTTATTCTATCCAAATAAAATCTGAACTGTCTGTGAACATCAAGTTTGTGCAGCATATACTGTAAATTATTGGAATGGTTGGGAAAGAAGACTAGCAAATCAATAACTTGGTTGAGATTGGTTTCAGTGCAAACTTTGGGCAAGAATGAGGGACTTGTTCTAAGTGAGACTCTGTCAGAATGGAATATCAAATAGGGAGGCTTGATGGATAAAGCCTGAAGCTCTGACACACTGCGGGCAGAAGTAATAGCTACTAAAAAGATGGTCTTCCAAGACAAATTTGAGATCATAAGATGAAGCTGGTTTAAATGGCGGAATAATTATGCGGGAAAGCAAAAAAAATTAGATTTGATGAAGAATAGGGAGATTTCACAGGTGGTCTAATGTGAAAAGTCTCTGAGAAAGGTTTTGGATAACTTATAAGACATGATATTCCATCCTTCAAATCCAAGATGAAAATTAGAAATATCAGCCAATTGAACCCAAACTGTTGCTGCTACAGCCTCTTAGTTAAAAATAGTAGTCAAGAACTCCAAGATGGAAGCCAAAGGGGCTTGGTAAGGATCAATATTACTTTTAGAGGCCCATATAGAAAATGTTTTCCATTTGCTAAGATACAGCTTCCTAGTAGAAGATTTATGAGAAGACAAAAGGATCTTTTTTTTGTCTCACTGGAGAGGTTATGGAACCTGGCTATGATGGGAACTGGAGCAGCCAATCTGTCAGCTTCAGGGACTGCAGAGAGGGATGAAGATCCCCCAACAGGTGTGTCGGAAGGTCTGGAACTGGGTCCAAAATCCAAGGATCCTCCAAAAGATGAAGTCAAAGGAAAAGGAACCAAATCTGACGAGGCCAATGAGGGGCTATTAGAATGATGGTCCTTCCCAGGGTTTTTGCTTTCTGTACAACCTTTGGTATCAACGGGATTGGTGGAAATGCATATATGAGACCCGGAGGACAATCGTGTACGAGTGCATCCCTTGGGGATTCTCACGGAGGGGGAATCAGGGCAAAGTAGCTTCTGCATTTCATGTTCATGCAACTGGCAAAAAGGTCGCAGCAAGGCTGGCCCGATCTGCGGAATATCATGTCTGCTATTTCTTTCTTGAGGGACCACTCATGGGGCAACAAAATTGCCTCGCTCAGTTTGTTTGCCATCACGTTGGATTTCCCCAGGATGTGTGTTGCCAACAGAAAGCATTGGGTGCAAACAGCTCACTTCCAAACTCTGAGAAACTCACGACAAAGGGGGTAAGACCTGGTTCCTCCTCGTTTGTTCAAATACTAGACCACTGACATGTTGTCTGTCTGAATCGAAATTGTACCCAGAGGAAGAGTGTCCTGAAAATACTGCAATGCCAAAAGTACTGCTCTCATCTCCAGGACATTGATATGCAGATGTCTCTCTTAATCGGTCCATGTGCCTTGGGCAGTCTTTCTCTGAAAATGCCCCCCCCCCACCCTATCAGGGAAGCGTCCGTGGACACTGTGGCCGCTGGAGAGGGTAGCACAAAAGGGTGTCCTATCGTGACAGGGAGTGAGGTCAACCACCACTGAAGGTCCTTTTTGCAAGAATTTGTGATCATTACAGTGTGAGTCATGGGAAGCTCTTGGCAAGCCCATTGAGTAACAGCCACTGAAGTATCCGCATGTGCATATGAGCTAGTGGTATGGCTAGAATTGCTGCTGCCATCATGCCCAATAATTTCAGAACTTCTGATGCTGGTGCTCTGTCTTTTGATATCAGAATGCTGACGAAGGAGGACTCTTTCTATTGGAAGCCTTAGTATGGTGATGGTGTCCAACTCTGCCCCGATAAAAACGATATGCTGCGATGGCAACAAGGCAGATTTTTCTGAGTTGACTGTAATGCCCAGATGATTGCAGAGTGATCGACTCCCAGGCCTGAATGAGTTGATGCCTGGTGACGGCGGTAAGGAGCCAATCGTCTAGTTACGGAAACACCTGGAATCCTAGATGCCTCAGGTGAGCCATTACTACTGCCATGCATTTGGTGAACACTCTGGGGGCTGTAGTGAGACCAAAAAGCAGGGCTCGAAACTGATAGTGATTGGCTCCCAGCCGGAAGCACAGGTGATCCCTGGATGGTCTGGCCATTTTTATGCGATAGTACACATCCTTGAGATATATCAGGCACATCCAATTGTCTTTCCCTAAGAAGGGAAGTATAGACTGAAGCGTGACCATCCAAAACTTCTCTCTCTTTACGTATTGGTTCAGTCTGGTGAGGTCCAATATGGGTCTCCAGTCCCCAGTCTTCTTTGGAACCAAGTAAATTCCGGATCCTGTCTGGTCTGTTGGGACTGGTTGGATGACTCTTTTTCTTAGCAACGTTCGGACCTCTATTGCCGGCTGTTCCCTGTAACTGGGTGGAACGTCCGGGATTTTTCTTATGATTGGAGGATGTGTGGCGAAGGAATGAAGTATCCTCTGGAAATGATACTTTGTACCCAGTTGTCTTTTATTATTGTGAGCCAGGAGTCCGGGTACAAAGATAAGTGACCCCTGACTGCCTCCAGAGCAGGACAGTCGGGCCTCCTCAGGAGCGCTGGTAGGGCTTCCCAGAGAAATGATCTCTGTCGCCCTGGTGTTGCAGACCCCCTCTGCCACTAAAGCGACGCCTTCCATTATTGCCCCCTCCTCTGCCCCTGGAGGGAGGTTCACATGCGTCCTGAAAGGTTTCTTGGGCTTTTTGGAACATTTTTCCTCCCCTTTGACCTTTAGGGTAGGGTCGGGTAGGGGAGGAAAAACAGACCCCGATGGCAGAGTCTTTCCATCCTGTTCACACCAGGTTAAAGTTTCCTTCACTTTAGGCACGAAAAGGGATGAGCCATCAAAGGGAGTGTTCATGAAGGATGACTTGAAGGACTCCGCAAAGGAACACAAGCCCATCCAGGAATGTCTCCTACGAGCAACTCCTGTACCCGCTGCCCTACTCGTTCCATCAGCTGCATAAGAGATGAGGTGCATGGATGAGTTGACAATAGAATTGAGGATAGCAAGCTGGGCAGCAACTTTGTTGGAAGATCCTGTAGCTACTGTACCCTGAAGAGTTTCTCCTAACTCCTTAAAGAGATCTCGTTGTAACCTAGTAAAATGGGTTAAATAGTTTAGCGAATGGAGAGCAAACGTCGCTGAACTAAACATGCATTTCCCATATCGATCCATAATCCACGAGTCTCTGTTGGAGCAGTGGTATTTTAAGTATTTAAATATATGAATTAAAACAAACATTTGCTTGTTTGTATAGTTTTTGAAGTAATTTAATGTGGTTTGTGTGTTTTGGAAATTCAAATGCTCCCCAACATGAAATACATGTAGCTTTTAATAGTGAATGTGTTTGGCTGTTTTTGGTTGAGTTTCTGGTGGATGCCACCGGATGGAGCTTTGTGTCCTTTTGATGTGAATTGATGCGAGTGTTCTTGGCAATGGATTTTTAACATTCTTAATATTATTTTATGTAACAGGTACTCCCGTTCGATTCTCGGCTGGAGCGCCTTCTGTGTGGAGTCTGAATGTCCTCCCAGCGGTTGAGTGGCATTCGAAAGACATGCGTGAATGGGCGTGCCTTTGTTGAAGGTTGGGCTGGCAACACAACACCGTAAGAAAATCTGCTGCCAATCATTAGCAGACCAGAGTTCTGCTGTGGTGACCCCTAACCGTGAAAAGCCGAAAGAAGATACCCCGAAAAGACATAAAACTGTCTCAAAATAGTCTAAAACAATGAGATCTCCTTTTCTGGAGTCATTAGGTAAAAGGTATCATAATCTGCAAATAAAGCCAACTTTTCTTGACTACTATACCAATTATATCTTTGCATTTCCGAGTCCCTTATTTTCTTTGCCAATGGTACTAAATATAAAGCAAGTAACAAAGGGAAAGGGGACGTGCCTGACTCATTCCTCTGTTCAGGCACATGTCAGAAAGGAACCCTCCCACTTTAATTCTTGCCTCTGATCACTCATATATCCTCCTAATTAACCTTATTATTGTTTCAGTGAAAGCAAATGCTTCCATTACACAATCAAGAACCCGACAAAAACTTATTCAAAAAAAAAAAAAAACCTGAAAAAAGAACTTCTTTGCTGAATAAAACCACTTTATTGTTGAGCGCTTTTGTCAGCTTATAACATTTGACCATCAGAATAAATTACTAGAACAATAAATCACATTATAAATGTAAAAAGAGACCACATGACACCAAGACCAAATCAGAACATAAATTCAGTAAAAAAATGTAAATTACACTATTCAGTTAATACATGGATCTGAAGACTTTTGACAAATCTAACCTACTATTAAAAACTAAGTAACAGATAATGTTACAAAAATGCATCAAAGACGATATAAAAAACTCAAATAATAATAAAAAACTACTACTAAACAATATAGGATCGTAGTTTAAGAAGGGTGCTTAGGCTCAAGCCATCATTTAGACCAGGAAAAACATGTGCATTGAGCCTAGCTTGCCAACATAATTCCCTATATTCAAGGAAATCTTCCCATGGCTCTCAACGAGGGTCCTGGGAAACTTTTTCAATTACCAAGAACCTAAAACTGTATGCTGGATGATTTAGTATGTGCTTAAATAAGGCACTATTTAAATTTTGATTTCTGATGTCCCTGCCGTGTTCATATATTCTTTCTTTAAGTTTCCTCGGTTTTCACAATATAGAAACACCTACACTATGAATCATAAAGCAGCATACACAACTCCCTGAGAATTACAAGAGAACTTTCCTGCTGCTTTTATTGTAGTGTGGTTAATCTTAATTTTATCAGTGCTTAAAATAAAAATGCACTGTGTACCGAAACCACATTTTTTAGTGCCTTTAAATTTATATTGAGGAAAAGTGCTACTGTTGTTTTCCAATAGACTCGTAATAGACAGAAGGAAGGCTGCTTTCCAAGAAAGGAATTTCACCTCCGCAGTTGCAGCTGGCTCAAAAGAAGGTAGAGTGAGCTTTTCCAATACAAAGTTAAGATCCCAGGCAGGAGTAGGAGCTCTCCTGGGTGGTCTTAAATTTTTGGCCCCTCTGAGGAATTGTTTCAGTAGGGGGTGAGAGAAGAGGAGTGGCTCAGTATTATAATGTGCTGAAATGGGTGCTGCATGAATTTTAATGGAAGAGAAGGAAAGGTCCCTGTGAAGCATCTCTGTTAAGTATTCAAGAATATGCTGTAAACTGGGCACTGTGCTCATCCTCAGAGTCTGGCTCCAGGAACAGAATCTTTTCCACTTTTCAGCATAGGATTTTCTAGTACTAGGCCTCCTTGCCTCCAGGATGACATACAGCATTTGTTTGCTGAGGGATGCTATAGGAGAACTCGGGTAATTAGCCAGGCTGCCAAGTTCAGGGTTTGAAGCTGGGGGTGCAGAATCTGGCCCTCCTGCTGGGACAGTAGGGAAGGAGTCGGAGGCAGGTGCCATGGTTCCAGTAGTGACATACTATGCAAGAGGGGGTACTAGTGTTGGCGTGGCCAGTCTGGTGCAATGAGTATTGTCCTTGGTTTGTCCTGTTTGATCTTCAGTAAAACTTTCGAGAGGAGAGGCAGAGGGAGAAAGGCATAAAACTGAGAGGCTTTCCCAGGTGAAGGACAGGGCATCCACTTTCCAAGCTTGTCTGTGGGGAGTCCTTGTGCAGAATTTGTCCAATTGGTAGTTCTGAGGGGAGGCAAACAGGTCTATCTCTGGGCTCCCCCATTTGTTTCTCAGAATGTTGAATATCTTTGGCTCCAGTTTCCATGCAGGTGGGTCCATGAGATTTCTACTTAGGTCATCTGCCAGTGTATTTAGCTTGCCTGGCAGGAATTGAGCTTGTAGGTGCACTTGGTAGCTCAAGGCTGTGTTCCACACAGCCATGGCTAGTCTGCAGAGGGGGTATGAGTGGGTTCCCCCCTGCTTGTTTATGTACCACATAACTGTGGTATTGTCCATCTTTACCAATAACTGTTCTGGAAGAATATGGTCCTTGAAGGCTGTCAGTGAATTCTGTAAAGCTAACATTTCTTTTTGTTTGATATGCAGGTGCACTTGACTCTAGTTCCATTTGCCCTGAATGCACCACCCTGCCAAGTGAGCCCCCCATGCATAGTCTGATGTGTCTGTTGTTAGGGTTTGGGCGGCAGGGAGTAGAGTGAATGGTAGTCTCTTGTTGTAGTGGCAGGCCTCTGCTTACCAAAGGAACTCTGTCTTTATACAAGGAATTTTGAAAATCATTGATTCCAGGTCCTGAGAATGTTGACACCATAGGCTTTTTAGATACCATTGTAGTTTCCTCATATGCAGTCTTGCATATGGAATTAGTAGAATGCAAGAGGCCATGAACCACAGAGCTTGCAGTATTTTCCTTGCAGATAGCTGGGTCTTTGTGGCCAGTAGTTTGAAGTAGGCTGTCAAATAAACTTGTTTCTCTGGCGTGAGGAAGGCCATCTGGGAAGTTGTATTCAAGCTTGCTTCCAGGAATACAATTTATTGGCAGGGTACTAGGTGAGATTTCTTTTCGTTTATGGTGTACCCCAGTGAGGTTTGCAGTTTCTTTACAAATGCCATATCATTTAATAGAATGTCCTGGCTTTCTGCCTGAATTAGACAACCGTCCAGGTATGGGTATATTTGAATGTTTCTTTGCCTGCAGAATGCAATGACTGGAACTAGGCACTTTGTGAATACCCTGGGCGCAGTAGATAATCCAAAGGGCAGCGCAGAGAACTGATAACGCATGTAGCCTGCTCTGAAGCGTAGGTATTTTCTGCAAGATTCCCTTATTGGGATGTGCAGGTAAGCTTCCTTTAAATCCAGTGTTGCCAACCTGGCATTTTTGCCTAACATGGGAAGCAGCTGATTAAGAGTTAGCATTTTGAATTTTGGTATTACCAAAACGGTGTTTAGGAGAGAGAGTTCCAGGACAGTACGCCAGGGATCATCTTTTCTGGTGTCTCGAGTAAAAACCTTGTCCCCATTCCTCTTTTGGGACAGGTTGAATAGACCTGATACTTAGAAGATTGAGAACCATCAGTTGAGCCTCTGTCCATTGATTTGAGGGTAGGTCTCTTGCCAACCTTTTAGGGTTGGTAAGGAGTGGAAGTGGAATCTGTATAGTTGGGAAACTATATTTAGAACCCATTTATCTTGGATAATGAGTTCCCAGTTTTTTGCATACAGGGCGATCTTTCCCCCTAAAGGAACAGTCAGTTGAGTAGGGCTTGGAAGGTTTAAGGTTAAGTCATTGAGACAGTTTACTATAGGGGGTGCTTTACCACTTCCAACTTTGGAAGCGGGAGCCCCCCACTGCTTAGGCCTGTGAGTACATTGAGACTGAAGCCTGGGTGGTCTGCTGGTTCTGGGTTTGGACTGAGAAGGCTTGGAAGAGACAGGAAAGGACCAAGTCTTAGAAGGCCAGTGCCTACTAAATCTGGGAGTCTGTACTTGCAGGAAATCTTTAACAGTTTACATAGATTTAGCTTTTTCCTCCATCTTTTTAAGTACTACTTCTGCTTTATTGCCAAACAAGCGGTCTTGGTTCAAGGGAGCATACAGTAATTTAGCTTTAACATGATCTGGCAAAGATTGCTCCTTAAGCCAAGAATGCCTTCTAAGTACAGACCCAGTGACAGCAGCCCTGCAAGATGCCTCGAGGAATCAAAACCACATTGCAAGGTATGTTTACCAACTTGTTCAGCAGACTGCATTAAATCCTGTAATTCTTTACTTTCAGTACAGTCAGGAATCAACATAATTTTCTGTTTATGCAATCCAATAATATGCTGCTGATACTTTAACATATGAAACTGACAGTTTAAGGCCCTAATGGCCAAAGCAGCTGAAGTGTATACCTTCTTACCCCATCTGTCCAGTGCCCTGGAATCTCTATCAGAGGGGGTAGGGGTTTTTGGCAGTAGTAGCCTTAATACCTTTGGGTCCCTGTGAAATGGTCTCTGGATCCGCAGTAGGATTCTTAAAGAGGAACTTGTGAGAGTCAGGTACACTGCAATACCTGTCAGGTTTCCTGGGAGCCGGAGGTAAAGTGTCTGGGGCCAGGCTAGATTCCATGAAGACATCATCTACAATGTCCAGTACAGGAGGAATAGCTAAAGGCCTGTGTTGAGGGAGGAGTAAGAATTCCCTAAGCCTCTTTTTGGAGTCAGAGTAATCCTGGCTTTCCCAGCAGAAATGCTCCCTAAGAGTATGCAAAGTTTCACCAAAAGAGAAATCTTCTGGATGGGAAGCAGAGGGAATTGAGTCCTCTGCATCAGAATCCTCAGAGGTAGATAAGGGGAAATCCTGGTCATCAGAAGAAACAGAAATGTCAGAATCCTGATCAGAAGAATCAGAAGAGAACTCAGTTCTGGGTCTTAGGTCTTCAGCCATTCCTATCATTTGTTTTTTAGGCATAGGGGCCTGACCATGTGGTCTGGGCATCGGTTTTCTAGGCGTGGATTGAGTTTTAGGCCTTGAAGAAGATGGCATCAGTTTGATATGCAAGTCAGTAGACTTGAATACACCCTCAGAAGCCGGTGCCTGCACAGCGGCTTTGGACCCATCCAAGGTAGAGATATCCGCAGGTTCCACAGTCGAAGAAGCATCTCGCGGCATACCAGACTCCAAATGGGTCTCAGTAGAGGCCTGCGAATCTGAAGTAGTGGGTATCAGGGGCTGCGAAAGCGCCTCACTGAGTACAGGCGGACTGGCAACTAGCTTAACGGAAGCATTGTTGGCAGCTTTGGACCTATGCAGTCTGTCTTTACCTTTACGTTTTTTCGGAATGTCGGTAGTCGGTTGGCTTACCAAAGCCATTTCTGGATAACTGAACCAAGTACCAAAATAGATGCGACAATGAACCGGCGACAAATAGTTAGAGGATTAAATAAGGCACAAAACCGACAGCGAGGGACATCATGGTCTGGCCCTAAGCAAGGAATGCAGTACGAATTAAAATTTTTATGAGGTATTTGATTTCCACAAGAAATACAATTGGTAACTTTTACTGACATCAATTTAGAGCAAGAAAAAGGATCCCCAACGGGGTACTTAGCTTTTACTAAGACTTCGGATGTGAAACTCGAAAACGAACATTTCAGGAGTCGGACAGCCGGCATTTGCGAACTGCTTCTGCTTCAGGCACCGCTCGGCAAGAAAGACTGATGTAATGGCGTCGGTTGCATGTTTTATTCCCCTGACTACCTGACGTCATGGAAGATGAGACAGCAACCAACGCAGGACGCAAGACTTTGATAATCAGGCAGACTGAGGGCTACCTACAAGCAGATAACCCAAATGTAATGACTGCAACAGTGAAACACGAAGAACATCTGGGCTATGTTACAGCTGAACTAGGACACTATACAGTAAAATGCTGCAAAAAAAAAAAAAAACAGTTCAGGCAATTCAAACAGTAGAATGCAAATACAATTAAAAGTGCTACACAAGAGAAAAAACAGGTACTTAAAATTAGATGGGAGCAACGGATGCCTCATAGCTTTCAATATCTTAGTGAAGATCTGGTTTCAGCGCTCAAGTGATAAAAAAACAGTCTAGATTCAGGAAGCCTGAATCCAGCCTATGCTACAAAACTCAGGAGCACCAAAAATCCAAAGTGTGTAAGATCACAATCACAACAGCAAAAAAAAAAAAAAAAAAAGTTTAAATAAAGCAGCAATTCAGTAGAATACTGTCTTCAATTTAATCAGGTTACAGACAAGCAGTAATAAATGCAGTAGAATAAATGCAGTTGAACACTTAAATATAAGCACCAAAATAAAGTAGGAAAAGGCAGCAATACAGAAGGAGCAACTGAACAGTATGCATTTTTTTTTTAGGCAGAAAAGGACGAAACAGAAGATAATTCAATGTTACAAAGCTAAGGGGGTAGGGCCTTCACAAATGACCTCACTGTACTCAGTAGAATGAGCTGATGTGATGGGACTGGGATGAGTGTCCATATCAAATTTATAGCAGAAGCAGGCAACTTAAAAGCCACCAAGGTTTAAGACCACAACAACAGAAGACGAGATCAGAACACAGTTAAGGATTCACTTCACTAAGCCTAAAATGCAGTTGCACAGTTTAAAAAGATATGAAGCAAATATTGTTTTATAAACGTCCAAAAAGCAAAGGTATGGCTCCAAACTTCAAAATCTGTTGAAATACGAATTCAAAATCCAAGAAGTTGATGTCAGCTCAGCTTTATTCACACAAGCGCTTTCACATATAGCTTCATCAGGTGCATAATACATGCTGATTAGAATACCTATTTATACTAACAGTTAATCATGTGACAAAACCTAGATGCAAATAATTAAAGTGAACATGCAGCTAAAAAATGTCATAAATTTTTTTTATATAAAACATTAAACAATATTACATACTCATGTATACATACATAAATATAAAATAAATGTTGTTAAAATAATTGTAATTACTTCCTCAAAGACCTTTTCTGTAATGTTGGTTTAATAAGAACATGGTCATTTAGACCATGCCCACAGTTGGCCCTTAATCTAATAATCCAACCTGCTTCTAACTCTTCAGTTCTATGTTTTACATTACCCCTTCTCACAGTCTCGAAAGTTTTAACTAGTACTGAGAACATAAAAACATGTTTTATATCTGTTTGCATAACATGCTAGGCAAGTGCATTAGTACCATTCATTCTCTTCTCTTAATGTTATATAAATGCTCTCTAATCCTCTCTCTAAGACTGCGGTCAGTCTTACCTACATAGTATTTATTACATAGGGTACAGACTACAAGATATACAACATGCATGGTGCCACAATCAGCACTAGTAGTAAGTTTGTAAAATTCACCTGTATCTGGATGTCTAAATTCAGAAGCTGTGGACACATAACTACAATAATTACATGTCCCACATGGTTTGGTGCCCAAATTATTGATTAAATATTAATTCTGGGATTTATGACATAACCTAGACTTTAATGATTTCATATTCTTAAAAGAAAACTGAGGTTTTGTACCAACCAAGGCCTTAATGTTGTCATCATGCCATGCATGTTGTATATCTTGCAGGCTGTACCCTATGTAATAAATACTATGTAGGTAAGACTGACCGCAGTCTTAGAGAGAGGATTAGAGAGCATTTATATAACATTAAGAGAATGATTGGTACTAATGCACTTGCCAAGCATGTTATGCAAATAGATATAAAACATGTTTTTATGTTCTCAGTACTAGCTAAAACTTTCAAAACTGTGAGAAGGGGTAATGTAAGACACAGAACTGAAGAGTTAGAAGCAGGTTGGATTATTAGATTAAGGGCCAACTGTGGGCATGATCTAAATGACCATGTTCCTATTAAACCAACATTACAGAAAAGGTCTTTGAGGAAGTAATTACAATTATTTTAACAACATTTATTTTATATTTATGTATGTATACATGAGTATGTAATACTGTTTAATGTTTTATATAAAATTTTTTTATGACATTTTTTAGCTGCATGTTCACTTTAATTATTTGCATCTAGGTTTTGTCACATGATTAACTGTTAGTATAAATAGGTGTTCTAATCGGCATGTATTATGCACCTGACGAAGCTATATGTGAAAGCGCTTGTGTGAATAAAGCTGAGCTGACATCAACTTCTTGGATTTTGGATTCATATTTCAACAGATTTTGAAGTTTGGAGCCATACCTTTGCTTTTTGGACTTTGATTTGATTTTTATCTTTTAGCAAAGGTTAGCTGTTGAACTGGTAACATTTTTTACTTGCCAAATATTGTTTTAGTTAATCAGAAATGCAGACAACAGTTGAAAATAAGCACTTACCTTTTGTAGTCTCACTGCATGTTTTTGGAAAACAGCAGAGCAAGGGCAGAAGGCATAACTCACTGAGGCTTTCAGCAAACAAGCACAAACCCTCATCTTCAACCGTGTTCCTATGAATTCTAGGTTCTGCACAGGAGTCAGATTGGAAATGTCTAAATTTATGGTGATGCCCAGGGAGGGCAAGAGTTGAATAACATAATCTCTGGCTTGGAGAAGTGGCAATGGTAAGGAGCCAATTGCCTAAGTATGTAAACACCCAGAATCCTCTGAGTCTCATGTGAGCTGCTACAGCTGCCATGTATTTGGTGATCACATAGGAGGCTGTGGTGAGCCCATGAACGAAAATGACTGGCTCTCATCCGAAGTTATCTCCTGAAGCGCCTGTCTATTTTGATGTGATAGTATGCGTCCTTGAGATCTACTGAGCACATCCAATCATCCTTGCACAATAGGGACAGAATGGACTGAACCATAACCATTTGGAATCTCGACTTCATTACATATAGATTCAAACTGCTTAGATCCAGTATGGGCCTTAGGTCCCTGTCTTATTTGACACTAAAAAGAAGCTACAGTAAGTTCTGAATCCTCTTTGTTCGGTCGGGACCTCTTGGACGACTTTTTTTGTCAGTTTTTTTCTTAATGGCCGCCTCCACCATGATGGCATCAACTACATGGCCCTTACTCCAGTGTTTCCTATCAGTTGGCGGGACCAGGAACCTATCGGGGTGTTTGGGAATGGGCTCAATAGTATCCAGTTATTCCAAGCCTGGCAGGAAACCAAATCAATGAGGTTGTCTGCTGGAGGGGTTATCCACGATGCAGATGGGCCCACTCAGAAAGCCTCCAAGAACAATGACTCCTCAGGAGGAGGAGATTGGACAGACCACCCACCCTTCTGCTTGAGGATCTTTAGAAAATCTAAGGAGGAGACACTAACAGGTGGGATCGAGGGGATCCTTCTCCCTCATCAGTCAGTGTCTTCAGTTAGTGACTTTATCAGGGAGTCAATGTGCCTCCTTTTGCACATCTTCACCCGGGGGACTTCCTCTACTGGGTACTCAAAGGAAGTATCAGTAGAAGGGGATCCATCCTGGGCAGGGAGATCCTGCAGACTGCTCAAGACAGGCTGACTCAAGACAGAATGATTAGGCTGAAGACCACTACCCAACAGGGGTACAAGGGTATGCTGCAGGACATGAGATGATGGTTCTCCACTGTGGGAGAAAACCCTTTCCACGACTTGGATAGCTGACAGACCTGGAGAGGCCCTCTCCGCCTCCACCAGAGCCAAAGCAATGAAGGGCAGGAGGTCAGGACTTGCACCAGATCCATGACCTCCAGAAGGAATCGGACCTGAGCTGTCGAGGGCTGAAGCACACAAGGGAAGGGATGGCTTCTACAAAGATAGAGGCGACCTCACACCCCCGGACCTGACACTCGGCTCAACGATCCACTCTGCTCCAAAGGAATAGGAACAGGGCTAATTAGGGGCACCATCTGAGTCGGTGAAGTTGGCTTCCCCAGCACCAAAGCCGATACTCTTGGGAGTCCCAAAACCTGTAACTCTGCAGCTGAGGGTCAGATCAGAGAAGGATAGCTCATGGATATGATAGAGAGTGGAGCTGACACTACCCCCATCTGAATCTGGGTCTTGAGGAACATCCTCATCATCCTGTCGATGTCTGCCTCGGACCAGCTTCTAGAAGACCTGGAAGAAGCTGACGAGGGAGGTCTGGAGTGCTTTGACTTGAGCAAAGGGGACTTTCCTGACCAGCTTGGGGACTTGCTCCAAGCTCTCAGATCCAGAACCCTAGGATCCAAACCGGAGCCAAAGGGGAAGGAGGTGACAGTGTAATTATTCAGTCAGTGCCAAGAAGGCTTGTGGATCTGATAAAGTGGAAGGTTTCTTTGGATCCAAGGAGGTCGGATCCGAAATTTTCTTAGTTTTGGACTTTGGATGCAAGGGGTCTCTTGGGGAGGCAGAGAGAGACCTCTTTAAAAGAGGAGGACAAAGCCACGTGAGAGGGTCTAAGCCTCAGAAGCTGAAGAAGGAAGAAGACCCCTTAATATAATTTTATTGCACCTATCCGTCAGGGCACATGGGTTAAAGAATGCACAAACTTCACAAGCAGCTTTAAGGTGATCAGCACCTAAACAACTGACACACTCCTTGTGGGCATCTTGGTTAGGGATCTTGTGCCCACAAGTGCAACACCTGAAACTCGGCCAGGGTTTTCATACATAACCCCAATAAAGTGTAAACTGGCCCTATAGCACGCCAAAAATAATGAACACACTCAACAACACACACGGTTTAGCACTAAAGAAAAAGATTATAAAGACTATAAAGTTTTTAACAAGTTAAAGTTGATGTTTAATCTTTAACGAGGAATTATCCTAACACCACTACCAAGAGTGGTCTTTAAGTTATACACACACACAACTACTTCTAAAGCCCTGCTACCAAACTAAAAAAAAAAAAAAAAGAGGGAAGAACACACAACACTCAATGGTAGTTCAGAAATAACATAGCAGAAGGAGAGGAAAAGAAAAGAACTTTTTGTACTTTGCTATCCAACTACCTGAACTGCTCGAGAGCACAGACCCACGTCCGATCGCTGAAGTGGCAAACAAGATCTGAGGTGCTCGAGTGGGAGTACTGCATTATGGGTAAGAGGGAGGACCTTCCAAGTCTGGAAAATGTGGCTGAGCCAGATCCAAGGGTCAGATCCGAGACCCAATTGCGAGGAGGAATGAAGAGGACAACATCAGATATAGCTATTATGACAGACTGTTACTACACCCAACTATTATACATGACAGCTTTTCTGAATGTGTACTTCCAACTGACGGCTTACAGGCACACACTCACGTTTGACAGGCTGATCTTTTAAGCAGTTGCTTCATCTCATCTCCATCTGTACCTATGTCGCATTTTCATGACTTTTTGCTTCATTGAAAACAATTACACTAAAAACTAAATACATTTTCAGAAACCTCATCCCATTTTTACTTAGAACATACAAACACAAAACTATGTACATATTCAACAAATGAAGTTTATCCCTCCATAGAGACGCAGCTACCACAAATAGATGACCACATATAAAGGCACTACCTAATCTAAAATTAAAGTTACTCATGCTAAAATGCATGTTTACAGCTTGCGTTCCCACTTGAACTGATTGCTGTCTGTCCTTTTATTACCTTTACTCTCCTCCCAGATGTGAAAAATTAGAAGTTATGTACTTACCATAACATGGCATCTGTGTTGTCCATTTTCATTCATCACTGATAGGTTAGGGAGTCAACCCTCAGATCCAACTCTGACACATTTCCAAGACTTGCATCCAAGTCTGGAGTTCCTCCCTCTACCCATAATGGTCTACACCATCCCCATCTCCTCAGATAGAGTTTGCTGCCTTGTTGCCCACTAGCTTATAGAGACAGAACAGACACAAGAAAGGACCGAGGCTCAAACCGTGGAGCATAAAGGTTCCCTTATCATCCAAAGATCCTTCTAATTGTGCCAAGGCTGAGGGATAGTTGGGAGGAAGCAAGTCCCTCACCTGATTTCTCAGAGATGTGATGCAATGAAGAGACTTGGTTTGTTGTATCCAGTTGAGTTCCTTTGAATTATAAATTGTGTACAGGAGTCAAGTGATGCCTAGGTATGTGAAACAAGTAGACCCTGGCATGAAGAAGTTAATGCCTTTTCGGGGCAGTGAGGAGCGAATTGTCTAGATAGGGAAACTCTTGGAATCCTTTGAGCTTTAGGTGACTTGCTATAGCTGCCATACATCTGGTTAACACCCGGGGGACTGTGGCGAGTCCAAAGGGCAGTACTCTGAAATGGTAATGATTGGTCCCAGTCAAAAGCACAGGTGTCTCCTGGAGCACCTGTCTGTTTTGATGCGATAGTATGCATCCTGGAGATCTATATTACACATCCTATTGTCCTTGTGCAGTAGAGTGGACTGTAACCAATCAGAACTTTAACTTCTTTACATACTGACTGAGATTGCTTACATCCAGAATTGGTCTTTGGTCTCCCATTTTCTTTTGTACCAAAAAGAAGCAAGAGTAAGTTCAGAATTTTATTTGATCAGCTGGGACCTTTTGGATGACTCGCTCTTGTAGCAGCTTTTGAACTTCTTGAGCTGCATACTCCCTCGAATGTAATAACCTCTGGATATTATAGTTATCACGCAACTGTTGTTTGTAATGTTTGTCCAGGCATCTGGGTGCAGGGAAAGATGACCCCCGACTGCCTCCAGAGATGAGGAGTTGGGCAGCACTTCAGGAGCACTGATAGGGCCCATTAGAGAAGTAGTCTCTGAAACCAAGATTGTGCAGAGCCCTTCTGTCTCTAGGGCGGCATTAACCATTGAAACCTCCTCCTCTGCTACTGGAGGAAGTGTCCTTGTGTGGATCCTGAAATGGCTCTTGAAATTTCCGGAACCAAGTTTTCTTCCCTCCTCCTTGGTTTCTAGAAAAGGTCCTCTGAGGAGTAGATAACTTGATTCCCATGGCAGATAGGGTCTTCCCTTCATGTTCACTGCAGGTAAGCATTTCTTTTACTGATGGTCCAAACAAGAAGGAACCATCAAAGGAGGCATTAAAACAGGATACCTTAAAGGGTTCCACAAAGTCACATAGCCTAATCTAGGAATGTCTCCTTATGGCGATGGCTGAACCCCGCTGCTAATGAGGTAACCTATGCTGTATAGGAGGTCAGCCTCATTGAAGAATTAGCAGTTGATGATAGAGTAGCCAGTTGAAGAGAAAGATTTTTGAGGTCCCCCACAAGATTTTTGAGGTCCCCCACCGACATGGTCTCAGCAAGAGAGTTTGAGAGCTTCTTGATCAAGTCTCTTTCCAAGCAGGTAAAGTGTACCAAATAATTTAATGACCTCAGTGAGAATGTGGCGGAGGCGTAGATACACTTCTCAAATTTACCCCTCACTCTGGACTCCCTGTTTGGTGGATGGACAGAGGAGCTCTGCTTGGCTAACTCCTTTTTTGTGGCTGTATCCACAACAATGGCATCAAGTGGGGCACGCTTGTTCCAGTGTGTTCTGTCTGCTGGTGGGACTAGAAATATATTGGGACACTTGGAATGGGCTCAACAGTGTCCAGTTCCTTCCAGGCCCAGCAGGAATCAAGGTCAATAAGTTAATCTACCAGGGGATCACCAAGGATGTAGATGGGCCCACCCTGAAACCCTCAAAGAACAAGGCTTCTTCAGGGAGGAGGAGGTTGGGCAGTCCAGCCACTTTTCTGTCTACGGATTTTTAGGATGTCGCCAAAGGAGACGCCATCAGGTGGCGATCAAGGGGATCCTTCTCCTTCATCAATATTGGTGTATTTGGTGAGGGACTCCATAGGGGAGTCTAGGTGGCTTCTTCTGCAGAACCTCCTCTGTGGGGTGTTCAGAAGAGGTGTTGGAAGAAAGGGGGGATCCTCAAGAGGAGGAGCATGGAGGCTTTTCAGGCTAGGCTGACCTGGAGCAGGAATGATGGGCTCAGTGCGCGGACCCAAAGAAGGATGGAGGATAGGATCGAGATGTGACAGGATGGATCTCTATGCAAAGAGAAGTCCCTTTCTACAACATGGAAAGCTGATGGACCCGGGGAAGCCCCTCCTATCTCAAGTTAGGCTGAGAAAAAGTGGACAGGGCCAACTCCAGATCCACAGCCCCCAGAAAGAATCAGACCCAAGATGTTGAGGTACCAAGAGGAAGGGACAGATCTGACTGTGTTGGAGCTGACCCCAACCCCCTGAACCCAGCACTGATACCCTAGATCCATGACCAGTCAGTGTAAATGTCAGAGTTGAGGAAGGAAACTTCCTCAAAGCTGACACCAACTCTCTCGGGTATCTAGAATCCTGGGACTCTGAAATCATGGGTCGGATCAGAAAAGGAGTCTGGATATTAGACTGAAGTACTCATGGATCCAAGATGGGACGGAGATGGCAAGACCCCCATCTGGATCTGAGCCATGATAAACTTGCACATCCTCCTGTCCAAATCAGCCTCTGTCAAGCTCCTTGAGGAGATGGACGAAGCTGATGAAGAGAGCCTTTGATACTTACTTGGGATTTGGAATATTTTGGCTGGTTGCACCAGGGAAAATTACTTTAATATGAATTCCAGCGACTTGTTCTTAACCATCAGATCCAAGGGTCTTGGATCCGAGGTTGCTGTAGAAGGCACAGGGGAACTAGACAAAGTTATCTGACCCATCTGATCAGAGGAGTCTTGTGGATCTAATCAGGTCAGGACATTCTTCTTTTTTTGATCCAAATATTTTATTGAACTTTTCATAAACAAAACAGCAATTTCACAGTGTTTTCCCATTCTAGAATAAAATGTAAGCTTAGGGAAAAAAACTATTTACAATATGTACAAAGGTCTAAAGTAAATTGCAGATTACAAATAAATTAAACAAGTTCCGTCAACACAAATGTTTGTTAAGAAAGAGCTATGAACCATTTGCAGATTCTCAATGAGTGATAAACTTTTATCCAAGGATTGTTAACTACAGTCTTTGGATAAAGTCTGAACTCCTTGGTCTTAAGTTTCCTTAATTGCCAGTTCTTTGACTGAAGATAGGAAATTTTCAAATGTTGGAGAGCTGTTAATTTTCCATCTTCTGGTAATACATTTTCTTGTGACAGCCAGTGTTGACTATAATAAATATGAGTTATTCTTGTTCAGAGAATATCCTTCATTTACATTAAATTGGTTAATAAAAACAAATCAGTGAATAATGCTTTGAGAAAATCATCACTACTGTTCCAAAAACTTTTTAACTTAGGACAGCTATAAAAGATGTGTACCCAATCAGCATTAGTATATTCTGCATCTCCAACAGGAAGCTGTGGAACAGTTATTGAATTTAACTATTTTACTTGGTGTCAGAAAAGCCCTATGAAGGTATTTCCAAGTGAAAATGCTCAGTATTGAGACCATGAGGTATGTTTAATTGATACATTTTTTGTTTTTCATCTTGGGAGAAATTAAAAGAATGACCCTTGAGCATAAGATTTCAATATTTCTGGTTTACAGAAGACTTTACACAATTAATATGTTATATAATTTTGAGATAATATTGTAATGTGGTAGACTTATTATACAAAATTTCACTTAGGAAAGTTATCATCATTGGTCTTTCCTGATAAGATGAGTTGCTAAGCATTCTGCATAGATCACTGGAGTAAGTTGAGACACTTTGTAAGATTAACCAGTTCTGAGAAGGTTAATCATACTTTCTGACAAGGATATCAGAGTCTAAAAATTGGACATTATTTATGCATTGATGCCAGCATATAAAATGTTTAGTTTCCCAACAATCTAGAATATTAATATGTATTTTATAAGGAAAGTTTCTTGTGATTTTAAAAGGAGTCAATATTTCAAACCAAGTCTTAATATCGGCATTGGAGTTAACAAACTTACTAAAATAATTAATAATGAGTTTAATTTGGTGGGTTTGGCAATGTTATTTTGAATAATGTGACATAAGAAGATCCATAACGTGTTAGAATGACTGTTTAGTCGGAGTTTGGTTAAAGAGGGGTTTTCATTAATGAGTAAGGTGAAATGTAGCAATTTCCAGTTAGAGAGGTAACAAGGGTCTATCTAGTTTAGAATGATTTTAAATATGGATGCATTTATGTATGTTTCAGTATCAGGGAACTTCATGTCTCCTTGCTCCCAAAGCATAATATGGTGGCTAAAAGCAATTATGTTTTTTCTGGGAAACCAAAAGAATTTCATTAAATTGTTTATGTCCTTGACATATTTATTATTATAGGAGAAATTAAGAACTAGAACCACATAGAGAATTTTTGGTAGAGGAATCATTTTAGCTAACTGCAACTTGTCCTCAAAGGTTATGAAGATGTTATTCCAATTATATATATATATATATATATATATATATATATATATATATATATATATATATATATATATATATGCTTTTTTATTTAGTTTATAATATTTTTAGAATTACAGTCCATTGTATTTTCAATAGAATTACATAAAGTTATTTCTAGGTAGTTTAGAGAATCTGAGTGTGTGCCAATAATATGATGATTGACTGATTGTAAGTTTCCTTTTTTGCTTAAAAGCATGTGTTTGGATTTTGAATTATTAAAATGGAGGCCTGAGACCGTCTGGAAATAGTTCACCACAGAATCTAATTCTAGTAAAAATGACTGTGAGTTAATTAATGTGAGTAAGACATTGCCTACAAAAAGCATTATCTTTGAATTTATTTGCTTGTAAATATCTATACCTATGATTGTTGAATTGTCACGAATAATGGCAACAAAGATTTCAATGGCTAATGCAAATAAAATAGGGGATAAGGGAAATCCCTGACTGGTACCTTAAATTATTTGGACAGATTCAGAGGAAAATGGACCAAATTTAACAAAAGCTACATTGTTTTGATATAAATTTTTAATTAAAGAGATAAAAGAGGAGGGAAAATTGAAATATTACAGTACTTCAAACAAATATTCCCAGTTGACAGAATCAAAGGTTTCTCTATGTCCAAACTAATCAGTAATGCTTCATTTTCCTTAAGTATTCAATGAGTGCTAAAATCCTTTTAATATTATCATGTGTGTGTCTTTTATGTATAAAACCGGATTGATCCTCACTTATTATTTGCATTAACAGAAAATAGAAGTTATGTCCTTACCATAACGTTCCATGTGGAGTGTTCATCTCGCCTTTGTTCTTACACATGGGTTCGGAGCCGATCCTCGGCTCCGAGTCAGCTGCTTGGCAAAGCTCTGCATCGAGAAGAAGCTCGAGACCAACCTGTCTCCCACAATTCCCTCTGCCTTTACCTCAGATCTAGTTTGCAAACAATACCAGATCCCAACGGGAATGAAACACACAACATACATGCTAAGGCGTAGCTGAAAACAGCAGTAACAGCTGAGAGAAACAGAAGCGGGAGAACAAAACAAGACATCTAAACTGGACGTTCTTCCTGACCTTTGGGTGGGAGGGTGGGAATGTAAGAACAAAGGCGAGATGAACACTCCACATGGAACGTTATGGTAAGGACATAACTTCTATATGCGAGAGTGTTCAATCTCGCCGTTTGTTCTTACACATGGGTAGCATCCCTAGCTCCGTGACCCTGAGAAACTCACGGAAGAACATTCCTGAGCACAGTGGAACCAAAGGTTGCCCTGTCCCTGGAAACCCTATTCACTTTGTAATGAGTGATGAACGTATGTGGTTTAGACCAAGTGGCTGCCGCACAAATAGTGTCCAAAGGTAGGCGGGCCGCATGAGCCAGGGATGTAGATATTGATCTAGTAGAATGTCCTCTCGGTTTGACGGGTAAACTCTGTCCAGTAGCAGTATAAACAAAAGTAATACAATCGGATAGATATTTGGAAAGGGTACACTTTGTCACTGCCAAGCCCTTTCTGCTGTCCGTAAAGGCTATAAAGAGTTGATCTGCCTTTCTGTGATCCTTTGTTCTATCACAAGTAAAATCTGAGTTGTCTATGAACGTCCAACTTGTGTAACATATATTCTAGCTTATTGGAATGGTTCTTGAAAAATGTGGGGAGCTCAATGGACTGATTAATGTTATTGATTGAACAAACCTTAGGAAGAAAGGACGGGTTGGTGCCTCTACCCTATCAGGGTGAAAGATCAAATATGGGTGTTTAATGGAAAGAGCCTGAAGTTCTGATACTCGTCTGGCTGAAGTGATAGCTACCAGAAAGAGAGTTTTCCATGACAAGAACTTCAAAGAACAGGAAGAGGCTGGTTCAAAGGGTGGTAGCATTACTTGTGATAACAGGAGGTTCAGATTCCATGGTGCTGTAGGAAACCTGACTGGTGGCCTGATATGGAAAGACCCTTTTAGAAAGGCCTTACAAAGGCTATGAGCCATAATAGGCGCTCCATTTTCTCCCACATGAAAGTTTGAAATAGCTGCCAACTGAACCCTCAAGGTGGCAGGAGAAGCTCCTTGGTGAAATAGTACGGACAGAAACTCCAAGACTTTGTTTACTGGGGCTATTAAGGGATCCAAATGTTGCGTAGTTGCCCAGTATACAAAAAGTACAGTTTTGTACCTACCATAAATGTAGATGTTCGAATATCCACATTGCTGCAGTCATAACTTATGGGTAGTCCGCTGTCCTCTCGGTCAGTCTCCCGAATCAAAGCATTAGGCTGCCGGTCATGGGCTGCAGATCGACGCGCAGGCTGCCAAGGTAAAAAGCATGACCGACGCCATTTCCTCAGTCTTTTCTTGCCCCAGATGTCAGAGAAGGTAAAAAAAAAAAAAAGGCCAGAAAAAAAATAGAATAACTCCTAAAAAAATGTAACAAAACAAAAACAACCCAAACAAAACAACCACTCAAAACTAACAGAGGGGGGAAGGAGGAGGAGTGGCATCGTGGATCGCCGAAATGTAACATTTATGGTAGCATTAAAACTGGTACATACTCTTCATCTCACATTGCTGCAGTCATAACTTATGGGTAGAATCAAGAGAGGTAGAAAAAGGGCTGCAAAAAAATCAGCAAAAAATTGGGCCAAAAGCCCCCAAATGCCAAATGTGCTGTGTGGCAAATCCAAGCCCTAGATTTGAAATAAAGAGAAGATGAATATGTCAAAAGAAAGTGAATGCAAAGACAAGTAGCTGCTTCCAAAATATATTTAGTAGCCACCCTCCTTAAAAAGCAAAAGGGCAGTAGCCCTATCCAGTGGGAGATTTCAGCTGAATTCCCTGGAATGAGCTTATGATGAGAAATACAAAACAAAATCAATAGCCAATCCATTTAGAAATAGTTTGTTTTGGAAAGAAGAACCCAAAGCAAAACAAACAAACAATGAGAGAACCCTGACACCTGATTCTGTCTTGAACAAATAATAACTATAACATAGAACTGCAACTGCCTGTGAAAATCCAAAGCTGTATGTTGTTTTGTTGCATATCTGCGGAGTAGGCAAAAAAAGAGATAGCTAAAAAAATTGTTTCAACCCACTTAGGGATAAAAAAAAAAAGTAAAAGTAGGGTTAAAAGATTTCTGATCCTTTTCTGAGGTTCAAAAAAAATTAGAGGAAGTACGTTCTATTAGAGCCTGTAATTCAGAAACCCTTCTAGCAGGAGTCTGCCAAAACAAAAGCTCAGTCTTCCAAGACAAAACAGGTACAAAAGCTAGCTGCAGTAGCAAGCAGAAAAGTAAGTTTCCAACCACAAATTCGAAAGGAGAGGGCAGCCGGGTCTTCAATTCTTGCCCCTCTCTTTTTGCCCTGAAACACAAAAATTGCTAAAGCTAAAAGGAGGAGAAGATAGTGGGTCTGGATCACTGTGAGCAGAAAATTATAAAGGCAAACCTTTTATAGAGGTAGAGGAGAAAGACAAACAACAATAATGAAACTAGAAAATGAGAAGAAACACTCAAATCAGGCCTAAAAACATCAAATAACTTCTTTTATCTTCCATCAAATAAATCCTCCACATAGCCTCCAAGGCCTCTCTAATTCCACTTGTACTCCGCCTCCAATAACATTCAAAAAACATGTTGAGGAAGCACTACCAACAGAATATGCCAGGCTGTTAGAGCTGTTAGATATGATTGTGACCTGCAGGGAAAGGATTGCCCTCCTGGAGTCCTGAAAAGTGGAAAAAAAGGCAAAGGGTAAGGGCAAGGGCTGAGTTGCACTAGTCAGCAGAGGGCAGTCCCAATGTCGGAGGGGTTCTGGAGTCTGGAGAATCATGGAACATCTGTAGAGTCTGACCTTCTTGTCTGACTTTTTTGGAAGGTCGTAGAGGCGAAAGGCAGACGGAGATGGAAAGCTCACTGGAATGTGAGACCCACAATCCAACCTTTGGCTGTGGAAAAACATCTTTGTGCAAAACTTTGGCACCCGGAAATTTAGTGGAGGAAGTTTAACAGAGAATTTCTGAGATCCTATGTGATCATTGGTGAACAAATACATACATGATCAAAATATTCTGCCTGTGGGATCCACTCGCCATCCAAAACATCTGCTAAGGGTTCTGTTCTCTGGCAGAAACCTTGCTTGAAGAGTGAGAAACCTGTTGCAAGAGCGGTAAGTCATAAAAAAAATAGCAGTAGCTACCCTGCAATGTCTGTGTTGTTGATGTGCCCCTTGATTGTTGTCCTTGGTAGCGTTGTCTGTTACAATGTTTCAATGCCTGCCTGCCCTTTAGAAAGCCCTTTCAAAAGCTTGACTGAAAGCATTCTGCTCTACTCATTAGTGTCGTGTTGAAGTGTAAATGTGAGGTGTTGGCATTCGCTTCCCTTGTGTCTTCCATTTTTTGACCATTGTCCATGCCCTGCCTTGTTAGAGGGTGATCTCGCTAAAAACTGAAATCTGCCCTCTCTGGTCGGTCGGGTCAGTTGTTTCAGTGAATGGTGACATTCCATTTGCCCAGAATATGTTGACCCATGAATTGAAGAATGGGCAAAGAATCCTCTTGCACAGTGTCATTGGGAATTGCGCCCATATAGTTTACATTTATACAGCTTGCAGTCCTGTCCTATAGCTTGGCATGGGGAAGGGAAGGAATAGATGATGCCATGCCAGCCTTGACCGGGACTGGACTGTCCAAAAAGAGCACCTGACTTGATTGTTCATTGGAAAAAGATAAAGTGCTTAGCCGGGGTCAAAAAGGCTGTCTGGGAAGCCCAAGGGAAGAGGTAGCCAGACTGACTAATTTCCTGAGACATTGAATGAATGGGAGGCTGGACTGGACTTGAATAATTCTCACAAAATCGTCCAAAAGAAGCTCGCTTGTGTCATCCTGAGAAAGAGATGGGCTGTCAGGGAGCCAAATCTGTTTGATATTTTCTAATAAGGAGGCTATCACAAAGGCCAAATCTGAAGAAGGATAATGTAAAGCCAGAAGTTTGTGAATAGCAGGGGCTTTAGAATGTAAAGTCTCAGGTGCCACCCAGCCTTAAAATTAAAAGAACTGGAACTGGAATCCAGTGATCTTTGCCCAACAGAGGCAGAAGTATACAAGACAATGACTTTGAAGCCCAGAGTGAGAAGCCAGTTGTTAATGCCCAACAGAGAATTTCTAACAATGTCCAGATATGTGTTGAGGATAGATAAATCCCAAAATTGGCCTCCAAGTGTTTCCTTTCTTTGGTACAAGAAATAGGCGAGAGAACCGAGGCCCATAGGCTTATAAAAGGGAAGTACTGTCACCAAATACTTGAGGAAGAAAAACTCTTTGTTTGTTGCCCATTCTTAAAGCTGAGGAAAGAAACCTCCTCTACTTTGAAAGGAGGCAATGTGTGGAAATAAAACTTGTAGCCTTTAGTCTTGACGAAAGGAAACCAAAATTCCCGGGGTAGCCTCCAGTCTATAAAAGGATTGCCCCATGACTCCCTAAGGATTGAAGCTTGGAACAGTGAAGTCTGCCCTGAAAAGAAATGTATGTAGTGTGTGAAGGTAAAGGCAGCTGCCTATGCCTGTCATGTGGCCCTGTTTGGCTGTAACTTGGCCCCTCTGCAACCTGTCTGAAAGCGACTTGAATTCCAATGTTCAGGGCCTGAAAGATCAGTGAGCTCTTGCCCTACCCACCTGCAAGGACATCTTCAACCCTTACTTGGCTGGACCCTGGAAAACTCTAACCTGCACCTGCAAAAAGCTTAAACAGTTCTGCTTAAACTTAGCTTTGTCTTCTGCAAATCTCCAACAACTCAAGCAGCCTTGACTTCCATAAAATTCTTCTGCTAGTCCAATTTTAGCCCTGGAGAAACTTCACTGCAAAAGCTCATGCAACCTGAGCGCTTAAACATAGCTTGACAAATTCTGATCTTAAAGCATCTTCACCTGCATGCAAGAGATGCTGCACAAACCACCCAAAGCTTACCCAGCAAATTAAAACACTGCAAAGCATCCCAGTTTAGATTTACTGCCAATGCCTCCAAACTCTGTAATTCCTCAACTTTCCAAACCTCTGCCAAAAATTCCACTCTAGATTTTCAAAGCATCATTGACTTTGTTTAAGAACCTTACTCATAGACCCCTGGCAACCATAACTCTAGCATCTGGAAATTTTCCTGAGGTATACTAACCCTGGCTCCACATACACTTTCTACCTAACAGAAGCCCTGACACCCTTAGGTCCCTGGCTAATAAGCTTACCGGATTACTAGTCCCCTCACAGGAGGCGGAGAGAGCCCTAGGGACTCTTTAAGAGTACAGAGTAAAATGACATGACTACAGCCTGAAAAATACCTCAGGCCTTAACTGGAAGAGGAGGCGCCTAGTCTGGATTAATTCCAGCCTAAGAGAAATATGGGGGAACCACAGAAAAAAAAACTAAAAGGTCCAAGCCGCCTATGCTGTAAAAATAAAAACTGAATAAAGAAAATAAGGAGAGAAACTCAGGCAATCCTTCAAAAAATGCTCCTGAATCCATAGGGAAAAAGCAAAAAGAATTGCTGGAAGCCTGAGAAAAACTAAGAATAAGGAGGAAAATCCTGAATGTCTTCAGCCAAGAAGGAACTGATCCTTGAAGTTTTCAAATGAAGACTTTGAGTAATCTGATTTTAGTTGAGAACTTTCCATGCAGAACTCCAACTCCTAGGCTGCTTAACAGGGTCTTCAACCTTCCCCCTGATTAAAGAGGTTAAATCTCTGCAGGGAAAAGCAGGTCAACTTGGGCAGCAGAAACCACAGAAACAACCTGAGAGGCCCTTAGCAGACAGAACCCTCCTGCTGGCTGGGTAAACCTAGAGAAGGGAGAACAACAAACCTTAGAGACCCCTCAGCTGAGCCTGACCACTGAGAGGCCACATCTGAGAAAACCGTCCTGAGAGGAGAGGCCCCTGACAACCTCACCGCCTCCCCTGATACTTTAAAGTTTTATCCTCTAGGATCCATGCGATATCGGCGTTACACCTAAGTCAATTATAGTCCCCCAAACTTACGCATAACACTTTGGGCTTATTCTAAGATTTATCTTTTTATCTTTATTAATTCCGAACCGCGGCTACGCAACCGATAAATACTTAGCCATCCAAACAAAACCGGTAGACAAAAAAACCTACTCCTAGCCTACTTATACGTTTAATCTGATACATCTAATTACACTGGACAGAAGAAAAATTATGCGGCAACGGTATCCAACATAAAAAAAAAAATGTAACCCTTTCTGAATCCCGGAAATAACTGAGGCAAGAAAAATCAAATTAACGCTTGCAAATCAATTGCTAACTGAAGCAAAAAAAGGAAAAAGATCCCCTAAATGGAGAGAGCGCCCGACCTTGTTCGCTCTTGCGCCAGCATGATATGAGAATTTCCAGAACGAAAAACGCATGGGCGGCGCGCTGCCTAATTTGGACTAATAAAGGCGAGACTGAGGAGCAATGTGTCGCGAGCACTGAGACTTGACGCTTGACGAACATCGCTTCCACTTACTAGTGTAAATCTTTGTAGTGGAAGCTTTATGAGAAGCCACCAGAATATTTTGAACCACAGGAGAAAGATGATCAGACCTGGCTAAGAAGGGAAGCGGAGCAGCCAGGCTGCTAGTCTGAGGGACAGGAGCGACGGGTGGGGAGCCCCTGACGAGTGGGTCAGCAGATCCGGCTCCGGGTCCAGGATCCAGGGTTCCCGTATTTGGTGTGCTTGAAGAAAGGGAAACCAAATTTGACGAGGCCAGAATGGGGCAATGAGGATTATCATCCTCTCCAGGTTGTTGGCTTTCTGCAGGAATCTTGGAATCAGAGGTATAGGAGGGAAGGCGTACAGGAGACCCGGGGGCCAATCGTGAATCAGAGCGTCCCTGGGGACTTCCCCTGGAGGGGTAATAGGGCAAAGTAGCTTCTGCATTTGGCATTCATTGGAGACGCAAACAGATCGCAGCAAGGCTGGCCCCACTTGTGGAATATCATGTCCGCAATTGTTTGATTGAGGGACCACTCGTGAGGTAACAGGATGGCTCTGCTCAACCTGTCCGCTATGACGTTGGATAACCCCGGGATGTGCGTTGCTATCAGAAAGCGACCCGTGGACTCTGCCCATTGCCAAATTCTCATGGCCTCTCTGCATAACTGGTAAGATTTGGTTCCTCCTTGCTTGTTTATGTACCAGACTACGGACATGTTGCCCGATTGAACTGCAATGGTCCCTAGAGGTAGAAGGGGAGAAAAGTGTTGCAACGCCAGAAACACTGCCCTCATCTCCAGAACACTGATGTGCAGGTTGTACTCTAGATTGGTCCATTCGCCTTGGCCTGTCTGTCCCTGAAAGATGCCCTCCCACCCTATCAGGGAAGCGTCCGTGGTCACCGTAGCTGTCGGAGTGGGTAGCACAAACGATCGTCCGCCGGAGAGATTGCAACTCTGAAGCCACCAAGACAGGTGCGATTTGCAAATGTTTGTGATGTGAATTTCGTGTGTCAGCGGTAACTGTTGGAACGACCACTGTGCGAATAGCAGCCATTGAAGGACTCTCATGTGCAGTCTTCCCAAGGGTATCACAATGAGGGAAGCAGCCATGAGACCCAACACTTTCAGAACCAGTTTTGCCAGGGATTTCTTGGACAACAGGAGAAGAGATATGTGATTTTGTAGAGAGGCTATTCTTTCTGAGGGAAGCCTTAGAATCAAGCAACGAATATCTAAATCTGCTCCTATGAATGAGATATGCTGTGATGGCTGTAATGCAGATTTTTCAAAATTTACGGAAATTCCGAGATGAACACAGAGTTCTAGTGTGTAATCCCTGGCCTGAATCAGTCGATGCTCGGTGGTGGCAGTAAGGAGCCAGTCGTCCAGATACGGAAACACCTGGAATCCTAGGAGTCTCAAGTGAGACGCTACCACTGCCATACATTTGGTGAAGACCCTGGGGGCTGAGGTCAGACCAAAGGGCAGGGCCCGAAATTGAAAGTGACTGGCTCCCAGCCAGAAGCGCAAGTGATCCCTGGATGCTCTGGCCATTTTGATGTGGTAGTACGCGTCCTTGAGATCTATTGAGCACATCCAGTCGTCCTTCTGTAAGAATGGAAGGATCGATTGAAGCGTGACCATCCGGAACTTTTCTTTCCTGATGAAAGTATTGAGCTTGCTGAGGTCCAGAATTGGCCTCCAGTCCCCTGTCTTTTTTGGAACTAAAAAGAACCTTGAGTAAGTTCCGATTCCTCTTTGGTCCGCCGGGACTGGTTGGATGACTCTTTTTCTAGCAGCTTTGAAATTTCTATAGCTGCAGGATCTCGCAGATGGGGCGGTACATCTGGGAGTCTTTTCTGCGGTAATGGGGGAAATAGAAATGGAATTCTGTAACCTCTGGTAATAATGCCTTTTACCCATTTGTCTGAGGTAAGACTGTCAGGCCTGAGGGTAAAAAGTTAAGTGACCCCCGACTGCCTCCAGAGCAGGACAGTCGGGCCTCCTCTCTCAGGAGTGCTGAAAAGGCTTCCCAGGGAGTGTATCCCTGTCACCTTGGTTTTGTAGACCCCCTCTGCGGCCAGGGCGACGTCTTCCACCTCTGCCCCCCCCTCTGCCTCTGGAGGGGGCATCACCCTGTGTGCCTAGGAAAGAGCCTTGGGGTTTTCGAAACCACATTTTTCCACCTCGTTGCCCTTTGGGATACGGTCTGGATGGGGTGGAAAAACGGACTCCGACAGCAGACAGAGTCTTTCCCTCTTGCTCACACCGGGTAAGGGTCTCCTTTACTTTGGGGCCAAAGAGAGTGGCACCGTCAAATGGGGCGTTAGTAAAGGAAGACTTGAAGGCTTCCGCAAAGGAACATAAGCGCATCCAGGATTGTCTACGAAGAGCAATCGCTGAAGCCACAGCCCTACTCGACCCTTCGGCTGCATATGAAATGAGCCTCATGGACGAGTTCACAACTGATGTAAGGGTATTGAGTTGTGCTGTAACTTTTTCCGTGACAGCAGCATCTGTAGTACCCTGGTGGGTATCTCCCAACTCTTTGATTAGATCTCTCTGTAAACGTGTGAAATGCGTCAAATAGTTCAGCGATCGCATGGAGAAAGCCGCTGAACTAAAAATGCGCTTCCCATACCTGTCCATAGTCCTAGAATCTCTGTTAGGCGGATGGACAGATGAGGAAGATTCAGACATCTCCTTTTTAGTGGCAGCTGCCACCACCATAGCGTCCACTGGAACTCCTTTTGTGAGATATGCCTTGTCTTGAGGGGCCATAATATATTTATTAGGCTTTCTAGGGACTGGCTCCACTGTGTCAGGTGTCTCCCACGCCCTTCGAGCAATCAATTCCATCAACTCATCGAAGGGCGGAGTGACCCAGGAGGAAGAAGGGCGAGCACCGAATGCCTTCAGCAAGACTGACTCATCCTCAGAAGGGGGTAGGGCCTGCCAATCACCTCTCTGCTTCAGGATCTCCAGGATGTCAGAAAAGGAGACATCCTCTGAGGGTGATTTCGGGGACCCTTCTGACTCATCCAAGTCAGTGTCCGATGTTAAGGATTCTTGTGGAGAATCCAAGTGTCTCCTCTTACACAATCTTTTCTTCGGAACTTCCTCGGGGGGGCATCTGATGAAGCCTCAGAGGAAGAAGGGGCTCCCTCTGGGAGTGGCTGAGACATCGGTGCTCGACGCTTTGAAGTAGCCGTGGGTGCAGGGGAGGATAACGGGCCTTTATGGGAAGGAGAAGCTGTCTCTGCTGAAGTGGTTGTCTGAGTCGACAACACCTTCCTCATCAGGTCGAAGGCCCCCGGGTCCCGAGTCGAGAAATCCCTCGGTTCCGAAGAAAGCAAAGGGATCCCCGAGACGGGGACCGAGGGCATCGACCCCGAGGACGGAGCCGAGTCGATCCGTGCCGAGGCACCGAGAGGGAGAGTCGGAACCGAAACATCGGTCCGACTCTCGTTCCCTGAACCAAGGATAGATAGTCGGCTCTGCGATTCCGGTAATGGATCCGTCGGAGTCGAGGTGAATGGTGCCGACCAACAGAAAGACGGCTCCGGCACCGAGGGCTCCATGATCATCAGATCAGCCTCTCCCGGCTCAGAAGGCTGAATAGGCCTTGGAGGAGGAACAGATGGAGATAAGGGAAGGCCTTCGAGTCTCGACACCAACTGGGTAGGGACTGAAATGAGTTTGGACAAGGCCGTATTCTCCATTAACTTCTGCACCACATGGTCTACATTGGAATCAGAGAGGGGCCTAGAAGAACGCGTCGAAGGAATCGAAGACGAAGCCAACCTCAAGAGCACAGGAGGTGGAAGCTCCGTCACCGGTTCCAAGACTCGAGGCTCGGTGACAGACAGAAGTTCGACACTCGGCCCCGAGGTCTGTGGAACCGGTGAACGAACTTTAAATGAAGAGCTCGGAGCCGATGACATGGGCTCCGACGTCTTCAATTCCTTCGAGGATTTAGATGCCTGGTCCGATTTATCAAGAGCCTCTTGAAATGCAGGCTTCAAAAGGCCTCTGTCCATGAGCTTCCTGCGCCTATCTGTCATGACCCTTCCACTGAATGAATGACAAATGGAACAGTCTTCTTGCAGATGGAGAGGGCCAAGACAGTAGACGCAGGAGCTATGGTTATCTGTGACAGACATTTTCTGTCCACATTGGCACCGTTTGAAGCCTGACTTCGCTTTCTCAGACATAATCAATGTAATAACAGTCAAATCCAGTAAAGTTATATAAATGTCTACACAGTCCTGATACAGACAGTCACAACCAAGAACACTAATGTGATACACAAGTAAAGTGTTTAGTCAAATCCAGAATTAGTCAAATCCAGCAATCGAAGTTAGTGGGTGGGGTAGGCCCGAGGGAACTAACTATATATATTAAAAAATATATACGTATAAGGATAAGAAACCCTCGACTCACTACACACACAACACACACTAAGAACTTTAAGTGAAAATAGAAGAACTATCTAAGAATCTTAGACAAAAAATGCAATCTTATCTGCCAGGTGGTCTGAGCTCATCAATATTGATGCGAACGTTGCAGCGGCAAACTAGATCTGAGGTAAAGGCAGAGGGAATTGTGGGAGACAGGTTGGTCTCAAGCTTCTTCTCAATGTAGAGCTTTGCCAAGTGGCCGACTCGGAGCCGAGGATCGGCTCCGAACCCATGTGTAAGAACAAACGGCGAGATTGAACACTCTCACATCATCAGTTTATCTAAAAAAAATAGACAAAGATTTCATACTCATTATGTAATAATGAGATAGGCCTATATGAACTACAAAAGTGAGGATCCTTATTAGCTTTTAATACGGGTGAGATTAAAGAACATCTCCACAAAGGTAGCATAATGCCATTTGATTGGACTTCCAGTAATGTTATATGAAATAAGGACAGTACAGATGTGGGAAACAATTTAAATATTTCTATGATTATACCATCCATCCCAGGGGCTTTATTGGGTTTAGATATTTTAATTTTTTGCTTAATCTCCTTTAGTGAGATTTGTGCTTTAACTCATCCACGCCAACAGAGCTCAGGAAGTTTGCATTGTAACTTCCAATGGGTGAAGCCCAAGCCTTTTGACAGAATCAAATTATGTCATCACATTTCAAACAAATGTTCATAGCTCTGAAACCAGAGAGATTATGAAAAAAGGATAAATAAACTCTTCAGCACAAACTATTTTTATAGTGGAAGTATTCTTTAGGTTCTAGGTCTTAAACCAAACATTACAAGTCACAGTAAACACAGCTACTATCACATTTGTAATATTTCATAAACTTATAATACATCAGCAACTACTCAAGTTACATACATACTGTCACGCAGCATTTTATTCATCTAGCTGAGAGCTTTCATATGAGGCTAAGGAGTTCTGTCTGTGTTACTTGGTTAAGATATTTAGAAAAATGTGAACATTTATATAAATTAATATCATAAAGTACAGTTGTGTAGACTTACCATAAATGTAGATGTTCCGAGTGTATTCACTGTTGCAGTCATTACATTTGGGTAATCTGCTGGCAGGTTGCACTCAAGTCGGCCCGAATAACAAAGTCTTGTGTCCTGCGTCGGTTGTTGTCTCCTCTTCCATGACGTCAGGTCATCAGGGGTATAAAACAAGCAGCCAACGCCATTTTAATCAGTTTTTCTTGCCCCAGATGTCAGGTGCCCCCCAAATGGGGAGCAAAAACATATAAACAAACTGTAAATATATAAATGCACCTTAGAAACATAAAATTTACCTTCAACTAAAAGCAAATACACCACACAAAGGCTTTTGAGTATAGTGAAGGAAAGAAAATATATAGAATGGGGGGATGGCGGGTGGGTAACCTGGACTGCAACAGTGAATACACTCGAACATCTACATTTATGGTAAGTGTACACAACTGTACTACGTTCTTCGTGTTTCACTGTTGCAGTCATTACATTTGGGTAGAATCCCAAAGCTATGGGTGGGAGGATGGAACTAAACAGCATTAGCAGCAGCTATAAGGCCCTGCAGGACTGCAGTGGCAAAGTCTGCCATAAATTTAGAGAAGAGAGGTAAAATGATAATGCTTTGTGAACGTATGAACAGAGTTCCAAGTAGCAGCTTCTAGAATCTCTTTGATTGGGACCCCTCTGAGAAAAGCTGCTGAAGTAGAGGCAGTCCTAGTGGAGTGGGATCTGATCTCCTTGGGCACAGGTTTACCATGGTGCAAGTAGCAGAAACGAATGCAGTCGCTTATCCATTTAGAAATAGTCTGCTCTGACACAGCCTTCCCCTCTGATCCTGTAGCAAATGCTACCAGTAGTTACTCAGACTTTCTTAGAGATTTTGTCCTGTTTAAGTAGAATCTTAGTTGTTTGTGCACATCCAATGAATGCAGAATCCGCTCCCCCTTGTTCTGCGGAGTTGGGAAAAAAGTTGGCAGGTGAATGGTCTGGTTAAGAGCCACACTGGATACCACCTTAAGCATAAAGGAAGGGTTGGTCCTGAGGGCCACTCTGTCTGGGTAAAATATAATGAAATGCTCCACTGCCATAAGAGCCTGTAGTTCAAAAACCCTTCTAGCCGAAGGGACTGCTAAAAGAAAAGTTGTCTTCCAAGATAGAAATTTTATATTCGCAGTAGCTGCTGGTTTGGAGATGAGTGTGCAGAATTTGATAGTTCTGCTGAGACAGTAGATGAGGTGTTTGAGGCAAGCACCATGGAGGAAGGTGTGACATATTCCTTAGAAGCGGGTACCAGTGTTGGCGAGGCCAGTCCGGAGCAATTAGAATCATTTTTGTTTTTTCCTGTCTGACTTTTAGTAAGACCTTGGAGAGTAGAGGCAGAGGGGAAAGGCATGGACTGATAGGTTTTTGCAGCTGAAGGATAGAGCATCCACTTTCCATGCTTTTTTGTGATGAGTTCTTGTGCAGAATTTGTCCAACTGATAGTTTTGGGGAGAGGCAAATAGATCTATGTCTGGGCTTCCCCATTTCTGTGTTAACATGCTGAATATTTTTGGATCCAATCTCCATTCGTGCGAGTCACTAAGATTTCTGCTTAAGTCATCTACCAGAGTATTTTGCTTTCCTGGCAGGAATTGAGCTTGAAGATGTATTTGTTAAGTCAAGGCTGTGTTCTACAAGGCCATGGCTAGTCTGCAAAGGGGGTAGGAATGGGTACCCTCCTGCTTGTTTATGTACCACATAACTGTGTTGTTGTCCGTCTTTATCAGTAGCTGTCCTGGATGAAGCAAGTCCTTGAAGGCTGTCAGAGCATTCTGAACAGATAGCATTTCTTTCTGGTTGATAAGCAGATGTATTTGGTTTGGGCTCCATTTGCCCTGAATGCATCTCCCTGCCAGGTGGGCCCCCAAGCATAGTCTGATGCATCTGTAGTTAGGGTTTGAGTGGCAGGGGGTAGAGTGAATGATGGTCCCTTGTTTTGGTGACATGTCTTTCTCCACCAAAGAAACTCCTGTTGTAGGCAGGGAATGAGAGGAATCATTGATGCCAGGCTGTGACAATGTTGACTCCATAAGCTTTTTAAGTACCATTGAAGTTTCCTCATATGCAGTGTCGCATATAGAATTAGTAGAATGCAGGATGCCATGAACACCAAAGCCTGCATAATTTGTCTTGCAGATAACTGGGTTTTTGTTGCCATTTGATTGAAGTATGCTGTCAATTGTACTTGCTTGTCTGGCATGAGGTAAGCCATCTGGGCAGTTGTATTCAAGCTTGCACCCATAAATATAATTATTTGAGAGGGTACCAGTTGTGATTTATTTTCGTTTATGGTGTACCCTAGGCACGCTAGAAGCCTTTTTACAAATGCCAGATGTTGAAGAAGAGTGTCCTTCTCCTCTGCCTGAATGAGACAATCGTCCAGGTAAGGATAAATTTGAATGTTTCTTTGCCTGCAGAATGCAATTACTGGTGCCAGACACTTAGTAAAGACCCTGGGCGCAGTAGATAAGCCAAAGGGCAGTGCAGAGAATTGGTAATGCAAAAAAACCTGCGTTGAAGCGGAGGTATCTTCTGCAAGATTCCCTTATTGGGATATGCAGGTATGCCTCTTAAGTCTAGAGTTACTAACCAAGTATTTTTGCCTAGCATAGGCAGTAGCTGTTGTAAAGTCAACATTTTGAATTTTGGAATGTCCAGGAACGTGTTCAGAATCGTTAAATCCAGTATTGGACGCCATGAATTGTCTTTTCTGGGTACCATGAACAGTCTTGAATAAAATCCTTGTCCTTTTTCCTTTTCTGGTACTGGTTGAATAGCCCCCATATCCATGAGGGACATGACTTGTTTCTGGGCCTCTGCCCACTGGTTTTGTGGCAGATCCAGCCATCCATTTGGAATTGGCAAAGTATGGAAATAAAATCTGTACCCCTGGGATACTATGTTTAATACCCACTTGTCCTGGGTTATTAACTGCCAACTTTGAGCACGAAGTGCTTGTTTTCCCCCCAAGGGGGCTGCCAAAAGACAAGTGCTTGGAGATGGTAGAGGAAAGTCATTGAGACTGCTTACTGTAGGGTTGTGCTTTGTTACCTCTAGATTTGGAGGTGGAGGCACCCCATTGCTTTGACCTGCAAGGTCCCTGTGATTGATATCTGGAGCCTTTTGAGCGCCTGGGTTTGCCCTGAGTGGCTCTGTTGGACACAGGAAAGGACCAACTTTTAGTAGGCCAGTGCCTACTAAACCTGGGTGGCTGCACTTGCAAGAAATCTTTTACAGTTTGTATAGATTTAGCTTCATCTTCCATTTTCTTTAAAACCTCTTCTGCCTTATTACCAAACAGAGTATCATGCTGCAAAGGGGCATCCAACAACTGAGCTTTAACATGACCAGGCAGATTTTGTTCCTTGAGCCAGGCATGCCTTCTTATCACAGATCCAGTAACGGCGGCCTTACCAGAGGCCTCCAAGGAATCACAACCACACTGCAAAGTATGCTTTCCAACGTGTTCTGCTGAATGCAATAAATCCTGTCACTCTATTTTCCACACAATGAGAAATCAACATAATTTTCTGTTTCAGTAAGCCCATAACATGCTTTTGATATTTAAGCATATGAAAAGTACAGTTTTGTACCTACCATAAATGTAGATGTTCGAAGATCCACATTGCTGCAGTCCTTACATATGGGGGTAGTCCGCTGTCCTCGGTCGGCCCGAATACCAAAGTATTAGGCTGACGTCGGTCAAGGCGCTTAAAACTGACATCAGGACGTCAGGGTACAAAAGCGCATGACCGACGTCATTTCCTCAGTCTTTTCTTGCCCCAGATGTCAGAAGGCCCTAAAAAGAAAGGCCAAAGCCAAAACCAGCAAAACCTAACCAACCACCTGCACTAACCATATTTACAATATGTACAACACAAACCACACCACCACCTTCAACAACAGAGGGGAAGGAGGGAGGGAAAATTGGACTGCAGCAATGTGGATCTTCGAACATCTACATTTATGGTAGGTACAAAACTGTACTATGTTCTTCATCTCACATTGCTGCAGTCCTTACATATGGGTAGAATCCCAAAGCAGAGGTAAGGGAGGATGGCAAAACTATAAAGTATTAGGAGCTGCCAACATGCCCTGTAAAATTGCAGTGGCAAATCCAGCCCTAGATTTAGAGTAAAGTGGAAGGTGGTAATGCTTAGAGAAAGTATGCACTGAACTCCAAGTAGCTGCTTCCAAAATATCTTTAGTAGCCACCCCTTAAAAAGCTGTAGAAGTGGCAGTAGCCCTAGTGGAATGAGGCCTAATCCCAGCTGGAATCTCCTTACCATGATGGGAATAACAGAAAGCAATACAAAACCAACCACTTAGAAATAGTTTGTTTTGAAACAGGTTTGCCCTGAGAACCCAAAGCAAAAGAAACAAACAAATGCTGAGACTGCCTGAACCCTTTAGTTCTGCTCAAATAATATCGCAACTGTCTGTGTATATCCAAAGTGTGCAAAATCTTTCCCTTTATTTTGGGGTTTGCATAAAAAGTAGGCAAATGAATAGTTTGGTTTAAAGCCACACTAGAAACCACTTTAGGCATAAAAGAAGGGTTAGTACGCAAAGACACCCTATCCTTGTGGAAAATTAAGAAAGGCTCAACTGCCATAAGGGCCTGTAATTCAGAAACCCTTCTCGCAGAGGTAATGGCCAACAAAAAGCAGTCTTCCATGATAAATATTTCAACTCTGCCGATGCTGCAGGCTCAAAAGGTTGTAGAGTGAGTTTCTCCAACACAAAATTGAGATCCCAAGCAGGAGTAGGAGCTCTCAGGGGTCTTATATTCTTTGCCCTCTAAGGAATTGCTTAAACAAAGGCTGAGAAAATAATGGTGGGTCACAGTCATAGTGAGCAGAAATTGCTGCAGCATGAACCTTTATAGAGGAGAAGGACAAACCTTTGTCCAATAACTCAGTAAGGTATTGAAGCAACACTTAAATTAGGTTTAGAAACATCAAAGTCCTTTGCTGTACTCCAAAATAAAAATCTCCTCCATTTATCTGCGTAAACTTTCCTTGTACTAGGCCTTCTGGCCTCCAAAATAACATTCAAAACTTGTTGTGGAAGCTGAGACCCTCCAGGGTTTAAAACAGAATATGCCAGGCTGTCAGATGTAGAGAATGAAGTTTGACATTGAGTAAATGACTGTTCTCCTGAGACAGCAGGTGAGGAATCAAGGCAAAGGCCATGGAGGCTCCTGTACCAGACTTCTCAGTAATGGGTACCAGTGCTGTCGAGGCCAATCTGGAGCTATTAAAATCATGTTTGGCTTGTCCTGTCTGACCTTCAGCAGTACCTTTGGGAGGAGAGGCAGAGGTGGAAAGGCATACACGTGAAGATTGCTCCAATTGAATGAGAGAGCATCCACTTTCCAAGCTGTGGGATGAAACCTTTTTGTGCAAAACTTTGGCAGCTGGTAATTTAGTGGAGAAGCGAACAGATCTATGTCTGGAGTTCCCCATAACACTGTCAATCTCTGAAACACATGAGGATCCAATTTCCACTCGTGGGGATCCATAATTTGTCTGCTCAACACATCTGCTAAGGAGTTCTGTGCTCCTGGCAGAAACCTTGTCTGAAGATTTAGCTGTAAACTGAGAGCAGTCTCCCACAAAATCATTGCTTGTCTGCATAGAGGATAAGAATCGTTCCCCTTGCTTGTTGATGTACCACATGACAGTTGTGTTGTCTGTTTGAATCAACACCTGCCCTGGAAGAAGTAAATCCTTGAAAGCTATCAATGCAAACTGGACTGCTAACATCTCCTTCAAGTTGATATGTAGATGTTGAAGTCTGGCAGGCCACGTGTCTTGTACCCATTTTCCATTTAGATGAGCTCCCCAAGCTTTGTCTGAGGCATCTGTCGTTAAAATCTGACTCGCCTCTGGTCGGGTCACAGAGAGTCCCTTGTTTAGGTGACATTCCTGAGCTCACCACAAAAATTCCTTTTGAATGCAAGGTATTATCTGAATGACAGTGTCCAAATCTTGGCAGTGCTGTGTCCATACATTCTTGAGATACCATTGTAGCTTCCTCATATGCAGTTTGGCATTGGGAAGTACCAGAATACAAGATGCCATGAACCCCAAGGCTTGAAGGACTGTCCTTGCAGTCAGCCTGGACTGACGAGACAACTGGTGGAAGTAAAGAGAAAGATTCTTTTGTTTGTCCGGGGTCAAAAGGCCATCTGGGATGCTGTATTCAGTCTCACACCCAGAAAGCACATGTCCTGAGAGGGTACTAGACTGGACTTTATTTCGTTCACAGAATACCCCAGGCATCTTAACACTGCCATCACATACTGTAAATGATGAAAAAGTTCGTCCTTTCTTGGGCCAGAATCAGGCAATCGTCCAAATAAGGATAGATCTGTATTCCTCTTAGCCTGAAGAAAGCTACCACTGGAGCCAGAACCTTCGTGAACACTCTGGGCGCAGTAGATAAGCCAAAGGGCAATGCAGAGAACTGATAATGTGAAGTCCCAGCCACGCAGATACTTCCTGCAACCGGCCTGATAGGAACATGAAGGTAAGCCTCCTTGAGATCCAGAGTCACCATCCAGTGATCTTTGCCCAGCAGAGGTAAAAGCTGTTGTAACGTCAACATTTTGAACTTGGGAATGTCCAGATATGTGTTGAGGATAGATAAATCCAAAATTGGTCTCCACGTGTTTCCTTTCTTTGGTACTAGAAACAGGCGAGAATAAAATCCTAGGCCCACTTCTGGCAGAGGGACCGGTTGTATGGCCCCTATTTGAAGTAGTAGAGAAATTTGTTTGCGAGCCTCTAGTCTTTGCTGAGGAGGAACGTCTGGCATGCCTTTGAAAGGAGGCAAGGTATGGAAATAAAACTTGTAACCCTGGTGTATGATATCCAATACCCATTTGTCTTGGGTAATCAGCATCCAATTTTCCTTGAAGAGTGCTAACCTTCCTCCCAAAGGTGCTGCCAGGCAAGAAGGATCTGGCAGCTGAAAAAGTAGGTCATTGGGCCTGTTTACGAAAGGACTGGCCCCTGCCCTCACCCGAAAATTGTGCAGGTGAACTCCCAGTTCTAGGCCTGAAAGAACTCTGAGCTCTGCCCCTACCACGTCTAGATCTACCCCTAGACTGAGAATCATAAGAAGGATACGTCCACCCCTTAGCAGGCCAATTCCTACTAAACTTCGGAGGCTGAACTTGCAAAAAATCTTTAACAGCCTGCATAGACTTAGCCTTGTCTTCCATTTTCTTCAAGACTGACTCCACAGGTGAACCAAACAACACATCAGACTGCAAAGGAGCATCCAAAATCCTTGTCTTAACATGGTCAGATAAATTCTGATCCTTCAGCCAGGCGTGCCTGCGAAGAACTGAGCCAGTGGCAGCCACCCTAGACGAGGCCTGCACAGCATCAAAACCACACTGCAATGAATGCTTACCCACCTGTTCAGAGACATGCACCAAATCTTGTAATTCTTTACACTCAATGCCTTCCGCCAGAGCATCCACCTTAGACTTCAATTGAGAAAGAAGAAAGTTTTGATATTTCAACATATGAAACTGGCAATTCAAAGCCCTCATAGCTAAGGTAGAAGATGTATAGACCTTCTTTCCCCATCTATCCAAAGCTCTGGCTTCTTTATCTAGAGGAACCGGATTTTTTACAACAGAGGCCTTGACACCCTTAGGTCCCTGACTAATAGTTTCTGGGTCCGCCCTAGGACTCTTATAAAGATATTTATGAGCCTCAGGCACCCTGTAATACCTATCCGGTTTAACAGGAGCAGGAGGCAGAGAATCAGGATTAAGTGAAGCCTCTGCAAACACATCTTCCACAACATCCAGAACAGGGGTATAGCCAAGGGCCTATGCTGGGGTAACAGCAAAAACTCCCTAAGCCTTTTCCTTGAATCAGAGAAGTCCTGACCTTCCCACTTAAAATGTTCCCTCATAGAATGAAGCGTCTCTGAAAAAGAAAAATCCTCTGGAGGAGAAGCAGAAGGAGTGGAATCATCTGCATCAGAATCAGAATAAGGAGAGTACTCCTGCAAGTCTTCAGCTGAAGACTCTGAAACATCCGAAGCCTGCTCAAAACTTCCCAACTCTGGCTCCACCCTAGGCCTCTTATCAGGAGGGGGCAAAGAACCTCTAATCAGAGTAATCAAATCTTCTGCCATTTTAAGCATGTGCTTCTTAGGCACAGACCCTGCTGAACTAGGAGTGACACCAACAGAAGCTAAAACTGGCCTGCCTCTGGGAGAAGCCTTGGAAACAGAAGGAGAAGGCCTACCCACCCTAGGAAGGGAGGGGAGTACAGTAACTTGAGAAGCCCCTTCAGCCTGACCTGCCTCCTGAGAGGCCACCTCCTGCAAAATCTAAGTCTCCCCCTGAGACTCCAGAGAAGTCTCTGTCGGAACCACCGGTTCCACTGAAGCCTCTAAAGAACCGGCGTCCGGAACGGACGACTCATCTTGCCTGGGTTTAACTGCTTTGTCTTTGCGCTTCTTCCGACGGCATATTATAATTGCACCGCTTCCCAAAGACCAGCCTAGCACAATCTAACCTTCGCTTAATAGGGCGTTTATTGAACCTAGCACAAAAGCGACACCCAACAATGTCGTGCTCAGGCCCCAAACAAGGAATACACAAAGAATGATAATCCCTATGCGGTATCTGTTTCCCACAAGAAATACAGTTATTCACTTTTTCTGACATCCGTAAAACACTGAGGCAAGAAAACCAAAATATTCCCCAACGGGGTACTTAGCCAACTTGGATTCGGTCTGAAACTCCGAATTCGAAAAATTTCAGAACGCCGAACGGCACTTGCAACGCTGCTTCTGCATCGGACCATGCGGCAAAAAAGACTGAGGAAATGACGTCGGTCATGCGCTTTTGTACCCTGACGTCCTGATGTCAGTTTTAAGCGCCTTGACCGACGTCAGCCTAATACTTTGGTATTCGGGCCGACCGAGGACAGCGGACTACCCCCATATGTAAGGACTGCAGCAATGTGAGATGAAGAACATCTGGCAGTTTAAAGCCCTAATTGCCAAGGTTGCAGATGTATAAACCTTCTTACCCCATCTATCCAGCGCCCTGGAATCTCTATCAGAAGGGGTAGGATGTTTGGCTGCAGAAGCCTTTACACTCTTGGGACCCTGAGAAATAGTCTCAGGATCAGCAGCAGGATTTTTGAAAAGAAATTTATGGGAGTCAGGAACCCTGTAATATCTGTCTGGCTTACTAGGAGCCGGAGGCAGGGAATCCAGGAGCCATGCTTGATTACGAGAACACATCATCAACAATGTCTAAAACAGGAGGTATTGCCAAAAGCCTATGCTGAGGAAGGAGGAGGAAATCCCTAAGCCTCTTTTTTGATTCAGAGAAGTCCTGACTCTCCCCGTGAAAATGTTCCCTTAAAGTATGCAAAGTCTCTCCAAAAGAGTAATCCTCAGGAGGAGATGCAGATGGGATGGATTCCTCTGCATCAGAATCCTCATAAGGTGGAACAGAAAATTCCTGATCAGAAGAGGAATCAGAAGAAATGGAAACCTGATCTGAAGATTCATAATCAGTGCCTTGCCTAGGCCTCTTAGTGGGGGGGTTTGGGAACCCCTGATCAAGGTAATTATATCCTCAGCCATTTTGATCATTTGTTTTTTAGGCATAGGGGCCTGAGCACGTGGCTCATGCGTCGGTTTTCTAGACACAGAAGTTGTTTTGACCTTGTTTTTGTTGATGGCGTCGGTTTTATATAAAAACGGTGAGGCCTGAAAACACCCTCAGAAGCCGGTGTCTGCTCAGCTGCTCTGGACCCATCCAAGGGAGAGACATCCGCGGGTTCAATACTTTGCGAATCTCGCAGCATACCGGACTCCGAATGGGTCTCGGTAGAGGCCTGCAACACAAAAGTAGCGGGTATCAGGGGCTGCGAAAGCACCTGAGTACCGGCGACTGGCTTAGGAGAAGCTTTGTCGGTTTTGGACCTCGACGGTCTATCTCTGTCTTTTTCCTAGTGTTTTTTGTGAACTCCGGTAGTCGGATTGCTAACCGACAACATTTCAGGGTAATTAAATCTTGAGCCAAAATATTTAGAAGCAAAAATATACCTATGCTTAATAGTGCGTTGGCTAAATTTAGCACAAAACCGACAGCAAGGCACGTTGCGATCAGGGCCTAGGCAAGGAATACAGTACAAATGAAAATCCTTATGAGGTATTTGCTTCCCACAAGTAATGCAATTATTAACTTTTACTGACATCGGTAAGGAGCAAGAAAAACTTTCCCCAACGGGGTACTTAGCTTTAGTTTGAAGACTTCGGTTCTGAAACTCGAAAACGAAAATTTCAGGAGTCGGCATTTACAAAAGTACAGTTTTGTACCTACCATAAATGTAGATGTTCGAAGATCCACATTGCTGCAGTCCTTACATATGGGTAGTCCGCTGTCCTCGGTCGGCCCGAATACCAAAGTATTAGGCTGACGTCGGTCATGGCCAAATCTGACATCAGAGCGTCAGGGTATAAAAGCGCATGACCGACGTCATATCCTCAGTCTTTTCTTGCCCCAGATGTCAGAAGGCCCTAAAAAGAAAGGCCACAGCCCAAAAACAGGGTGCCCAACAACAACCATGACCCAAACCATATAAGGATGCTAAACTACAGAGGGAAGGAGGGAGGGATGGACTGCAGCAATGTGGATCTTGAACATCTACATTTATGGTAGGTACAAAACTGTACTATGTTCTTCATCTCACATTGCTGCAGTCCTTACATATGGGTAGAATCCCAAAGCAGAGGTAAAGGGAGGATGGCAAAATCATAAAGCAGTAGGGGCTGCTAAAATGCCCTGTAATATTGCAGTGGCAAATCCAGCCCTAGACTTAGAATAAAGAGGAAGGTGGTAATGCTTGGAAAAAGTATGTACTGAACTCCAAGTGGCTGCTTCCAAAATATCTTTTGTAGCTACCCCCCTTAGAAAGGCAGTAGAAGTGGCAGTAGCTCTAGTGGAATGAGGTCTGATCCCAGCCGGAATCTCCTTACCATGATGGGAATAACAGAAAGAAATACAAAACCCAATCCATTTAGAAATAGTTTGTTTTGAAACAGGTTTTCCCTGAGAACCCAAAGCAAAAGAAACAAACAACTGCTGAGACTGCCTGAACCCTTGGTTCTGCTCAAATAATAACGTAACTGCCTGTGAATATCCAAAGTATGCAGAATCTTCTCCCTTTATTTTGGGGTTTGCATAAAAAGTAGGCAAATGAATAGTTTGGTTCAAGGCCACACTAGAAAACACTTTAGGCATAAAGGAAGGATTAGTACGAAAGATACCCTATCCTTATGAAAAATCAGGAAAGGTTCCACTGCCATAAGGGCCTGTAATTCAGAAACCCTTCTAGCAGAGGTAATGGCCAACAAAAAAGCAGTCTTCCATGATAAATATTTTAACTCGGCAGTAGCTGCAGGCTCAAAAGGTTGTAGAGTAAGTTTTTCCAACACAAAATTGAGATCCCAAGCAGGAGTAGGAGCTCTACGTGGGGGTCTTATGTTCTTTGCCCCTCTAAGAAATTGCTTAAACAAAGGATGGGAAAATAAAGGAGGGTCACAGTCATAGTGAGTAGAAATGGCTGCAGCATGAACCTTTATCGAGGAGAAAGACAAACCCTTGTCCAATAACTCAGTAAGATATTGAAGAGAAACACTTAAATCAGGCTTGGAAACATCAAAGTCCTTCGCTTTGCTCCAAAGAAAAAATCTCCTCCATTTATCAGCGTAAACTTTCCTTGTACTAGCCTTCTGGCCTCCAAAATAACATTCAAAACTTGTTGTGGAAGCTGAGACCCTCCAGGGCCTAAAACAGAATATGCCAGGCTGTGAGATGCAGAGACTGAATCTTGACATTGAGGAAGTGATTGCCCTCCTGAGACAAAAGATGGAATCAAAGGCAGAGTCCATGGAGGCTCCTGCATCAAACTCCTCAGTAGTGGGTACCAATGCTGTCGAGGCCAATCCGGCTATCAGAATCATGGATGGCTTGTCTATTCTGGCCTTCAGGAGTACCTTGGGAATGAGAGGCAGAGGTGGAAAGGCATAGACATGAAGATTGCTCCAACTGAATGATAGAGCATCCACCTTCCAAGCTGTGGGATGAAACATTTTTGTGAAAAACTTTGGCAACTGGTAATTTAGTGGAGAAGCGAACAGATCTATGTCTGGAGTCCCCCATAACACTGTCAACTTTTGAAACACATGAGGATCCAGTTTCCACTCGTGAAGATCCACAATTTGTCTGCTCAACACATCCGCTAAGGAGTTCTGTGCTCCTGGTAGAAACCTTGCCTGAAGATTGAGGTGTAAACTGAGAGCAGTCTCCCACAAAATCATCGCTTGCCTGCAAAGAGGGTAAGAATGGGTTCCCCCTTGCTTGTTGATGTACCACATGACAGTAGTGTTGTCTGTTTGAATCAACACCTGTCCCGGGTGAAGTAGATCCTTGAAAGCCATCAATGCAAATTGGACTGCTAACATCTCCTTCAAGTTGATATGCAAATGTTGAAGTCTGACAGGCCACGTGTCTTGCACCCATTTTCCATTGAGGTGTGCTCCCCAAGCCTTGTCCGAGGCATCTGTCGTTAGAATCTGACTCGCCTCTGGTTTGGTCACAGAGAGTCCCTTGTTTAGGTGACATTCCTGAGCCCACCACAAAAATTCTTTCTGAATGCAAGGTATTATCTGAATGACAGTGTCTAGATCTTGGCAGTGTTGTGTCCATACATTTTTGAGATACCATTGAAGCTTCCTCATATGCAGTTTGGCATTGGGAAGCACCAGAATACAAGATGCCATGAACCCCAAGGCTTGAAGGACTGTCCTTGCAGTCAGCCTGGACTGTAGAGACATTTGATGGAAATAAAGAGAAAGGCTTCTTTGTTTGTCCGGGGTCAAAAGGCCATCTGGGAAGCTGTATTCAGTCTCACACCCAGAAAGCACATGTCCTGAGAGGGTACTAGACTGGACTTTGTTTCGCTCACAGAATACCCTAGGCATCTTAACACTACCATCACATACTGTAGATGATGTAGAAGTTCGTCTTTGTGTTGTGCAATAATCAGGCAATCGTCCAAATAAGGATAAATCTGTATTCCTCTTAACCTGAAAAGGCTATCACTGGAGCCAGAACCTTTGTGAACACTCTGGGCGCAGTAGATAAGCCAAAGGGCAATGCAGAGAACTGATTATGTAAATTTCCAGCCTGAAAACGCAGGTACCTCCTGCAACTGGGCCTGATAGGAATATGAAGATAAGCCTCTTTGAGATCCAGAGTTACCATCCAGTGATCTTTTCCCAACAGAGGTAAAAGCTGTTGTAACGTTAGCATTTTGAACTTTGGAATGTCCAGATAAGTGTTGAGGATAGATAAATCCAAAATTGGTCTCCACGTGTTCCCTTTCTTTGGTACTAGAAACAGGCGAGAGTAAAATCCCAGTCCCACTTCTGACAAAGGAACTGGCTGTATAGCTCCCATTTGAAGAAGTAAAGAAATCTGCTTGTGAGCTTCTATCCTTTGCCGAGGAGGAACGTCTGGCATGCCTTTGAAAGGAGGCAATGTATGGAAATAGAACTTGTAGCCTTGGTTTATAATGTCCAATACCCATTTGTCCTGGGTGACTAAAAGCCAGGTTTGCTTGAAGAGTGCCAACTTTCCTCCCAAAGGAGCTGCCAGGGAAGAAGAATCTATCAGCTGAAAATGCAGGTCATTGGGCCTGTTTACGAAAGGACTGGCCCCTGCCCTCACTTGCAGATTGTGCAGGTGAACTCCAAGTTCTAGGCCTGAATGTACTGTGAACTCTGCCCCTGCCACGTCTAGATCTACCCCTAGACTGAGAATCAGAAGAAGGGTAGGTCCACCCCTTAGTAGGCCAATTTCTGCTAAACTTTGGAGGTTGCACCTGCAAAAAATCTTTAACAGTCTGCATGGACTTAGCCTTGTCTTCCATTTTCTTCAAAACCGACTCCACAGGGGGACCAAACAAAACTTCAGACTGTAAAGGGGTATCCAGAATTCTAGTCTTAACATGCTCGGACAAATTCTGATCCTTAAGCCAGGCGTGCCTATGAAGAACTGAACCAGTGGCAGCCACCCTAGAAGAGGCCTGTACAGCATCAAAACCACACTGCAAAGAATGCTTACCCACCTGTTCAGAGACATGTACTAAATCCTGCAATTCTTTACACTCTATGCCCTCTGCCAAAGCATCCACTTTAGATTTTAGCTGAGAAAGGAGGAAATTCTGATATTTCAACATATGAAACTGGCAATTTAAAGCCCTCATTGCTAAAGTAGAAGAGGTATACACCTTCTTACCCCATCTATCCAAAGCTCTAGCTTCCTTATCTAGAGGAACCGGATTCTTTACAACAGAAGCTCTAACACCCTTAGGCCCCTGACTAATAGTTTCTGGGTCCCCTAGGACTCTTATACAGATATTTATGAGCCTCAGGCACCCTGTAATACCTGTCCGGGTTTAACTGGCGAGGAGGCAAAGAATCTGGATTAAGGGAAGCCTCGAGAAAACATCTTGAACAACATCCAAAACAGGAGGTATAGCCAAGGGTCTATGCTGTGGTAAAACAAGAATTCCTAAGCCTCTTCCGTGAATCAGAGAAATCCTGTCCTTCCCACTTAAAATGCTCCCTCATGGAATGCAGAGTCTCTGAAAATGAAAAATCCTCTGGAGGAGAGGCAGAAGGAGTGGAATCCTCTGCATCAGAATCCGAATAAGGGGGAAAATCTTGAATATCTTCAGCAGAAGAGTCTGAGTCCTCTGAGGCCTGATCCAAACTTTCCAACTCTGGCTCCACCCTGGGCCTCTTATCAGGAGGGGGCATAGAACCTCTAATTAAAGTAATCAAATCTTCTGCCATTTTAAGCATGTGCTTTTTAGGCACAGACCCTGAAGTACCTGGAGGAACACCAGAGGAAGGCAAAATAGACCTGCCCTTAGAAGAAGCCTTAGAAATAGCAGCAGAAGGCCTAACCACCTTAGGCATAGAAGGGAGAACAGTAACCTGAGAGGCCCCTTCAGCTTGACCTGACTCCTGTGAGGCCACATCCTGCAAAATCAAAGTTTCCCCCTGAGACTCAACAGAAACTTCAGCCGGATCCACCTGCTCCACTGTAGATTCTGCAGGACCGGCGTCCGAAACGGACGAATCAACCTTTCTAGGTTTCAAGGATTTGTCTTTGCGCTTCTTCGTGGAAGCGGGCGTCGGAGGATCCGACGGCATATTATAATTACACCGCTACCAAAGACTAACCTAGCACAATCTAACCTTCTTTTTATAGTGCGCTTACTAAACCTAGCACAAAACCGACACCCGACTACGTCGTGGTCCAGTCCCAAACAAGGAATGCAAAGAGAGTGATAATCCCTATGCGGTATCTGTTTCCCACAAGAAATACAATTATTCACTTTTTCTGACATCCGGAATTAACTGAGGCAAGAAAAAACAAAAATATTCCCCAACGGGGTACTTAGCCCAACTTGGTTTCGGTCTGAAACTCAGAATACGAAAATTTCAGAACGCCGAATGGCACTTGCAACGCTGCTTCTGCATCGGACCATGCGGCAAAAAAGACTGAGGATATGACGTCGGTCATGCGCTTTTATACCCTGACGCTCTGATGTCAGATTTGAGTGCCCATGACCGACGTCAGCCTAATACTTTGGTATTCGGGCCGACCGAGGACAGCGGACTACCCATATGTAAGGACTGCAGCAATGTGAGATGAAGAACATCTGCTTCGGTCACCGCGCGGCAAGAAAGACTGATTAAAATGGTGTCAGATGCATGTTTTATACCTCTGACGACCTGATGTCATGGAAGAGGAGATAGCAACTGACGCAGGACCCAAGACTTTGTTATTCGGGCCGAATGAGGGCAACCTGCCAGCAGATTACCCAAATGTAATGACTGCAACAGTGAAACACGAAGAACATCAACAGTTAATATATACTTACCTGCACTAGACAGAGGTCAAATTTGAATGCAGTGGAGTTTCCTATTGTGTAAGGTGAATTTTTTTTAAACCTTGCACATAACATGGTTTTGGAATTATTGATGCATATCTGAACAAGCAACATTTGACACCTAGAGGCATCAACAGGAGCTAAATGCAGATTCACCTAGAGGTTTCACTCTGATGTAATGAGTTAAGAACTGTATCTAGGTTCTCAGGGAATCTTAGCTGATTGAGTGAGGGAATGTCTAATTTAATATGGTCCCTAATTGAGTGATTAATACCAAAATGTTTAGTGTAGTGAAATTTGAAGACATCTAAGATATCTCCTAAGTCAGATACATATTTATTAGAACCTTCATGTAAAAGTTTGGTTATAATATATGATTTGGAGTGTAATTTTACTCTCATTGATAAATTATGCATATACTTAGGAGATGACGCATAAGAATTTATTTCATGTCTTTCTACTGCTAGATTAGTTTTATGGGACAAGATATCTGAATACTGTTTAAGTTTTTCAACTTTATTAGCCTCATCAGGGATAAGTTGGGATGATTTAGATTTAATATTGGAGAACTGAGATTGAATGTTTTGGAATTCTAGATCCCATTTCTTCTGAATGTTTCTGAACCATGTTATAATTTTACCATAGAAATAGGTCTTTAATGCATTCCATATCATAATTTTGTTAGATTCTGAGTGAGGTTTGTCTCTAGGAAACATTGTATCTCAGACATGAACTAAGGTTTGAAGTCATTAATTTTAGTAGCACAGGCTGGGATTCTAATTATAGGGATAAGTCTTTTATAACTGATTTGAAATTCAAGGGAGAGTATGTCATGATCTGAGACTGGATGTGGAAAGATTGTAAAGGAGGAAATATTCAACCTTAGCTCATTGGAGACTAAAATTCTATCAGTTCTAGTCTGTGTTTTGAATCTATAATCAAAGTGGGAAATTTTCAGAGAGGTAGGATCCTTAACTGTAAACGTATCAAATAAATTGGAGAGTCTCAGCCCATTTTTTTTTAAAGTGTGGCTATAGGAGATAGTCTTAAAAGACGTTTATTAATAGTGTCAGTGCTAATATACAGTTAAAATCCCCACCTATAATGAGGTTACCTTTACAAACATTAGTAATATGATCAAGATGTTTCTTAGCAAGGTTTCACTCCTAAGCCAGGAATCCAATAAATGTTGGCTAGGGTCCAGATTCTATTTCCAAGTTTTAAAATAAGTATGGCTAGAAGTCCTTCCGGGTCTTCATATTTATACATAATTTGGGTGACAACAGCAGCTTTCTTTTCAAAAGAATCATAACCCCTCTTTTTTTAGTCTTACAAGTGCCATGAGCAAGGGTAACATAGTTGTTTGGGGTCCAAGTTTCTTTTTCAGAACACTTGAAATGCAATTCTTGTAAAAAACCACTACATGGGCTTTATTAATATTCAGGTATTTTAGTAAATTTGATCTCTTGCTTGAACTATTTAATCCATTAATATTTAAAGACATCAGAGGTAGTGTCAATGAAAGTCAAGCACGAAATGATAAGATGACATGTGTAACTGCTATTATTATAATCCAGTAACTCTTTCTTAAAGATATAAGAATAGACTTGTTTCTGCTTTGGTACCATAGTGACAAAAAACTGCAAACTGAAATTATAAAAGCAGGCAATATAACAGTAGACCTATACAAAAAAGGAGATTCAGTAAGTAACATAACTAACTGAGCAAAAAAGTTGAATCTTTTGTGCACAAACATGGAATTCAAAGAATTCCTAGACTGGTGGAAAGAATGTTCAAACAGACTACTTTCAAAAATCTTCCTAAGAATGCCGAGAAGCTCCAATAAGTCTTGTAAAGGAGACAATTATACCAATTAGAACATTCTGAAGAGCAGAATCTGAATGTAAACTCTGGTGAAGAGAAGGGAAGGATGAACAATCTCAAGTTCTTTTACCAACCGACCAATTTTAGAAATAGTTCTATTTAAATATATTAAAGTTGTTGAGCTTGAAACTAAACCAACTGATAATAGTACCATGCCACCCACAAATGCTGGATAGATAAAATATGTATATATCATAGCAGAATATATAGCCGAGATATGACATTATGTCACTGAATTCATATGGAATAGGCTTGTTATTACATCCGCTATACAAAATGTGTTTCCAATTTCTAATAAAACATCACTGAAGTGATTTAAGGTAAGATAAAATATGATAAGCTAACAACAATGATGTAAACTATAAAACTAATGAAGAGTGGACCAAATACCTGACAACTCTCACCACTTGACTGTATGGATAGTTGATTTTATAAAAATTAAAACAGCACAACAGACTATAAACATTTGTCTTTGATAACCTACTGATTAGCTAGATAATTAAGATGAAAAGTTCTGCTTAACAACAAAAGAGTGATGAATGCTGTGTTAGCAGCCACCAATAAAACAAGAAATATAGTTAACACAGTAAAAGCAGATAATGCGGTTATCAGATTAATATTTCCTTAGAGGTAGAGCATAATCACTTTGGGACAATCTCCTGATCCGAAGGGGTCATGTTAGGTGTATCTTACAGATTCCCTACAAAGCCTCAAACATACCAGTCCTATGTGACGACCTACTCATTCGCAAAACAAACATCACCCTAAACACTGACTCAAAGGAACTGAACTTTCACCCTCATCACAGACAGATCTCTTTTTGAGGTATTCCTTCTTTTATGGAATAGACTTCATTTAGATGTGAAGCAAAGTAGCGCTCTGCCTGTTTTGGTATGATCACTCAAACCCTCACTGAAAAGGATAAAATTAGGTAGTGATTATTCTTGTTGGAGCATCATGACAAATTGGGATCCTGAATTTATGCTGCAAATAAAGCTATGAAGCAGCCAATGCAGTTGAATGATTGATAAACTGCAGTGAAGTGCAACATAGGGGTATTCAAAAGTCTTTTCGCAAGCACAATAAAAGCAGGAGCTCTTAGCTTACTTCTACAGGCACTCATTCAATGATGTTTAAAATGACTCCAAGGTCTGACTTTTTCACATCACTTGGAAGGTGGCTTCATAGTGCAGGGCAAACTGGAGAAGGGTCTTTCTCCTACTGCATTTTTTAGCCTAGTTCAAGCTAGTAGCAGATCATCATCATGGCTTCTGTTTTTTTTTCTACACACACCTTTACTGAATGATCACTTATGATGTAGTGAAATTTATATTTATACAAAAGTAATCAAATTGTATTAACACATCAACAAACATAACACTTCACATATACTGCTACATATCAACCTAAGCAACATTACATCAATTGTTCAATCCCTGCCCTTTTTTAAACAAGAAACATCTTTATTAAACATCACTTACGACATAAGCAATCACATATTTATTTATATAAATGAAAACAAACCACATCAACAATCCTAGCTGCAAGCATTTTACATCACAAACTATACTGACACACTCCCAGTTGCAAACATTACACATCACTTATAATCCACCCAATCATTTTCAGTCAAACATTACATAGTTCATTTAAGTCCTGCCTTCTTTTAAACTCATTTAAGTCCTGCCTTCTTTTAAACCTCATTTCTCTGTTGTATGTATTGTTCCCACAGCTCCCATTTTTTCCTATGTAGCTGGTTCCTACCCTTTTCTAAAGATCTCAATTCCAGCTGTTTTATCTCTGTTACTATACTCACTACTGCTAATATTGTTGGATTAGATTCTGATTTCCATTTTCTAGTAAATGCTTTTTGGGCAGCAACCATAATTAAACACAGCAGGGCCTTACCATGTATTGGTAATTCCAATTCTGTATCACAGTTCAGAAAAATCATCTGCTTCATCACATCAAACTGCCCATCCAGCACCTCTGACAGTGCATACAGCAGGAAATCCTTAAAGACCGGCAACCCACCACACTTCAAGAAATTATGGTCCCAAGTACCTCTTTCTTCCCCATCACACCTCCAACATTTGCTGTCTACTTGGGATATAAAAATATCTATGCAAACATTTCCAAGCAAAAATCCTAAATCTTCTAGATTTTGTTGCATATTTGGGACACACACATATCCTCCCATTGTTTCTTTGTGAATTGCTTATCCAATCTCACTCTTCTCAATCCTTTACAACCCCCTCTGATTGATTCTTATAGTTGCATGCAATATTTTATATGCTCTACAATTATTCCTTTTTTAATGGCAACTTCTGTTCTTGATTCTACTAAAAACTATACCAGTGTTGGTCTTTCATTTAGGAGCCCCCTATTTCTTCTTCTTTGCCTACACTCTGATATCAATCTTTGATAGAGAAGGCAATCTCTAACCTGCAGTCCAAATAAATTCTTGGCCTCATCCCATTCTATTACCTTTCCCTCTCCAATTATTTGCTCTCAATACCTTGGGGTTCCTTTGCCAGTTTTCTCCAATAAATTTCAGCCCCCCTTGCCTATTGTCTATATCCTTAATTGCAGTCAACCCTATTGGTAGAATCTCCTTTCTCAATTCTTGTGTTGGCTTGGTTCTTAGAATACTTTCTGCTACTTTATGGATATAATATTCTGTATGATTACAGTTATTCTCCTTAAAGGCTTGCATCCAAAATCCCATTCTCTCACTGTTTCTCGAGCTTCTCCCTTCTTTTAATATCATACCTTTCCAATTTGAATTGTAGTTTTCTGCTTATACTATGTATAGGAGCCTTAACTGTGTAGCTCGGAAATACCCTTCAAATTGGGTAATCTCAATCCGCCCTGTTCTACTGGAAGAATCAACTTATCCCACTTGACTCTTGCTGTCTTCCTCTCCAAGATGACGTCCTTCAGCTCTTTTTTAATTACTAAGCACAACTTCTCCTCTGGTTGCTAAAAATATGCCTGACCTGTGTATAAGGCTAACTGGACTAAAAACATTTTTGCTGCTTGTATCTTACTATCCATATACATTTAACAAAGCTTCCATTTTCTCAGTTTTTGTGTTACCTTTTGTTTAGTCTCGTCCCATATATCCTTAGCTGCCACACCAAAATAATTTTTAATCCACACTCCTACATACTTTATTTTATCATGGCTCCATAAATACAAATATTGCGGAACCAATTAATCTGTAGGCACATAATTTGCCACTATTGCCATTGTTTTAGCTTCATTAATTTGTATCCCGAGATTTGAAACAGTCTCAAAATGTTTCACAACACTGTAATGTCTCTTTCTGGTTTTGTCAGGCATAAAATAATATCATCTGCAAATAGAACCAGCTTTTCTCGACTACCATGCAAATTATATCCTTGAAATTCTGAGCCCCTTATTTTCTTTGCCAGTGGTTCTAAACATAATGCAAATAAAGTGGAAAGAAATCACCCCTGCCTGGTTCGTCTGCTCAAGCAGAAATTCTCAGAGAGGACCCCCACCCACTTCAATTTTCACCTCATATATCCTCCTAATCAACCTTATCATTTTTCAGGAAATGCAAATGCTTATATTGCTCTGCTCATGAAGTCCCACCTTACTCCATCAAATGCTTTCTCTGCATCAAGACCAATGGACAATTATTGTATTTTCTTACATTCTGCTTCTCTCTGGATCATCACTGTTTTGTTAATGTAGTCAAATGTTTGCCTTCCCTCCACAAAACCACACTGATCCATATCTATAAATGTTGGCCTTACTTTTGTCATTATTTTAGCCATTATAGACATGAACAATTCACAATCATGGTTTAGTATTGAAATGGGCCTGTTTGAGGCTTGGTCTGATGGATCTTTACCCTCTTTAAGTATTACAGCTACCACTGCTTTCTTCCAGGATGTTGGTACTTCTCTTCCTGTTAAAATGCTGTTAAACAAAACCTTCCAAATCTTTATCAGTTTTTCTATCCTAGCTTCCAAATTTCCACAGGAATGCCATCTATTCCTGTGGACTTACCTGTAGATTGGTTGTACATCATAATTTGCATCTCCTCTTATCCTATCCATTAGTAATTGAGCCTCATCTACCTCTAACCTTGGCATATTTAATTCTTCCATAAATATTTCCATTTTTATATTTTCTTGATGTCTATATTTTTCTGCGTTATATAGGTTTTCACAGAATTTCGGAAATATTTCTAATACCTCTACAGGATCTCGTTACCTTCCTTGTTATAAAGCTCCTTAAGCTTGGCAACAGCCCTTTTTTACTTTCTGTTGCCCGAGTCATTGTCCTAAAAGGTTTTGTGCTGTACTATTATCAAGAAACACCTGATTAACAGCAATATCTTTCTAAACTTGTGCATATTACCAAGGTAATCGTTTATTTTCTGCTCATCATTCTGCAGTTGATCCTCCTCTTGTTCTGTGAGATTCCCCCTATTCAGCAATACTTTAACATTTGTCAGTCCCTCTAAATAATTCTTGTTACTTCTTAACCATGGTTCCTTTATTTCCATCCTATTTTTTTAAACTCTGCCTTAATTTTATCCCACTCCCTAGCTATATTTTCAGAAGAAATTTCCATCCTAATAACTCCTGAATAATCTCCACTACTCATTCCTTAAATTCTTCTTTTTTCAACAGATAGGGGAAAGCACCAGTGTCTCGTTTTTATTTCATTATCCTGTTTTTTTTATTTTAGTTATAATTGGTACATGATCTGAAATAGTTAGTGGGGGCATATCAAGACCTTCAATTAAATGGACGTGTTCCCGTAAAATGCAAATTCTGTCTAGCCTACCCCAGTTTTATATCTTCGGGAATAATATGTAAATTCACTCCGAACTCCTATAACTGCATTCCCATCTTCCATGCCAAATATTTTCATAATTATCTTCAAATATCTACCATCCTTTGTTATACTTTTCTGGGCCGCCCAGACACATCTTCACATTCCAATCCGCACCTATAAATAATATTCCTTAGTGAAAACTGATTATTTCTCCCTGAATTTTCTTAAGCTCCATTATAGCAGTTTTAGTTGGAAAATAAATACATGCCAGTGTAATCCTCCTCCCTTGCCAGTAGCTCCTTAGCACTACAAATCTGCCATTATCTTTTTTATCTTCTTGCATCACTACTGGAGCTCCTCTTGCAATTAATATAAGTACTCCTCTTTTCTTTTCCCAGGTATTCCGCTGAATAAGCATCCTGAAAACCTTTCTTTATCAAATTCACATGTTCAGTTTTTTCTAGGTGTGTCTCCTGTATCATAGGTATTTGCACTCTACATTTTTAATATAGTTCACTACTCTTTTTTTATATTGATCTGTGAGACCAGTGACATTTAAAGATATTACAGAGAGAATCACTGCATTAAAAAATATTCCCTCCGAGCTACATACTCTAGGGACCTAAATCTTGTCACCACAATAAACAGAACATGCTGGAGGGATAGATTCCTGTCCCAGAGACTTCTCATACTCTGGAACAAACTACCTATCTATATCAAACAAAGCTCCTCATTAGCACTTTTCAAGAAAAATCTTGATGACTGGATGGGAAATAGGAAATTCACCCTGGGGATCACCTCTGTGGCTCTGCTCGACAGGGGCACATGAAAATAATTTTCTTGGGTGGCGAAAGCCAGGGTACCTTTTTGGCTAGGTTTGTATAGGCCCTAGGACCAACAGTCTAGGACCTACCTATGAACCTTTTCTGCATACATTTTCTTTGGCTAGGTTTGTATAGGCCCTAGGGCCAACAGTCTAGTACCTACCTATGAACCTTTTCTGCATACATTTTCTTTTGTTAAATGTTTAGTTCCAATTTTGGTGTTACACGCACACACTGTCTGGCAGGTTGAATGTTTACACAGCTGTTTCTTGTCATATCCATTTGATCCTATATCACATCTTACAAAACTTTGTTTTATTGAAAGCCCTCAAACAAAAAAACAACACACACAATACTCTCCGAAAACCTATTCAGTTAATATTCACACACAAAACTATATACATCTTCAAATACTGAAGTTTTACCCTTTTAGGAACAAAAGTCCCAAACTGACAGCCACACTTACAGACTTGAGTTAACCCAAAAGAAAAGCTAAACATGCTAAGACACATAGTGCGAATGGATTCTGAGTTTTCTTTACAGCTTTCCCAGGTGGGAAAACCCCTGAATGCTTTCAGAGAACATTATATCCTAGCCAATTTCTCTTATTTTTTTTCAGCCATTCTCCACCAGCCTGTAGCCAGTTTATTTTTATCAGATTGTCTCCATGGAGATAGAACAAGGCAGACAGTTTCTCTTTATCAGAATGTTTCCATGAAAACATGAAGACCAGCCGCAGACTTGCTACTGAGCATACATGTAGTTGCTAGAAAAAAGCCTAATAATATTCAATATTATTTTTCATTTATTTGCTTAGTTTTAAAACCTGTTACTAAATCAATCTAAGGTCCTTAATCCAGTCATTTCCACATGCAAGAATGAGAAAAAGCACATTCATTTTTCTTTTGTCATGCTTTTTTAACCAGGCTTTTTTCCTGCATTGCCTACATTTCTTAAAACTGAAGAAACAAAAGAGAAGGAAGAAAGAAAAAAATGCAGCACCTGTTTACTATCTCCACTGCACTTAAAATAACTGAGAAAACTTTACTTTATAGCATGCAAAGAAAAACATACACCACAAAAATAGTGCTAGTAAGAACAAAACGTCTTTACTTAAAGTTAACTTCCTCCCTTCTCCAAAGCATTTTTTGTACATTAATGACACAAAGTAGTGTATATGCTTTAGAGTCCCCCACAAGTCCAACAAATTTTGAAAAAGTCCAATATTTCCACATTTTCTTGTTCTGTCATATTTAACACATACAATTACTGCATTGCAATCCCATCTTAAGTTACTGTTTTTATTCCTGCTCATCTCCATCTCCCAAATCCTCCGATTCATTTCCAACACACTCTCAATTCTTCTAGTCAGCTCTCGAGCTCCCTTCCTTCTTCTCCAACATTGCCCGGTGAAACACTATAAAAAGTTTCAGAGGTACAGTCTCTCTGTGGTCTTTACTACCAGAAGAACAAGAAGCAGATTCTCTTTCTGTCTCACAGCTCACTTTTTGTTGGATAAACTTTTGTATTTCCCCCTTAGCATGTACTTCATCAAAAATTATTTTGTCTCTCTAGGGAAGAAGACTACTTTGAAGACAGATGAGTACAGCAGTTTGAATCTCACACATGCATCTCGATATTCCCTGAATAGTGGAAGAAATTTGCTTGTCTTCTGCCTGGTGTACAATAAGTAATCATTCTTCACAAACACTCTGGTGTCTCCCGCTTTTAGCGCTTTGTCTTTCTGCCACAGGTTTGGCAAAATCAACTCCTGCTGGTTCGACTGCATCTGTACTATTAAAGGTCTAGGTTGCTTTCTCATAGCCAGGTTTGGAGCATACAATGTGCCCTGTCAACTAACTCCTCCTGCTGTGAATACGAGTCCAGTTGCTTATTTGTGCTTTCATAAAATTAATGCAGTCTGTTCCTTCCAGCTTCTCTGGTACAGCTGAAAATCTCAGGTTTTCTGTACATGCTCTGTCCTCTAATTCTACTGTTTTTTGAAACATCTCTTCCTGAGCAATCTCATATTCAGCTAGGCTTTTCTTCATTTTGACCTTTGATTTTTGCAACCTTATCACCTTATCCGAATATTTGTTAAAAGCTTCTTCAATTTTTCCAGCTTTTTATTGCCTGTGTTGACATGCTCCAAAAGTGTTTTATTTTAACCAGGTCTTTGTGCAGTTGCCTTATATCTTCCTGTAAGTTACTGGAATTCATGTCTGGAGGTTGCATTGCTTTTTTCTGAACAGCTGCAAAACGTTCCTCAGTCAGTGTTTCTTCCTCACTTTTTGTAGCTGATTTTTTCCAGTATTTCCTGTATTTCTTTTTTTCCAGGCATCCAGGCAGTATGCTTACTATCCAGTTACTGAAATTTACCCAAACACAAGTCTAGTGGCATTCTCTGCTGAGTTTCTGTTTTCACACTAGGAGTGCTTGGGTAGAATTAAGTTGTTACTCAATGTGCAGCCATCTTGGAAGTCCAACCACTGCTCTTCTAAAGTTCACAGATATAATTACAGCTGCTTCTTAGTGAGCAGTTTTGCTAAATGAAAGTTTTTCGTTTTGGAGCAGTAAATTAGTTGAATGACTGTGAATATCAAATAATATATAAGCAGAGTAGCTCTAATTGCAATAAGCAGCGAGATGAACTTTTTGGTAAGACACAATGATGCATGTTTATATTGGCAAGGAAAACAAATATGTATATTTTTTCTGCAGTTTACATCCATTGTGGAATGGGTGGAAACAAAGCAGAGGAAGGCCATATTTTAATGTGGGAATTAAGACATTTTTAGCTACAGGCAGGAGACGAGATATTCTGCAGAGTTTGGTTTGGGACAGATCATTAGTAGTGATGTTATCAGTGCAAACTGAAAAAGTAAGGGAGAAGTAACGACAGCTCAAAGTACTTTTGCTATTTAACAAATGGGATTGCATTTCCTTTAATGTTTTTAAGGTTTACAGGTGCACAGGTATTAAGTTCTGAGGAACCACCTTCATCAAAATACATATTCCCATGGACAGTAATGGCCTGTTACTGACAATCTTCAGGTGTTCTCAGGCAGTCCTGAATTCTGTTGGGAATTTTTTTTCTTGTGGAATTTGCTGTTATCACCTAAAGTTCTCTGCCTCAGTTATATAAGTTTTCGACCAAACAACTGGAAGGTATCACACACTTTCCTCTTCCCAACACCAGCACACAAATAACGGAACTTTGTCCCAGTCAAAGAACTCTTACCTAACCAAAACACTCAGAATACAGCCTCTGTCGTCTCCAACTCCTTGCTAGCTCCACCAGCTGAAGTACCAATAGCCACCTATAGTTATTTCATTATTACAAAATAATTGCTGTTGGCATTATACTACTGCAGAGAAAGTGCTGTGTAGTCTCCTGAGAGAATGAACAAACTGAAAATGAAATAGCAGAAAAAAGCCCCATGTTTAAAAGCACAACCACACTTATGAAATGATCACTTTAGAATGGGCAAGAAAGTACAGTGTACACTTACCATGAATGTAGATGTTAGAGTGTATTCACTGTTGCAGTCATCACAGTTGGGTTATCTGCCTGCAGGTAAGCCCTCAGTCGGCCTGAATACCAGAGACTTAGCATTTCTGCGTCAGTTGCGGTCGCTTCAGGACTGAAGTCAGGAGTATAAAAATGGGCAGCCGATGCCATTACATCAGTTTTTCTTGCCCCAAATGTCAGGAGCCCCCCTGAAATAGGGAGCTAAGTTATGGTGGGAAAAACACCACCAGTAAAAAGTAAATACCAATAGCCCTGGTAAGGGGCGAGTAATAAACACAGAGAGGAGACACAGACAAGGGGGCAGGCAGTGGGAAACCAGGACTGCAATAGTGAATACACTTGAACATCTACATTTATGGTAAGTATATACAACTGTACTATGTTCTTCATGTTTCACTGCTGCAGTCATCACACTTGGGTAGATTCCCAAAGCTGAAGAAAGGGTGAAGGCAGTCAAGAAGAGTTTGGGCTGGCTAGTATGCCCTGTAGGACTGCTGTTGCAAAACCTGCCCTGGATTTGGAAAAGATAGGCAGGTGGTATTGCTTGGTGAAAGTGTGTACAGAACTCCAAGTAGCAGTTTACTCCCCTGAGGAATGCTGCAGAGGTAGAAGTTGCCCTAGAGGAATGTGTTCTGACCCACTGAGGGGTTGGGTTTCCCATGGTGTTTGTAGCAGAAATGGATACAGTGTGCTATCCATTTGGAAATTGTTTGCTTTGAAATGGACTTGCCCTCTGCCCCAGGTGCAAAACTGACTAGTAACTGGTCAGATTTCTCGAAGGGCTTAGTCCTATCAAGGTAGAATCTGAGCTGTGTGTGCACATCCAAGGAGTGCAGAATCCTTTCCCCTTTATTTTGAGGATTAAGGAATAAGGTTGGCAAATGGATAGATTGGTTGAGAGCCACACTGGACACCACTTTAGGCATAAAGGAAGGGTTAGCCCTGAGGGAGACTCTGTCAGCATGAAAAATAATGAAGGGTTCCACAGCCATAAGTGCTTGTAACTCAGACACTCTTCTAGCTGAAGTGATGGCCAGAAGCAAGGCTGTTTTCCAAGAGTGAAATTTTAACTCTGCTGATGCTGCAGGCTAATGGGGGGGTAGGTGCTCTCCTTGGTGGCCTTAAGTTGTATGCCCCTCTCAGGAACTGTTTGATGAGAGGGTGAGAGAAGAGAGGTGGCTCAGTGTTGTAATGAGCTGAGATGGCAGAGGCATGGATCTAATGGAGGAAAAGGATAGGGTTCTGTGGAGTAGATCTGCTAGATAATCCAGGATTAGAGCTGTGTCCTCTCCTTTAGAATGAATCCAGGAACAATAGCTTTTCCACTTATCAGCATAGGATTTCCTTGTACTAGGTCTTCTGGCTTCAAGAATGACGTCCAGCACTTGCATGCTTAGGCTGGTCACTGGGGGAGAATTCAAGGATTAAGCCAGGCTGCAAGATTCAGGGTTTGCAGTTGCAAGATCTGTCCCCTCTGCTGAGTGAGGAGGGTTGGGATCTCGGGTAGGTACCAGGGTGGCACTGGTGACAGGTGGTGCAATAGTGGGTACCAATGCTGGCATGGCTAGTCCGGGGCAATCAGGATTGCCCTTGGTCTGTCCTGCCTTATCTTGAGTAATATTCTTGAGAGAAGAGGCAGAGGGGGGAATGCATAAATTGAGAGGTTTACCCACTGGAAGGATAGGGCATCCACTTTCCAGGACCTACTGTGAGGTGTCCTGGTGCAGAATTTGCTGAGGTGGTGATTGCAGGGAGAGGCAAAGAGATCCACCTCTGGGGGCACCCACTTCTGAATCAGAAGGTTGAAGGTGCTGGGCTCTAATTGTCACTCGTGTGGGTCTAACAGATTTCTGCTCAAGTTGTCTGCCAGTGAGTTTTGTTTGCCTGGCAGGAATTGAGCTTGCAGATGGACCCGCAAGTCCAAGGCCATGTTCCACAGGGCCATGGCTAGCCTGCAGAGTGGATCCCCCCCCCGGCTTGCTGATGTACTACATAACTGTGGTTTTGTCTTTTTATTAGCAGGTGTCTTGGTGAGAGTAGTGATCTGAAAGCTGTCAGAGCGTGCTGCAAAGCTAACATCTATTTCTGGTTGATGTGCAGATGAAATAGACTTGGGATCCAGTGGCCCTGAATGCACTTGTCATCCATGTGTGACCCCCTGGCATAGTCTGATGCGTCTGTGGTTAGGGTCTGGGTTGGCGTGGGGTAGAGTAAAGGGCAGCCCCTTGTTGTGGTTGCATGCTGCTCCCCACCAAAGAAACTCTGCCCTTAGACAAGGTATGATAGGAATGACAGTTTCCAGGTCTTGAGAATGTTGACACCAAAGATTTTTTAAGTACCATTGAAGTTTTCTCATATGAAGTCTGACATACTGAATTAGTAGGATGCAAGAGGCCATGAACCCTAGGGCCTGCAGGATTTTCCTTGCAGATAGCCGAGTTCTGGTGGCCATTTGAGTAAAATAGTACGTCAGATAGGCTTGGTTTTCTGGAGTGAGGAATGACATCTGGGATGTGGTGTCCAAGCTTGCTGCCAGGAATACAATGTTTTGACTGGGGACTAGTTGTGATTTCTTTTTGTTGATGGTGTACCTCAGGGAGGTTAGAAGGTTTTTTACAAATGCCATGTGTTGCAACAGCTTTTCCTGACTGTCTGCCTGAATCAGGCAGTCCAAGAACGGGCAAATTTGAATATTTCTCTATCTGCAGTAAACAATAGCTGGAGCCAGGCATTTTGTGAATACTCTGGGAGCAGTGGATAAGCCAAAGGAAGTGCAGAGAACTGATAATGCATAGATCTTGCCCTGAAGCGAAGATATTTCCTGCATGACTCCCTTATAGGGATGTGCAGATAGGCTTCTTTTAAGTCTAGGGTGACTAACCAAGCATCTTTGGCTAGCATGGGTTGAAGCTGAGGCAGGGTGAGCATTTTGAATTTTGGTACCACCAGGAAGGTGTTGAGAACTGAAAAATCTAGAATTGGGTGCCAAGTGCCCTCTTTTCTGGGTACCAGGAAGTCTGGAATAGAAACCTTGACCTATCTGTTCCAAAGGAACAGGCTGAACTGCCCTTATAGAGAGCAGGGATTGAACTTGGTTTTGTGCCTCTGCCCACTGGTTTGGAGGAAGGTCTGGGAACCCTTTTGAGGTTGGCAGTGAGTGGAAGTAGAATTTGTATCCCTAGGATACAATACTGAGGACCCATCAGTCTTTGGTGATGGGCATCCAGTTTTTTGCATGAAGGGCAAGTTTTCCTCCTAGGGGCACAAGCGGCTGGGCAGAGGTGGGGAGTGGAGGAGAAAAGTCATTGTGAGGTCTTACCGTAAGGAGGTGGCTTAGTACTCCCTGCTTTGGAGGTGGGGGCTCTCCACTGCTTAGATCTCTGCATACCCTGAGACTATAGTCTGGGTGGTCTGTTTCCCCTGTGTCTAGTTTGAGATGGCCTGGAGGGGCTGGAAAGGACCAGTGTTTCGAGGGAGAATGCCTACTGAATCTAGGAGGCTGCACTAGTAAGAATTCTTTAACTGTCTGCATTGGTGCCAAACAGATTGTCCTTGTTCAAAGGAGTGCCTAATAACTTTGATTTGACATGGTCTGGCAAGGTCTGCTCCTTAAGCCAAGCATGTCTTTTCAGTACAGAACCAGTGACTGCTGCCCTGCAGGATGCTACTAGGGCGTCAAAGCCACACGGCAATGTATGCTTGCTGACTTGGCTTGCAGAATGCATAAGTTCCTGCAATTCTTTATTTTCTGCACAGTCTGTAAAGGTAGCTATTTTTTGCTTAATAAGTTCCATAATATGTTGCTGATAACTTCAGCATGTGAAACTGACAAGGCCCTAAAGAGTTGCAGAAGTATATACTTTCTTACCCCATCTGTCCAAACCTCTGGAATCCCTGTCCGAAGGGGTGAGATATTTAGCTGTAGTTGCCTTGATACCTTCAGGTCCCTGGGAAATTATCTCTGGGCCAGCAGTAGGATTTTTGAAAAGGAATTTATGACAGTCAGGTACTCTGTAGTACCTGTCTGGTTTCCTAGGAGCAGGGGGTAAAGTATCAGGAGTAAGGCTGGAACCCATAAAGACATCAACAACTTTCAGGACTGGGGGTATTGCTAAAGGCCTATGTTGTGGCAAGTCTAGAAATTCTCTGAGTCTCTTTTTGGACCGAGGATAGTTTTGGCATTCCCAGTGGAAATGCTCTCTTAAAGCATGTAAGGTTTCACCAAAAGAAAAATCCTCCGGAGGAGAGGCAGAGGGAATGGATTCCTCTGCATCTGAATCCTCATAAGCAGATACAGGCATGTCTTCATTGTAAGAAACCTCAGAATCATTGGACTCTTGGTCTGTTTAACCTCCTGGGGACTGATCTCTTTTTCTCTTAGCAAGGGAAGGCCGACTTCCCCTAATCAGCATAATAAGGTCTTCTGCCATTCTAAGAATTTTATGTTGTGGCAAGGGAGCAGGTGCATGCGCTTTGGTCATCGGTTTTCTAGGCGTAGCATTTACTTTTGGCCTTAGAAACTCGTCAGTCTTAGAACTGAATTTGGTTTGTGTCGAACATCGGTAGTGCGAAGAACTTCCTCAGAAGCCGGTGCCTGCTCAGCAGCTCCGGACCCATCCAAGGTAGAGACAGCCGCAGGTTCCATGGTCGAAGAAGAATCTTGCAGCATACCAGACTCTGAACGGGTCTCGGTAGAGGCCTGCGAATTCATTGAAGCAGGCATCAGGGGCTGCAAAAGTACCTCACTGAGTACCAGCGAACTGGCGACTAGCTTAACGGCAACGTTGCCGGCAGCTTTGGACCTGTGTGGTCTGTCTCTCTTTATCCTTACATTTTTTCAGACTATCGGTAGTTGGATGGCTTATCGAAGCCATTTCGGAAAACTGAGATTGAGAACAAAAGTATTTATCGAAAATAAGGTTCAGGCGTTGAACAAGGCACAAAACCAACAGCTAAACAGGTGACACAGTAAGAATGAAAATCTCAGTGTGGTACTTTCTTTCCACAGGTAAGACAATTGTTAACTTTTTCTGACATCGGTTAGAGCAAGAAAAAAGGATCCCCAATGGGGTACTTAGCTTTAGAAGACTTGTGCAAACTGCTTCTGCTTCGGGCTCCGCGGCAAGAAAGACTGATGTAATGGCATCGGCTGCTGTTTTTACACCCCTGACGACCAGTCAGTCCTGAAGCGACAGCAACTGACGCAGAAATACAAAGTTTCTGGTATTCGGGCCGACTGAGGCCTACTTGCAGGCAGACAACCCAAGTGTGATGACTGCAACTGTGAAACAAGAAAAACATCTAACAGGAAGCACTGTTATCAGCTGAAACTGAACAACTGATGAGAACACACAGGAGAAAAGCAATCCATGGATTAGCAAGACATGCCCTTTAACTACTTGTCAAGGAGAGAAGGGGAATTGCGTAATAATGACAAGCATGCCAGCAAACTTTCAGACTCATTTTTGGGGTCAATTATTTTTCTTCATAACCTTAGGGCAATTATTTTATTACTGCAAAATACATTTGCCTAAATGTTGTGAGAGCAGAACTACTTTTAATTTTAAATACTGGAAAACCAAGTTACCTGAGCACCCATTGTTCTGGCATTTTTAAGGGGTGTTGTGATAATTAGAAGTTATGTACTCACCATAACGTTCCATCTGAGTAGGTGTATTCATTTGTCTGCAACCTGTGGGTTATGGATCCGATATCGGATCCGAACCGGCATGGTTTTCCAGCTATGGATCCAAGCTCTCAGCTCCTCCCCTCACCCATAATGCCCTGCTCTACCCTCATGACCTCAGATCGAGTTTGCCAAAGCAACAACACCCTGAAAAGGGTAGCATAGAATATGCAGGAAACTGAAAGGCCAGGGGGATAGGAGGGCAGACAAATGAATACACCTACTCAGATGGAACGTTATGGTGAGTACGTAACTTCTAAATCTGAAGTAGGAGATTCATTTGTCTGCAACCTGTGGGACAGAGTCCCCAGCTACCTGAATCTTGGGCCATCATGGAAGGATATTCCGGGAGCCAAAGGATGCTCTACCCCTAGATGCAAGATCCAACTTATAGTGGGAAATAAAAGTATGAGATGAAGCCCACGTGGCTGCTGCACAAATATCATCTAGAGGAATCCTAGCCTTGAAGGCTGCCGAGGTAGATACTGACCGGGTTGAATGGGCATGAACACCCTCCGTGCAGGGCCTTCCTGAAGCTTGATAAGCCAATAAGATGCACTGTGAAATCCAGCGGACAGAGAAACTTTAGAAATTGGCTTGCCCAAATTAAATTTTGCAAAGGAAATAAACAACTGGTCGGATTGCCTATGACCAGCCGTCCTGATCAGATAAAATCTAAGTTGCCTGTGAACATCTAATGAATGTAGCTTATATTCACCTTTGTTTTCATATTTAGGAAGAAAACAGGAAGGTTAATGGACTGATTGATGTTTGCTTCAGAATTTTAGGAAGAAAGGACGGGTTGGTCCTGAGGTAGACACGGTCCGGATGAAATACCAAGTAAGGAGGTTTAGCTGATAATGCTTGAAGCTCAGAAACTCTCTTGGCCGATGTAATGGCTACCAAAAGGCTGTCTTGTAGGACAAGAATTTGAGATCCACCGTAGCCAGCTGGCTCAAAGGAGGGGCGGTCAAGGCCTGTAGGACCAGAGAGAGGTCCCAAGGAGGAACTGCTTGTTTTATAGGGGCCTGAGAAGAAAAGTACCCTTAAGAAAAATTTTACACAATTTGGCTGACATAAGAGGATTAGAGTCATGGCCAATGTGATAATGAGAAATTGCCGCCAGTTGTACTTTGACTGTGGAACTGCTGGCACCATCGTTAAAGAGAGTGGTTAGAAAGTCAAGCACTAAAGGAAGAGGAACCGTGAAGGATTCAGGCCTTGCCAAAACGTTTCCACTTGCTTCGTAAACCTTTCTAGTGGATGGTTTATGAGCTGCCACCAAAATTGCCTTAACGGTGACGAAATACCGAGTCCTAATCAAGAGTGGAACTGGAGCAGGTCAGCTTCAGGTTGTCCAGATTCAGGAGGAATGCAGGATGGATGGGATATCAGATCCGGATGGGATCTAGAATCCAAGGAGGATTCACCGAGTGAGACCTTAGGAAGGGGAACCAGATCTGTCGAGGCCAAAGGAGCAATGAGAATCATTCTGCAACCCACCCGAGAGGCTTTCTGAAGAACTTGGAGCATCAGAGGTAAGGGTGGATAAGCATACAGAAGACCGGTGGCAAGCATGCACCAGAGTGGGGTACCTCCGGAGGAGGTATCAGAGCCAAAAACTGTCGACTTGGTGTTTGAGGAGAGGCAAAAGATCGCATGAAGGGTTCCCCACCGTGCGGATATGCGTTCGCTACTTGACAATTGAGAGACCACTCGTAAGGGGTCAGAATGGTGCGACTGAGCTTGTCCGCTAGGATGTTGGACCGAATGGAATGCTGCTATTAGAAAGCGGTTGGTGGAGATTGCCCATTCCCAAACTCTCATGGCTTCTCGACAAGAGGGTAAGACCTTGTTCCCCTTGCTTGTTGATGTACCAGACAACAGACATGTTGTCCGATTGAATCGCAATTGTTCCAAAGGAAGAAAGTCCTGAAGTGCTAGCAACGCTAAGAGCACTGCTCTCATCTCTAGAACATTGATATGCAGTAAGGTCTCTGAATCGTCCCCATTGCCTTGGACGGTCGGCCCATAAGTGCCCCCACCCGGCGGGCGAGGTCCGGGTGGTCACCGCGAGAGAGGAGGGGAGAGGTGGTCACCGTGGCTGCCTCTGTGGAGATCCGGGAGTGGAGCCACCACAAGAGGGACCGCTTGCAAGCCTTGCTGATCGCTATGGGATGATGCATGGGAGAGCAAGGTATGACCACTGTACTAAGAGCGCCCACTGTGGAAGAAGTGCTATAGCTGATGCCATGGAGAGAATGGCCCGCACCTGGAGCTGCAGATTTTGAACTCTGTCCAAGAGGAGGAAGGCTCGTCCTTCCTTGTAGCTCCAGCCCCTATAAAATCTAAGAGCTGTGAAAGGAGCAAGATGGAGAAAGGAGTCTCGCCAATAAGAGTAGATGCCTTGTTGGGGCGTAAGAAGCCAGTCGTCCAGGTAGGGAAGACCTGCACCCCTGAAGCCTCAGGTGGGTGTGGTGAGACCAAAGGGAAGGACCCAGAACTGGTAGTGACTGGCTCCCAGCCGGGCGGAGAAACCTCCTGGAGGCCTGTCCATCAGGATGTGGTAGCACGCATCCTTTTCTTTGGGGACTGCCAGATTCAAGAGAGAGGTCTAGGATTGGTCTTAGTTCCCCGTCTTCTTTGGCACTAAAAAGCCAGCGGTCCGATGTTATGGACTCCTGCCGCGCTAGGTGCCCGCCGCAACGCCCCTCGACTGCTCCCAGAGAGGCAACCAACCCAACCCAGCAGCGACGCGCTTTGCCGGGCGAGAAGGTGCCTGACCAAGTTTCGCTTCCTCTGCCTCTAGACTGGTTGTCCGGGAGCAGGCTGGGACTGCTGCGACTCCAACCACATCTCTTCTTTCCTGACCCTTGGTTCTAGAGTAGGGCCGGGTGCAGAGAAGCGGATTCACGGAGGCAGACAGCGCTCTTTCCGTCTCCCTAACGCCTCGCTTAACGGTTTTGCCAGAACCATCAAAGGGGTGTTTGCAAATGACGCTTTGAAGGGCTCTGGCTCAGTGGGGTGACCCTGCCTGGCAGGCCTGGACTAGTCCTGTCCCGTCCCTCCCGCTCTAGCCGCGCCTTCCGTGGGAGAGGCCGCGAGACAGAAGACCTAAATTAACCCAAACCTGGTGGTACAGATTGTGCAGAACCCTGTCCTCCTCCCGAATGGGATCTCTGGGGGAGCGCATTCTTCTCGCTTGCCAATAACATACTGTTGTAAGTAGTAGCCCTACCGAGAAGGTCGCTGAACTAAACATCCGGCTCTAAGCGTCCATCATTCTACCGAGGCCCCTTACTCTCCAATGCCCGGGCGGGACGTGGGCTAAGGATGTGGCTCCCGCGGTGTCTTCCTTCCCCACGCCCTGGTATAAGGTAATCCCAGGGGGGGGGCAGGGAGGACACCCAAGGAGAAGCAGGCAGACCCGCTTCCAAATGCCTCCAAGGACTCGTCCGAGGAGGAGGAAGACTTGACAGAAAGGCTATATGTGGGATTCGACGCAGGCTAGGGTAGGCCTGCTCAGGACCCGTGAAAAGCACACAGGGACCGGGGCCGAGGAGGGAGACCCGAGCAGACAGCGGAGCGGGGAGAAGAAGCTGCGGCTGGGGGGGGCCGACAGGAGTCTCGCCGCGCCGCTTGTGGTGCTCTCCCTCCCGGTCCCTAGGCATCCCCTCTCCTCCTCCAAGCGGAGGAGAGGTCAGGGAGGGGCAGGGGAGTGCCACGGAGAATGCCCGAGGGAACGGCGTTACCGGTTCGAGAGAAGGGAAGCCCGGAAAGCCAGAGCGAGGCTGGCCGCCCGCTCGCCAAAGCAAGCGGACCTCCTCTCCCTCAGTGCCTGGGGTTGATGTGCAAACAAATGGAGCATCAGATGTACACACCAGTGGCCCAGGCTAACACACACCAGTGTGGCCATCAGCGGGAGACTAGAAAAACAGATTTGGGCTGATCAGCCATCCAAATCTATACAGCTACTAATTAAAAGTAACTAAAAGTAATACAGACACACAGGCCCAACACACACACACTACGCCACAGCGAGGGGAGAAAAAATACTTAATTTAACTCTAAATAAAACTATCAAAGAGGGAAACCTAAACTTCAAAAAGTACTTTCTGAATTAACAGATATAAAACTAGCACTTAGCTGAGAGCTTATACCAATCAATCCAGTCACCAGCTGCAAAAGAGATCTGGTGAGGTGAGGTAGAGCAGGGCGGTATGGGTGAGGGAGCTGGAAGCTTAGATCTCTTCATTTCAGCAAAGGGATTAAAATCACAAAGCCAGACAACAAGATAATACATTACCAGTGAAAATTGGCTTTATCTCACATAATCAGCAGTAAAAGCATCTCTTGAAGATATAACCAGATGTGAAGCCAGTTCCTCTGCCATTAAGGGATAAAGCCCTGAGTATGCCCCACGTGACAAGAATTTGATTAGCAGGCACTTGCTATAGCTGAATGGGGGAAGGAGTGAAGGTGCTAAGCCCACTTACTTTGTATCAGGGATGAAGCATGAATTTCATGTCCACAGCAAAAAAATGCACAGACTTTTTATATGGAGATTGAAGAAACATGCAGGATATGCTTTGTTCCAGGAGGTGGGGTTGTTTTTAAGTCTGTATCACCAACAGAAGTAACAGTCCAGTGATATACCAGTGCACATCCTTCAGAAGAACCAGGAGTGTAAAAAATGCAAAAATGAGAAAACCTTGGTCCTTCAGAGGCTAACTGCACCACACTCTGCTTGCTTGCCCCATGCCTATGTGGGAAACAATGAGCTACAGGGTTCTCAACTCAGAAGAGAATGAACAGGCCAACTGAGTGGCAAGAAGGGAGGCTCAGTGGTCAGGGGGAGACTAGTGCAATAAAAAAAAAAAGATATAAAATACTTAAAAGAAAAAATGCCCTACTAAACACACCTAGTTTGCAAAAGGATTTCTATACAGACGTGTTGCCAGATACTTCTGATTACAAACGTTTAAAACAAGTCTTCTGGAAAGCAGCAAAAAATATAACAATGAATACAATATGATGTACACTATTTGTATAACAACCAGTTACTTGGGGGAACATCATTAAAACATTAAAAAATGTGGAAAGTGATACGTATAAATATGAATTATTATTAAACCCATCCATACCCAATAATACAGGCCATTCACTAATAAAGATGATGAATACGAAGATAATATAGATGGTCTAGATATACTTTACCTGGATCTACCAATGTCTTTTGATACAATTCTTTCAGTTTCTTGCTTTTCACATTTCTGCCTTGTGTAAGATTGCGGTACATCTCATAACCAATTATTGCAATTCCGCCATTATCCTGCCACTCTTGCAACAACTGCCCTCGTTCCTGAGGTCGCTTCACAGTTGCAAGTTCAATAACCTGTGGAAAAAAAAAAAAACTCTTATTAAATCAATAAGCATATAAGATGAGTGGTAGAGCATGAAAACAGTGTAAGCGAGTTACACCTGTGCAATACTGCATGTTTTACTGCAATTCAAGACAGGCACAAGATGTCATATTACAAAGTGGGGAAAGTCCATCAATGACCAAACACAGCTAGCCAACACCACAAAAACAAGGAAAGGCAAAAATTAAAGGGTAGCAACAGAAAATAAAGCAACTATGACCACTCCTTACGTCTGTTAAAAGGGACTTTAGTTCAAGGAGAAGCAACTGTAATGTTAGTGTATAAGGCTATGTTAGAGAACAAACAAAACAAAAACAGGAAGATAAAGGTAGTCTTGTTTTCCTCCAGCACTGACCCTTCTATGTGTGTCTATTGTTAATACAATATTTTGGAGTAAAGGAGAATTTCTTTGATGAGTAATGCCAGAGTTACTCCAATTATTTGCTTAGAAGAAAGGGAAATTGTGTCTGCAAGGATAAGCTACCACATAACAGCAAGACTTAAGTTACAGGCTCCACAACACAATAGTGGAGTCTTAAGAACAGCTGAGAGAAAGTGAGGTTATTAGGATTGATGAAAGTACAGCTGCATAAGTACACTCTCCATTTTCAGTAGAAGCAGCCAAAAGGATCGGCTGAAAGAATTTTCTTACCTGAATGAGAACTAGCTTGAAGGCAGATGTCAGTCCATTGACATGAGCTTTTATAAAAGTCACATATGCCAAGGGGTGCATGGCCATAGGCTTTTGCCCTGGCAATTAAGAGGAGAACAGCTAGAAAACAGAGTGCACCATAGGCCCTACTCTGTTTTCTTCTGGTACAGAATGTGGCAAACAGAGCTAGTCTACCAACAAATGTTTTAGAAAAAAAACAAATAGGACCATGATAACCAAGCTTATGTAGCACACACACACACACACACAAAGGAAAATGAAAATTGCTATAATTTACTAAACTATTATAAAATACATAAAGGCAGATTTTCTGGGGGGAGCACTAAATAAACCTATCACATCCTCCTCCTGTGTATGCATAACTCCAGAGGAAACAAACTTAGAAATGCAACAGATTAGCAGTAAACAGAAAGGGATGCTGTCAAAGCAAATACGGATGGCAGAGTACTTGGCAACTCTAAACAAGGTCACCTTCATAGCAACTGATGTAGCAAGAAGCTATCTGCTCTAACGCACAGGCCACACTTGATGGTTCTATTATAGGACAGAATTTAAAGGAGTAAAAACTACCAGCATGTAAAGTGCTGGAGGACAGCCAGCAGAAAAAAATTCAGAAGGCTGACCACTGAAGTAATGAGGGACCAAAAATGGACAACTCCTGCAGTTACACTACAAGCAACAATATTTGGCTAATGTCTGAAATGAACAGGTAGCCAAAAAGCAAATGCCCTAAAATGAGACATTTTTACAACAAGAACAGCTGTGACCCAAGTGAAGCAACTTCTGAAAGTAGTACTTTCCAAATGGTAGTTCAGCATGTGGAAGTAAAAAATAATACAACCTGCAATCCACTTGTAAAGGGCTTGCTTTTGACACAGTCATCTCCTTTTCTCTAGTTTCTGCTTTGGCAAAGACAGGAGAGACATGTGGACTGGTTTAAGGACAATGTCAAGAGAGAAAAAAATGGGTTTATCACAGTGATGTGTTAGATCTACTGGAAAAAACAGCTATGGTTACTGACAAAATGGGCATGAATCTTTGACGAGTAAGTCAGACAATAAGAAAACCATTTTCCACACCAACTTCAATATCGCAGAACCCATGGGTTGGAAACGAGGTCTGGTAAGCCTGTCCATTGTGAGCCAAAATGAAAAGGGGTTCAACAAAGGAGGGCACAGATGCAGAACTTGCTTAAGGAACTGTTTGACCAGCAGATAGTCACATTCCTGCCCTCAAAAAACCATACAGGAAAGAAAGCACTGTTGTGTAAGATCTTACCTTGCTAGATGTCCTACATCTCACTGTTGCAGTATTATATACTCTTGGGATATCCCGATAAGGATAGCTGAATGCCCGGCCAGCATACCACAGCCTTTACATCTTCTGGGCATAGTACATCAGATGCGTGTCCTACATGCTAGGCTTAAGGTATATATGTGATGTATGAGTGCCTGATCCTCGAAAATAAAGAGCCCCGAAAGAACCAAATCAACCCCAGAGGAAAGCATCAGCATCTAATCAGGAAGGGAAGAAGAAGAAAGAAAAGACAACCCTTCAGCCAGAAGGAAAACAAGAGAAAGTAAACAGGGGACAGGTGCTACTTTAACAATGAGAAGCAGGACAAGTATTGTTATGGTAAGATCTTACACAATTATACTATGTTGTTCCTTCACTGTTGCAATTTTCTTTATCACTGGAAGAATAGAAAAGCTACTGTAAATTACAGGTGGAAGAAGCTACAGAAGAGCTTTCCAAAAACCTATGAAGGATGTCCCTGGTCCTAGAAATGATAGCCATCTTGTAATGTTTGTTGAAAGTGTGAACAGAGGACCAAGTAGTGGCTTCCAAGATGGCTCTAGAGTCCAGACCCTTGAAAAAAGCACCAGAAGAAGCCACTGCCTGGTAGACTGAGTATGAATAGAAGAGGAAAGCTGCTTGCTATGAAAAGAAAAGTAAAAAGAAATGACCTTAGAAATCCAGGAAGTGATACTGCCAAACCCAATTTCCTGGTATGAAAAAACACAAAGCTGCTCAAATATCCTGATATGTTTTGTCTTGTCGAAGTAACATTTGAGTTAATCTTCACACCAGCACCACCACGTAAACCAACAAAATAATAACACACACTGTTCCTCACAGTTCCCAACAGCTCACTCCATATATCCGTTCAGTTAAACCCACAAAATGCATGTATTATCAAAGGCCCATTCACAAGTGAAGATTAAAAACACGCTTTAATGAGCAAAAAGTCTAAAATATATATGCATCCAATAAGCGCTTTTGTCTAAGTAGTTTGAAATTTGTGTCTGGGGGAAGTGATGTCACTGCAGAAGGTGGTCATGTGATTGTTCTTTGCTTTAAAACTTCCTGCGAAGTATGCAATAGTATCTGATGAAGTTCCTCATACTTTGGATCCATACATCAAGCTTATTCCCCCCTTTACCCATAATCCTCTCCCAAGCCCCAGATTACCTCAGATCACGTTTGCCCCCTGATGTTAACATACAGGAAAGAAACAAACCAGCAAACAGTTAGAAAACTGTAGAAATATGACAGTAAAGATATCTGGAGCTCAATGGAAGAAAAGCTCAATTGGGTATAACTCCAGATCATACCAGGAAAACACATTTTACTAAAGGAAGGGGGAAAAGATGGAGGATAGAATGAAATCAGAAAACAGATGCATTGTTATGGTTAAGACTTAACTTTTGTATCTGATGTCTTTTTCTATCCGATGTCTTTTTCTATCCATTCCTCAATCACTGGGACAGAGTCCACTGCTAGTAAACCCTAGGGTGGTGTCATGGAAGGATACTCTGGAGTACAGCAGAATCAAATGCTGCCGTGTACATAGAAAGGATACCAAATTTGTAATTAACTATGAAGGTATGAGCATTGGACAAAAATGCCATCTACAGAAGTACTGCATAGCAAGGCAGAGGAAGTGGATATTGACCTTGTGGAAGAGCTCATGGTGGTCTTGGCTGAAACAAACTTTTTTGTTTATAAACATAAGCAATACAATTACTGAGCCACTATTCTAATGTGATCTTTGACACAGCGTGTCCCAATTTTCCATATATATATATATATATATATATATATATATATATTGATATATATATATATTGATATATATATATATTGATATATATATATTGATATATATTTCAGGAAGAAAACTGGTAAATTTATAGACTGGTTAAGGGCAAAGATAACATAAGGTGGCTGGCAAGATAGTCTGGAGTTCACATACTCGTCTAGCAGATTTAATTCAGCCTCCTAGCTATAGCTCCCGTGGAGTAAATTCACCTTTCACTGGGCATTTTCTATGTATACAGAATAGGCTGGAAATGCATAGAGAAAGCTAAAAACAGTGAACGGTTATACAGAAAGAAGAAATTATGCCACAGCCAGGATTCATACCCTTTTGTAGGGTGGATAGTACCTGGAGTAGTTGTACAGTTTCAGCCTCCTAGCTATACCCCTCGTTGAGTAAATTCACTTTTCATTCGGCATTTTTCTATGTATATAGAACAGGATGGAAATGCATACAGAAAGCTAAAAACCAGGGGTGGGAGGTTGGCATGATGGTTAAGTCGTTTACCTTAAAAACACAAGTTGCAGGGTTTGATTCTCACATGGGATAATTGGCTAGGCTTAAAATGATCCACAGGGGCAGACAGCCTAGTACTAATCTATGAACCTATAAACGAGAAAAATGATTTTACAGGACAAAAATTTTAAATCAGTATTTGCTGCTGGCTCTAATGGGGTTAAGGCTTTTGTTTTTTAAACAAGAAGCATGTTTATTAAATCACCACTTACGACATAAGCAATCATACATCTATAAAATAAAAACAAACCACACTGACACAATGCTACTTGCAAGCATTTTACATCACAAAGCATACTGACACACTCCCTATTGCAAGCATTATACATCACTTATAATCTACCCAATCATTTTCAAACATTACCTAGCTCATTTAAGTCCTGCCTTTTTTTAAACTCATTCATCCCCTGTATGTATTGTTCCCACAATTCCCATTTTTTCCTACCCTTTTCTAAAGATCTCAATTCCAGTTGTTTTATCTCTGTTACTATATTCACTACTTCTGACATAGTTGGTTTAGATTTTGATTTCCATTTTCTAGTAATTGCTTTTTTGGCAGCCACCATAATTAGACACAGCAAGACCTTAGCATGTCTAGGCAATTCCAATTATGTATCAGAAAAAAATGGAGTTAAGGCTTGAAGCAGAATTGTTAAATCCCAAGGAAGGGTAGGATCCTTGATAGGTGGTCTAAGTAAAAATGTACCTTTCAGGTAGGCTTTGCATAATTTGAGGGAGGCCAGTGAGAAATTATTTTTACCTATATGTTAACTGGAGCTTGAGCCAACTGTACCTTGATTGCGGAGTAACTTGCCCCCTTATGGAAAATGGAGGCCAGAAAATCTAAAACCACTGGAACGGGTGCCAAGAAGACCCTTAGTCTAGGTGTCTCTCATTGGCCCAAACAGAGAATCTTTTTCACCTGCTTTTGTATATGTTCTTAGGGAATCCATTTGATAACAAGTAGGATACGCAGAGCATGGGAAGAAAGGCTGGACTTTTAAGCTATCATTGGAAGTGGATAAACCATGTGGTTACCTTGTGGATATTTGGGTCCACATGGGTGAGACAACAGGTTAGGCGAGGGATCCAGAACCCAAGGAGGGGATACCAGATGAGGCCAAAGGAAAGGAAACCACACTTGGCAAGGCCAACATGGGGTAATGAAGATCACCTTGCTCTTGCGTTGATACATTTATTGTAAAAAGTTTGATACGAGGTGAGTAGGAGGATAAGGATAGAAGAGACGCTCAGTGACTCCCCCTTATGGAAGGATTAGGGCAAAATACCTGCAACATCTGAAACTGTGAAGAGAGGTGAGGAGACTGCAGCATGGCTGGCCCCATAGGCAAAAATTTGCTCTGCCAATGAAGGATTGAGACACCACTCGTGAGGCAGAAGAATAGATCTGCTCAGTCTGTCCATTAAAACGCTGGACTTTCCTGGGATATGCACTGCCAACATAACTGGGCTGGAACAGATCCGCCACTGTCACACACTCACTACCTCCTGATACAGTAGATAAGAGTAGGATCCCCCCATCTGTTGATGTACCAGACCACTGATATGTTGGCTGTCTGTATGGCAATTGTCCCTCGAGGGAGAATGTCCTGAAATGCCTGCAATGCTAGAACTACTCACCTCTAGGATGCTGATGTGAAGCCTTTTCAATAAGGGGGTGCCACATACCTTGGACTGCCTGTCACATGTGGTTTACTATCAAAACATCGAAGTTCATAAAAATGAACGTTCAATACTTCGAAAATGACTTCCTACTTCCTGTATACTAATTAGGTTAAAATGTCAAACCTGTTGATCGAATTCAACAGATTCGACATTTATGTTGAAAATCGATCTTGATGGCAGTGTAGGTATAAACCTAAGTTTAAACAGCTACAATGTCACTCACGTTTTAGCAGGTGAGCAAGGTGAACGTTCAATACTTCGAAAATGACTTCCTACTTCCTGTATACTAATTAGGTTAAAATGTCGAACCTGTTGATCGAATTCAACAGATTCAACATTTATGTCGAAAATCGACCTTGATGGCAGTGTAGGTATAAACCTAAGTTAAACACCTACACTGTCACTCACGTTTTAGCAGGTGAGCAAGCCCCCCCCCTGGACCCCCCCACTCCCTGTAAATTAAGTATTCTAACTACGAGATAACACTACAATGAGGAAAGGGATACATTTCCCAATCCGCACTGTACCGCGACTCTACTCATAGCATCTAGTTCATATCAGCGAATGCACAATTGCATTCAGTGATATGAAGACATTTCCAACAAACAAGTGAAACGAAACACAAAGGTTACAATCCAAGTTAGAGCAAAAACACACAGGAACTCAATGGACCAGCTTTAATGTAAATGGTTTTAGTGCTTTCGTCAGGGTATAACCAAAAGACTTCTTCAGAAACATAATTTCATTACATAAACCACATTAAATATCCCTCCCAGAATACTATGTGACATAAAACAACCAATGCAGCTAGTTTTTCCATTTAAAGTAAAACCGCATATCATTCTTTCGAAGTTACACAGGTTAATAAAATACATATATAGCCTTTTAAAATCTAATACAAATTCTTATCCAAGTCATAACACACATGAACAAAGTTTCAGAACTAGCAATAGATAAAGAATCATTAAGTCCAGGGAACACACAAGCATTTAATCTGATTTGCCACCTCATTTCTTTATACTTAATAAAGTCAGTCCAAGGACCACCTCTTACATTTTTGGCTATCACATCTAACCCCATAAAACCAAATTCATGCCCAAGATTTTCTAATGCATGTTTACATAAAGCATTGTTGAGGTTACACTTCTTAATGTCATTGAAGTGCTCATACACTCGTTCCCTACATTTTCTCTGGGTCTTTCCAACATAAAATCCATTACAGTGTTTACACAATGCCACATAAATAATGCCCATTGTATTACAATTACAAAAACATTTTGTCTGAACACGGACCCCGATGATAACTTCAATTCAATGACATATTTACATAAACTACAAAATCCACATTTACGTGTAACATTTATTCTACAGGTAACAGTCAGGTCACTTCCCTGTCCATTTTCTAACAATTCCTTCAAACACTTCCCCTTCCTATATACCATTTTTAATATCATCCCCCAGTACATTCGTAAACTTGTGGTAACAAGAAAAAATACTCCAATTTTTCTTCAGAATCTTGTACACATGGGAAAGTCCGGGGAATAAGTGGTAATAAATGACAATGAAGTTTAACTTCTTGTTTTTCTGTTTAAAGTAACATCTACAACCGTAATATAATTTAAATAATTTCTGTTAACCTTTAATAGGGGAACATAAAACCCACTTGCCCTCTTATGACTACCCTCACTGAATGCACTTTTGACTAATTCATAAGGGTAACCCCTAGCTAAAAACAGGTTAGTCAAAGTTTTACATTCATTCTCAAAGATTTCGTCTTCAGAAACCATTCTGGTTAGATGTACAAACTTGTCCCTTGACAATGCACCTTTTTTGGTGTTCAGGGTGGCAACTGTCATAATGCAAAACCCAGTCCAAGAAAGAGGATTTTCTATAAATGTTACTGATTAACCTCGTGTTGCTCACATCTTTTAAGGTGCACGTCTAAATATGAAATATCAGAGTGACTCCATTTAGAGGTAAAAGTAAAAAAGGGGTAGTTTGATTCAGATATTCCAAGAATACCTTTAGTTCACTCTCAGTCTTGTTCCACACAATAAAAACATCACCAAGGAAATGGATATACAGTTCCAAAGGGGAAGACCCCCACACCTCTCAAAAACAAATTTCCTTTCCCACTGTAGCATTACAATGTTGGCAAAAAAGAGGGCACACGCTGCCCCCATTACAACACTCTTCTTTTGCACAAATAAAGTCCACCAATAAACACACAGTTGTGTTTTAACACCAATTCCATAAGCAAATCTAGGGCATTAATCTCTTTGTTAGAAAAGACATCCAGTTCCAACAAAAACTCATGGTACCATTCCAAGCCCACATCATGAGGTGTCACGTTAAATAAATTAATAACATCTATGGTACAAAAAAATCAAATCATCATTGTACTTTACCTTCGACACTTTACAAAGAAAATCCCATGAATCCTTACAAATGTGAAAAACCATCCAATGTTTTTTCAATTTCAAATCAACAAATTTCGCCAAAGAGAGGGTTATAGATTTAGAAGCACTGACAATCAGTCTCATGGGTGGGTCCCCTCAGATCTTTATGTATTTTACGTTGCCCAAATATAGAGGGAATACTACGATATTTTACTGTTAGAGACAACCATTCATCTAAGGCTATCTGTCCCTGGTCCAACATGTCCTGCAGTAGCCAATCTATTCTAGAAAACGAAATATGCACCATGTTAATAGAAGTTTCTTCATAAAAAGCCCCATCAAGCAAAAAAGAAAACATTTTGTTTAAATAGTCATCAGAACTCATTATTACAACCCCCCCACCCTTGCCTTGTTTCATAACCCTAAAAGTTTTGTTTTTACACAGTTTCAATGACTCTTTTTCTTTAATACACAGATTACAGGAAAAGCTCTTACGTTACGACCTTCATTCAACACAGATCAAAATTCAAATTCACGTAGTTTTTCAAAAATCAATAATGGCATAGCTAGAGGGGGGTTAAAAACACTACTCCTTCCAATGACATTACAATCATCTTTGACCAACATGTTTTTAGCTAGGGGTTACACCTTTATGAATTGGTCAAAAGTGCATTCACTGAGGTTAGTCATAAGAGGGCAAGTGGGTTTTATATTCCCCTATTAAAGATTAATGGAAATGATTTAAATGATACTATGGTTGTAGATGTCACTTTAAACAGATAAACATGAAATTAATTTTCTTGGTCATGTATTACCACTTATTCCACGGACTGTCCCCATGTGTACAAGATTCTAAAGAAAAACTGGAGTATTTTTTCTTGTTATCACGAGTTTAAGACTGTACGGTGGGATGATATTAAAATGGTATATAGGAAGGGGAAGTGTTTGAAGGAATTGTTAGCAAATGGAGAGGGAGGTGACCTGACTGTTACCTCTAGAAAAAAATGGTACACACAAATATGGGTTTTGCAATTTATGTAAATATGTTATTGAAAGTGAAGTCATTATTATCAACGGGGTTTGTGTTCAGACAAAATGTTTTTGTTAATTGTAAAACCATGGCCATTATTTATGTGGCACTGTGTAAACAATGCAATGGATTTTATGTTGGAAAGACCCAGAGAAAATTTAGGGAACGTGTGTATGAGCACATCAATGACATTAAGATGTGTAACCTCAACAATGCTTTATATAAACATGTATTAGAAAATCCTGTGCATGAATTTGGTTTTATGGGGTTAGATGTGGTAGCCAAAAATGTAAGAGGTGGTCCCTGGACTGACTGAGTATAAAGAACTGAGGTGGCAAATCAAGACTAAATGCCTGCGTGTCCCCTGGACTTAATGATTCTTTATCTTTTGCTAGTGTTCTTAAACTTCGTTCATGTGTGTTATGATTTAGGTATATGAATTTGCATTAGATTTTAAAAGGCTATATACATATTTTATTAACCTGTGTCATTTCGAAAGAACGATATCTGGTCTTATTTTAAATGGAAAAACTAGTTGTATTGGTTGTTTTATATCACATGGTGTTCTGGGAGGGATATTTAATGTGGGTTATGTAAGGAAATGTTTCTGAAGTCTTTTGGTTATACACTGATGAAAAGCTTATATTAAAGCTAGTCCATTGAGTTCCTGTGAGTTTTTGCTCTAACTTGGATTGTAACCTTTGTGTTTTGCTGATATGTACTCTCGATCGCCTAAAGTTCGGCAACACGGAAGTCGACTAACTGCCATTTGACATTCCGTGTTCGCTGAACCAATGTTCAACTTTTTGGTAGTAAACCTTCCCAGATAATAACCCCCTGAACCGCAACTGGGAAGCATCCATTGTATTACCTTTATCCAAGGCCACAATGACCAAGAGGCGGCCGTGAAAGACATCTGGTGCGTGAATTCGCCAGCAGACATGCTGTCTGCAGATCTTTGTTACTCGAACGAGCAAGGTCATGAGAGGTCGATTCAAAGACCATTGTATTGCTTGGGTTGACTGTAACACACTTACACAGAAAAAACCTAATGGTTGAGGAACAGATGAAAAAGACAACATTGGATCCTTATCATCCAATGTGCTAAGCGAAGGATGGAGTAAGTGAGGGTAAATGAGAGATCCCTTGTCTTAAGTGAGAAGATTCGTCCCATGAAATAAATTGTGATGAATATCCCTAGTCAGGTAAAGTAGAAGGGGGAAAACTGTGGTGTCTAGGCCAAAAGAAAATCACCAGCAAGATTTACAGCCTGTCCCAGATGTTCTTGTGATGGACCTTTGGTGGTAAAGGAAGAAGGGGACAGGTATACAAAAACATCCCCTTCCAAGAAAAAGACAGGGCATCCACTTTCCAAGCCAGATAACTTGGCACTCGCACAGAAGTGGGGAAGTTGTCTCTTCAAGGGAGAGGCAAAAAGATCCACTTCAGGAGCATCCCAAAGACGTATTATGCTCAGAAACACTTTCCTGTCAAGCATCCATTTTTCAGAATTTGTCCTGGACCTGCTCAAAGACTCTGCCACCAGACTGTACTCTGAAAGAATGTGGACTGCCTGAAGACCCAAGTAATGGTGGACTGCAAATTCCCAAACCTGAAGACCAGCATGCAAAGAAAGTAAGATTTTGAGCCTCCTCGCTTGCTTATTGATGCACCATACAATGTTGGTATTGTCTGTAAAAAGATTTTAGAGGACCTGGAACCTGACGGGAATGAAAAGCTTGGAGGTGATGATATGGTCTGCCAGATGTAGATGGGACCAATGACTCATGACTTTTAGGTAGTTGAAGAGGGCTCCCCAACCATGAACGGATGCATCCATGCATACCTCCTGAGTAGGGACAGGAACCTGAAAAGGTAGACTTGACTTCAGGGAAATCTGCTGAATCCACCAGGGAAGCTTGAGACAAGGCAAAAGAGGAACAAGATATTCTAAATGATGGCAGTTCTGGAGCTAAACAGTCTTGAGATACAAATAAAATTTCCTTATGTGGAGTTTGGCAAAGGGAACCATGGGAATGGTGGATGCCATCTCCTCCAGGACTTGCAGAAATTCCCTTGCAGAAAGGACTGGAAGATGAAAAAGTGACTGGAACTAAGCAGTCAAAGAGAGGACCCTGAGAGGTGGGAGAAAAGCCCACATCGGAATGGTCTGAATCCTGCAACTCAAACATCTGGTCCCGAGAGGGAGTCAACACACACTTTTTAAGATTCAGTGCGAATCCCACACTGCACAGAAGCAGCACAGTAAAACATGAATCCTGATGTAAGAGCTGCTGAGAGGGAGGCATGAATCAAAAGGTCATCCAAATAAGAGAATACTTAAATTCCCTGAAGTTTGCAGGAGGCTACTACAGTGGTCAGATATTTGGTAAAGACCCTCAGAGCTGTACAAAGACCAAAAGGCAAAGCACAGAACTGATAAGAAAGGACGAAACAGACATATAAATATTTCCTGAAGAGTATATGAATAGAAATGTGGAGGCAAGTGTCTTTCAAATCAAGGGATACCAGAGAGGAAGCAGAGGAAAAACGGTGTGAAGAAACAACATCCTGAAAGGGGGAATCTTGTGAAAACTGTTGAGGAAATAAAAGTCTAGAATGGGCTACCACAACCCCTCCTTCCTGGAAATCAGAAACATCCTGGAATAAAAAACTGTTCCTTGCCAAGACAAGGGGACAGGTTAAATTGGTTCCCTGCATCACCAGATCCTGCAGAACCAAAGGAAAATAAAGGAACTGAGAAGGAGGAGTCTGAAGAAGGCCTGAGAATGGAGTAAGGTACTTCCAAGCCATTAAATAACCATTCTGGATAATGTACAGAACCCTGATGTCTGTGATCATCTGTTGCCAAACAGGAAACGACAGAGTTGACTAAGGGGACACAGGAGTCTGGCTGAGGGGTAGGGGAGGCTGAATGTCAAGCAGAAGCAGATTGTCAAGGAAAGACGATTTTTTTAACTCTCAGCACATTGAAAAAACTTGCCTGGAAAAGATTTCCTAGAAGCCCCCTTGACCCTAGAATGCTGTTTAGGCTGCCTACAAACAAAGAATGTTTAGAAGAATAATTCCTTTGAAAGTTACGAACAGGAGAGAGAAAGATTTGTTTCAAATCCTGGATAAAATTACCCTTAACCTGAAGGGTCTTAAACAAATTCAAATTCAGCAGTGCCAAAGTGATTCTGGTTGCCTAAGGGAGACTCCAATGAACTTGCCTTGATATCTTTAAGGAGAGCCTGGAAGTGTAACCAAGAATGCCTCCTCATAACAGATACAGACACAGCTGCCCTAGAGGAGGTATCAGCAGCATAACAGCTTTATTTAATAGAATGATGAGTGCATTAGAACTTAAATGGGAAGACATAAGTCTTACCCTCTGAATCAAGCAAATCAGCCATAACTCTCAAGAGAAGAGACATGACATACCAAGTCATATGGACCTGGAAATTAAGAGCCTAAATCCTAAGGTAGCAGATGTATATACTTTATTTTTAACATACTTGTCCATGACATGGCTGACCTTATCAGAAGGTAAAAGCTTAGAAGCCAGCAACTTGGATGGTTTTACCACTGGCTACCGAAACAACAACAAGATTAGAGGAAGGGCTTTTATATAAAAACTGTGGAGCCTCATGAACTTTACAAAACCTGTCTGGTTTCCTAGAGGCAGAAGGTTGGGGCCTGAGAAGCAGCAGTGAAAATATCCAGGAGGGTAACCAGCACTGAAAAGGTTGCAGAAGGCCAAGAATTATCTATATGCAAGAATTCATAGCATATTTTTTGAACATCAGAAACCTAGGAACAGTCCTACTTAAATATTCCATCATAGAAACTACTGTATTCGCAAAAGACAAATCCTCCCATTGGAGGCTACCCTCCAGGATATTTTCACTGTAGTTTCTCAGGCCCCTGAGTTTTATATTAAGATGGTTTTTTTTGCACTCTGGTGGGAGCAGAGATGAATTCAACCCACCCAAGTTGGAAACTGCTGGTGGAAAATTTACTGCATTTTCATCTGATTGGCCTGAGGGATTAACTGTGTAAAAATCTTTCATCCTGCTGGTATAAATGAATTACATTTTTGTGAAACTGTAGTCATTTACTCAGAGCTTTCCTGTACCCGGATTGGAAATTTGTGACTACAAGACTTGAATTGCTTCTAAAAAAACATCTGGACCTATAAAGCTGTTGTGTTTGTTGCACTTGCTCTAACTGTCTTTGTGCTTATTTAACACTTCTCTGCTGCATTTAATGATTTGGTAAAATTTATCACTACTTTTCGGCCTGCACTTGTTAAAGAAACAGCATCTGTTTCTTGTTGTACTGCTCTTAGGTTGTTTTAACAGTATTCTAATATTTCCTAACCTCTTCTGGTACTGCAAAAGCTGTTAGAAGTTTGCCAAAGTTCTCCGGAGTCTGCCAAAATATTTCTAAGTTTTGCAAGGTTTTTCTGTGGTGCTCTGCTCTTACATTCTGAACTCTTCTCTGTACTTTGCAGAACATTTCTCTGGGCTAGAGAACTTATTTCCAAGGATTCCTGATACTGCAGGAATTCTAATTTTTGTTGTAAATCATTTGTTACTGCACTTGAGCTCAAAATCAGTTAATTTTACATTAAGAGGATTCTTTTGCAGTCCTGAAGAAGCGGAGCCAAATTCAACCCATTCAAGTTAGAAACTTCTAGTGGACAGTTTGTATTTTTATCTGAATGGCCTGAGGGCTTAACTGTGTAAAAGTCTTTCATCCGGCTGGTATAAGAGCCTTGCATGTGCACATTGTAAAAATGCAGTTCCCTGTGCCTTGTATATAAGCAAATCTCTCTAGTTTAAAATCCTCTAAGGGGAAAAAATCTTCGGAGTCTCCCACTCTTCACTGCTGCTTGAAGGACTGCCAGTTTGCGCAGAGTGCAGTACCACTGCAGGTCATGTAAAGTACAGTTGTGTACACTTACCATAAATGTAGATGCTCGAGTGTATTCACTGTTGCAGTCATTACATTTGGGTAATCTGCTTGCAGGTTGCCCTCAATCGGCCTGAATTCCGAAGTCTTGGGTCCTGCGTCAGGTCGTCAGGGGTATAAAACATGCAGACAACGCCATTTTCTTTAGTTTTTCTTGCCCCCAATGTCACAAAAGGTAGCAATATTATATATATATATATATATATATATATATATATATATATATATATGTATACATCAATATAAACTTTACCATCATTTACAAGCAAATACACCACAAACGTTGTAGAAGGTAGAGAAGGAAAGATAAACTATAAAATGACAGGGGGATGGCGGGAGGGTAACCTGGACTGCAACAGTGAATACACTCTAACATCTACATTTATGGTAAGTGTACACAACTGTACGATGTTCTGCGTGTTTCACTGTTGCAGTCATTACATTTGGGTAGAATCCCAAAGCTATGGTTGGGAGGTTGGAGCTAAACAGCATTAGGTGTGGCTATAAGGCCCTGCAGCGCTGCAGTGGCAAAGCCTGCCCTGGACTTAGAGTAGAGAGGCAAATGGTAATGCTTTGTAAAGGTGTAAACAGAACTCCAAGTAGCAGCCTCTAGAATGTCTTTGGTTGGTAATCCTCTGAGAAAGGCTGCCGAAGTAGCTGCAGCTCTGGTGTAAGTAGCAGAAATGGATGCAGTGGCTTATCCACTTTGAAATTGTCTGCTTTGAGATGGCCTTTCCTTCTGATTCTGCAGCATATGACACTAGTAATTGCTCAGTTTTGCTCAGAAAGAAACAGGAGGGTCCTAAACAAAAGACCAGCACAGGTAGAAATTTTAGTAGAATCTAGAACAGAAGCTGCAGTTAAAAAGGAATAATGTGTACAGCATCTACAATACTGCATGATAACTATAAGAATCAGAGGAGGCTAGAAAGGACTGGAGAGAGAGACTGGATAAGTAATGTACTGTTAAGTTTGCTGTGAATGTTTAAAAACAGAACATATATTAGAATTTAAAGCAAGTACTGTATACTGCTGACCTGGGTGTAAAGGCACCTTTTAGGCTGTCCCCCACAGTAATATGGCTCCCTCCATATTGTTAAAATTAGCTAGTTTCCCCAACTATCTTCTTTCTTACACCTAAAATAATACCCTGAACACCGTAATTGCACTCTGCTCTCCCTCACATAGCCCTGAAAATTATACTCTGCAGCTATAAAATGAACCTGCAAATGAATAAAATACAGTTCAAACAGTCTATAAATTGGTGCAAAAAAACAAATTAAAAATACAGCCAAACATACAACCATACATACCAAAAGCCTAAGGAAATACTTGGAGTCAGAATTAGCCCTGCTCCGCTCGCCCATTGCTGCGCTCAGGCTTGCTCTGCTCCCCTCCCTGCCCCCAATTTTCACCTGCCCCCACTAGTGCTACATTTAAACTAAATTTAGCTACTCCCCTCATGCTAAGTACCAATCAGCACCTCATACATTACTGAACAGCCCTCCCCCTTAACCCATTTCCTTCTCTTCCATTCTTCCACACCCTGTTAGTACACTCAACCATCAAAATTGGCCCGACACCTAACAAAATGCAAACACGTAAAAAAATACTAATTACCCTACTGCCTATACTAATTCTATTTTACCATCTTACTGCCTATGAACAAAAACTTGACCATGGTATTCACTACTCAAATGGTCAAACAGCCACCCACAACTTCACACATAACACCAAACACTTTACCATCCCCAGCACACCAAATCTACCACTCTCAACAAAAAAACACCCCCTGTAAAGCCACAAAACATAATCCTAAAGACAAAGACTATATAAAACTTATAAACAAACTCCTAAAGCTTAGAGTATCCTGTCACTATAACCTTATAACACATGGGGACATCCATCCCAACCCTGGCCCACCCGCACCCAATAACCTTCACTCCCCTACCACAACCCCCACAGTCAAGTTACCCCTTTATACTTCCACTAGGTTCCCTCCTGGCATTTCACCTAAATATTAGAACTATTAACAATAAGATTCCCAACCTACATGCTCTCCTAGCAACCCACTCCCCAGACATTATGTGGAAACCTAGCTAAAACCTAGTACTACTGATAATGCGATACTACGTCCAGGATATAATATTCACCGGTTAGACCATACTACAATGAAAGGAGGTCGGATAGCAATCCTTTACAAAAATACTCGAAGTAGAGATTAGCCAGAACAAATGCTTGAACATCGTTGTCTCTGCTTACATTCCGCCAGGCAACAACTTAAATACCCTGGAGGATATCCTCCTATACTGGTTATCCCCTACCTATCCCCAAGAAACCATAGTTCTTGTTGACTTCAATACCGACTGGCACCCATGCTCCTCCGAACCCTCCCTCACCCCTATAAACTTATCTGGGTATAAACAGACCATAACCTCTCCCACTAGGATAAACAAACCGACCAACAGGGAAAGTATCCTAGACTGGATCATAGTTAATAACCAACCACAACTGTACACAGCTGGCACTCTCCATGATGACCTTAGCGACCAATTACTAACCTATATCATAAAACAAAGCCTAGACCAAATATAAAACCCTTAGAAACAGGGAAAACTTTGACACTGCTATATTCCTAAAAGAACTAAAAGCAGTTGACAGGTCAAAACTAAAAAAATCTACCATTAGAAGAGGCTATAGCTCACTTTAAAGTACAGTTTTGTACCTACCATAAATGTAGATGTCCGATAGATATGCAACTGCAGTCCTTACATATGGGTTGTCCTGCCTCAGGCAGCCCTCGGTCGGCCGGATTCCAAAGTCTGGGTCCGGCGTCGGCTGTTGTAGCCTCCTCCCCATCGTCAGAGAGGCTGGGGTATAAAAGCATCAGCCGACGCCATCTTCCTCAGTGTTTCTTGCCCCAGATGCCAGGTGCCCTCCAAGGAAGGCTAAATTTAGAACTAGATAAAATTTCCAGACATACACAATAGCAATAAACAGATACACCATAACAGATATCCCCAGCTAAGTATAAAAGGAGGGAAGTGGACCCAATACACAGAGGGGTAGGAGGGACGGAAAACCTGACTGCAGTTGCATATCTATCGGACATCTACATTTATGGTAGGTACAAAACTGTACTATGTCCTTCAAGAATGCAACTGCAGTCCTTACATATGGATTGAATACCATAGCCAAGCTGGGGGTGGTAGGCTCTAAGATAAGGATGGCGTAGCTAAAATGCCCTGCAGGACTGCCAAAGCAAAGCCTGCTCGGGATCTGGAATATAAAGGCAGGTTGTAGTGCTTGGAAAATGTATGCACGGAGCTCCATGTAGCAGCTTCTAGAATGTCCTTTGTAGCCACCCCTCTTAAGAAGGCTGTGGAGGTGGCTGTAGCTCTGGTCGAGTGTGGCCTGATATTGGCTGGCACACCCTTTCCATGGAAAGAATTACAGAATCTGATGCAATGTCCAATCCATTTTGAAATTGTTTGTTTGGAAATTGCCTTTACTTGCACTCCAGGAGCGTATGCTACAAATAGTTGGTCAGACTTTCTGTTGGCCTTTGTTCTGTCCAAGTAGTAGCGTAGTTGTCTGTGTATGTCCAAAGTGTGCAGCAGCTTTTCCCCTTTATTTTGAGGATTGGGGAAGAAAGTAGACAGGTGAATTGCTTGATTTAGAGACACCCTGGATATCACTTTTGGCATAAAAGAAGGATTGGTTCTTAAAGAAACCCTGTCCTGATGAAAAATGAGGAATGGAGGCACTGCCATGAGGGCCTGTATCTCCAAAACTCTTCTTGCTGAGGTAATTGCCAACAGGTGGATAAGTGTTGTATTTTGCTGAAATTGCTGAAGCGTGTATTTTTATGGAAGAATAGGAAAGTCCATTCTGCAGCATTTCTGCCAAGTATTCCAGTATCTGTGGGATGCTCATTACTGATGCATCCTGTCCCCTGTTGGTATTCCAGATGTTGAATCTCTTCCATTTGGCTGAATAAGTCTTTCTGGTGGAAGGTCTGCGTGCTTCCAATAATATCTGTTGAACTTCCTTGGAAAGAGAGATATGGGGAGAAATCATGGAACCCTCCAAGCTGTCAGCTGCAGAGTTTGCAGGCTGAGATGAACCATCCTGTAATTGTGCTGAGTCAAGAGTAGAGGCCATTGAGGCAGGGGCCACGGCTTGGTGCAAGTTATGCTCCTTAGTAATGGATACCAGTGCTGTCTTGGCCAATCTGGAGCTATTAAGATGCCTTTGGTTGTTCTGCTTTGATTTTCAGTAACACCTTGGTCATCAATGGTAGAGGTGGGAATGCATAGATTGTTAGAGAGTTCCAGTTGAATGAGAGAGCATCTATTCTCCAGGCTTGTGGATGGTGTGTCCTCGAGCAGAACTTTTTGAGATGATGATTGAGGTGGGAGGCAAAGAGATCTATGTCCAGCCTCCCCCATGCATGAGTTATTTGTGCAAAAATGTCTGGATGCAACATCCATTCGTGCGGGTCCAGGATGTTTCTGCTTAGACTGTCCGCCAGAACACTGTCCCTGCCCGGAACAAACTGGGATTGCAGCTGTATGTTCAGTTTCAGGGACTTTTCCCAAAGAGTCATTGTTAGTATGCAAAGGGGGTAAGAATGAGTACCTCCCTGCTTGTTTATGTACCACATAACAGTGGTGTTGTCTGTCTTTATTAGCAGATGACCTTGTTGAAGATATTTTCCGAAGGCCTCGATTGCATGAATTACTGCTAACATCTCTTTTTGATTGATGTGTAGATGTACTTCCTGGGGGGACCATTGCCCTTGAATGCATCTGCCCTCCATGTGTGCCCCCCATCCATGGTCTGAGGCGTCTGTTGTAATGGTTTGGCTTGTTTGAGGTTTGTTGAAAGGCATACCTTTGTTTAACTGGCTTGCTTGGGCCCACCACAAAAATTCCCTTTGTAGACATGGGATGAGTGGGATAATTGCTTCTAAGTTGTGGCTGTGTTGAGACCATAAACTTTTTAGGTACCATTGTAGTTTTCTCATGTGTAGTCTTGCCAGTGGAATCAGTAGATTGCAAGATGCCATGAAACCCAGGGCCTGCAGGATTTTCCTTGCAGTCATCTGGGTGAGCTTTGCTAGGCTTTTGAAGTAATGTGGTAATTGTTCTTGCTTCTCTTCTGTGAGGTAAGCCATTTGTGATTCTGTGTCTAGTTTGGCTCCTAGAAAAATTATTTGTTGGGATGGCAGTAGTCTTGATTTTTGTAAGTTGACTGTGTATCCTAAAGCCTGTAGTAAGTGAATGACATAATTCAAGTTTTTTGTCAAGGCTTGCTTGCTGTCCGCTTGTATAAGGCAGTCGTCCAGGTAAGGGTATATTTGTATCCCCTGGAGTCTGCAGTGTGCAATAACTGATGCCAGGCATTTCGTGAATAGTCTGGGCGCAGTAGATAAGCCAAAAGGCAATGCTGAGAATTGATAATGCTCTGACCCTGCAAGAAATCTGAGGTATCATCTGCAACTGTGTCTGATTGGCACATGCAGGTATGCCTCCTTGAGGTCCAGAGTAACCAGCCAAGACCCCTTGCCCAGCATGGGAAGGAGTTGCTGTAGCGTCAGCATTTTGAATTTTGGTACAATAAGAAAAGTGTTTAGAGCGGACAAGTCCAGTATAGGCCTCCATTGCTTTTCTTTTCCTGGAACAAGGAACAGTCTTGAGTAAAATCCCTGGCCTTGTTCCTGAGGAGGAACCTTTTCTATTGCTTTGATTTGTATCAGCTTTGAAACTTGCTCGAATGCCTCTGCCCTTTGATTTTGTGGCAGGTTTGGCATACCTTGTCTTGTTGGTAAAGTATGGAAGTGGAACCTGTGGCCTTGGTTTATTATGTCCAGAATCCATTTGTCCTTTGTTAAAATGTGCCAATTTTTTGAAAATAAGGATAATTTTCCGCCTAAAGGTGCTTCTCTTTGAGCCTTGGTCGGCGGTGTCAAAGTCAAGTCATTGTGATTGTCCCTGTGGAGCAGGGGAAGTCCCTGCGCCACCTCTCTGATTAGTCAGTTGCCATTGGCGTCCCCTGTAGGAGCCTCTGTATTGCCCTCTTCCTCGGGCACGCCTGTTTTTTCCCCTTTGAAACTTGTCAGTGTCCGGAAAGGACCAATTCTTAGAAGGCCAATTCCTGCTGAACCTTGGTGGCGGAACCTGGAGGAAATCCTTGACTGTTTGCACTGATTTAGCCTTTTCTTCAATTGATTTCAACACATCCTGAGCATTAGCACCAAATAGCTTGTGTTTTTCCAGAGGTGCATCTAGAAGCTTTACTTTAACATGATCTGGCAATGCCTGTTCTTTCAACCATGCATATCTATGTATGACGGCCCCTGTCATAGCTGCCCTACATGAAGCTTCCAATGCATCATAATCACACTGAAGAAAATGATTGCTAACCTGCTGTGTGTTATGGACCAAATCCTGCAAGGCCTTTCTAACTAAAGGCTCAGGAGAGGCTAACTTTTTCTGCAAATCATCCATCAAGAAATCCTGATACTGAAACATATGAAAAAGGCAATTAAGGGCCCTCATGGCAAGTGTGGTTGAGGTATAAACTTTTTTTCCCCACCTCTCCAGGGACCTAGCTTCCCTGTCTGAGGGCAAAGGATTTTTGGCCGTGGATGTGGCCACCCCTTTGGGCCCCTGGGAAATAGTTTCTAGATCAACAGAATGGGCCTTAAAGAAATGCTTGTGAGATTCAGGAACCCTGTAGTATCTGTCCGGCTTGACAGGAGCATGGGGGAGAGAATCAGGAGAAGTACTCGAATCTGAGTACACATCATCCAGTACATCTAACACTGCAGGGATAGCTAAAGGCCTGTGTTGGGGAAGCTTAAGGAAGGTACAAAGCCGTTTCCTGGAGTCAGAGAATTCCTGACCTTGCCACTGAAAATGCTCTCTCATGGAGTGGAGAATTTCCCCAAAAGAAATATCCTCAGGAGGAGAGGCAGAAGGAATAGATTCCTCCGCATCAGAATCCTCGTAGGCCTGGAAGGACTCTTCCTGGGTATCTGAGTGATCAGAGTCACCAGAGGCTTCATCTGAAGAAAGAGTGTCTGTATGCTCAACCCTGGGCCTTTTGTCAGAAGGTGGCTGAGAACCTCTGTCAGGATGGGCCTGGGAGCCTCTGATTAAGGAAATTAAATCTGCAGCTAAAGTCATGATTTGCTTATCAGTAGTGGGCTGAGGCAAAGCTTTAGGAGGGTGAGACTTAGCCTGGCTGGCAGCCTTAGCACGTGTGTAGGCCTTGATAGACATAAACATAGGGGGCCTAGCTGTCCCACGTGCTGGAGTAACCTTGTCCACCAGTATGGTCTCAGGCAAATCTTGGGCTTCAGTTTCTGGAGGAAAATCAACAACCGGCACCGGTGCAGTCTCCGGGGCCGGAGTGATCGGTAAAGCGGTGTCGCCGGTCCGGAGTGGTGAAACAACCGCCTCAGAAGAGACCGATGCACTCACGGTAGTTTTTGGCGTGGTGTCAGTGGAAGTCGCGGGCCGAGAATGCTGGACCCGGTCTTTCCGTTTTTTGGAAATATGAGGTGTCGGTTGTTCCGACGGCATGGTATAAGAGTATTTATCGCCAAAAAAGTCTTCAGCAAACTCTGCCCGGCGCCTGAGTGTGCGCTTATTGAAGCAAGCACAGGCAGCACAGGCCGAGATGTTGTGGTCTGGGCCAAGGCAGGGGAGGCAGTAAGAATGGAAGTCCTTATGAGGTATTTGTTTACCACAAGACAAACAATTAACTTTTTCAGTTTTTTCTGACATCGGCTGAGGCAAGAAAAGGTTCCCCAATGGGGTACTTAGCTTTTTGATGACTTCGGATACGTAAAACACAGGAGCTGACCGACCAGCACTTGCGAACTGCTTCTGCTTCAGGCACTGCGCGGCAAGAAAGACTGAGGAAGATGACATCGGCTGATGCGTTTATACCCCAGCCGCTCTGACGTCGGGGAGGAGGCAACATCAGCCGACGCCGGACCCAGACTTTGGAATCCGGCCGACCGAGGGCTGCCTGAGGCAGGACAACCCATATGTAAGGACTGCAGTTGCATTCTTGAAGGACATCACTAAATTCTTAAGTATCCTTGATGCCCATGCTCCAGTACATACAATAAAATCTAGACCAAACACAGCACCACGGCTCAGAAAAGATAACAACTATAAAATCAAAACTAGAAATGGAGCCCGGGCCAGCTGGAGAACAACTAAAGCCCCCACTTGACCATCTAAAATATTGTCAACTCAGGAATGCTACAAAAATCTATTTTACTAGAAGAAAAAACTTCTACCAAAATCTCCTACACAAACACCACAACAACCCTCAAAAGAGTTCTGGGCAGGCTTAAATCAACTACTTCATCCAGGTCATTCTACCACTCCAACCCCGGCTAACCACACCCATAGTTCCCCAGAGACCACAGCTGGTGCTTTTAACTTTTTCAATGAAACAATCCAATCCCTAGCAAATCAACTAACCCCCACAAACTTAAATCACACCCCTAATCTACCCACTAATCACCCCCAATTTAGCTTCCAACCGATATCCGCTAGTTTTATCAAAACATTTAAAAAAACTAAAACCTACCACCCTTGCTGACCACCTCCCTGCAGAGTACCTACAAACAGCTGCAGATGCCATTGCATATGCCATATTTATCCTTAGCAACAGAACCTTACCTGAAAGGACTATCCCCTCCCTCTGGAAAATATCCCACTCCATAAAGGTGGTAATTCTACAGACATATCCAACTACAGACCCCTTGCCATTCTTTCCCCACTAGCCAAAATAATGGAGAAATGTGTACACAAGCAACTAATGCAATACCTTACACAGAATAACTTACTATCCAACTCCCAGCATGGTTTCAGGCCATACCACAGCACCACCTCAACCCTCCTTTCCTTTACTAATGCCAGAAACCAAAAAGTACAGTTTTGTACCTACCATAAATGTAGATGTTCGAGTGCTAATACAGCTGCAGTCATAACAGATGGGTTATCCAGCCGTCAGGCGGGTCCTCGGTCGGCCGAATTCCAAAGTCTAGGTCCAGCGTCAGTTGTCGTCGCTTCTTCCCTGACGTCAGTGCGGCAGGGGTATAAAAGAACCAGCCGACGCCATTTTCTTCAGTTTTTCTTGCCCCAGATGTCAGGTGTCCCCAGAAGGAAGGCAAAACATAAACTCATGTAATAATGCAATGAAATATAATAAAAAAACAGTAGTTTGCAAGCAAATACACCATAAAGAATACCCCAATCAGGTTGTATGAGGAGGTGTTTGTCATAAGGCCTGTCCCAAGAGGGGATGGAGGGAGGGAAACCTGGACTGCAGCTGTATTAGCATTCAAACATCTACATTTATGGTAGGTACAAAACTGTACTATGTTCATTGTGCATACAGCTGCAGTCATAACAGATGGGTAGAATCCCAAAGCTAAAAAAGGGGTGGCAGGCACTAAGTGGAACTAGGAGGAGAAAGGATGCCCTGCAAGACTGCTGTGGCAAAGCCCGCTCTAGATTTAGAGTATAGTGGAAGGTGATAGTGCTTGGAGAAAGTATGCACAGAACTCCAAGTGGCTGCTTCCAAAATATCCTTGGTAGGAACCCCCCTGAGGAAAGCTGCAGAGGTAGCTGTGGCCCTTGTGGAGTGAAATCTGATGCTTGTAGGTACAGTTTTTCCATGAAATGAGTAACAAAAGCATATGCAGTGGGCTATCCATTTTGAGATTGTCTGTTTGGAAATAGCCTTTCCTTGAGCACCTGTAGCATAGGACACAAAGAGTTGCTCTGATTTTCTGAATGGCTTTGTCCTGTCCAAATAATAACAAAGTTGTCTGTGAATGTCCAAGGAATGCAGTAGCCTTTCCCCTTTGATTTGTGGGTTAGGATAAAAGGTAGGTAAGTGCATAGTCTAATTCAAGACTACACTGGATACTACCTACCTAAAGGAAGGGTTGGGTCGTAAGGAAACTCTGTCCTGATGGAAAATGATGAAAGGTTGCACCGCCATGAGGGCTTGTAGCTCCAAAACCCTGCATGCTGAGGTGATAGCCAGAAGGAAGGCTGTTTTCCATGACAAATATTGTAGTTCTGTTGAGGCAGCTGGCTCAAATGGAGGCAGTCAGTTTTTCTAAAATGAAGTTGAGGTCCCAAGCAGGTACTGGTGGTTTCCTTGGGGGGTTTATATTCTTAGCCCCTCTGAGGAACTGTCTTAACAGAGAATGAGAGAATAAAGGAGGATCAGTGTTGTATTGTGCAGAAATGGCTGACGCATGGATCTTGATGGAGGAGAAGGAAAGTCCACTGTTTAACATCTCAGCTAGGTACTGTAATATTTGAGGTAAATTTAGAACCCAAGGATTCTGGCCCTTTTTCTGATTCCAGGCACAAAACCGTTTCCATTTGGCAGAGTAGGCTTTTCTAGTTGAAGGTCTTCTGGCCTCCAAGATGACATCCTGCACCTCCTTGGAGAGGAGGGTCTGTTGGGAAATCAAGGAATCCTCCATGCTGCTAGATTGAGGGTTTTTAGCTGACTGTGAAGAGTTTTGAAGCTGTGTTGGGTCAACAGAAGAGGCACTAGAGGCAGGATCCATGGGGGGGAATGCATCAGGCTCTTCAGGAGTGGATACCAGTGTTGTCTTGGCCAGTCTGGAGCAATGAGAATCATCTTTGGCCTCTCTGCTCTGGCTTTTAATAGAACTTTGGGCAGCAGAGGAAGAGGTGGAAAGGCATAGACTGTCAATGTTGTCCAATTGAAAGAAAGTGCGTCCACTTTCCAGGCCTGTGGATGATAGGTCCTTGAACAAATTTTTTTTCAGTTGGTAATTTTTGTGGGTAGAGATCTATGTCTGGCCGTCCCCATGCCTGAATTATCTTTGCAAAAACTTGAGGATGCAACTTCCATTCGTGTGGATCTGTCATATTTCTGCTTAGGTTGTCTGCCAGCGTGTTTGTTTTCCTTCCCTGGCAGGAATTGTGCTTGAAGTTGGATTTGCAATTCCAGAGCCGTGTTCCAAAGGGACATGGCTAGTCTGCACAGTGGGTATGAATGAGTTCCTCCCTGTTTGTTTATGTACCACATCACTGTGGTGTTGTCTGTCCTTATCAATAGCTGGCCTGGATGCAGTAGGTCTTTGAAGGCCATAATTGCATTTTGTACTGCTAGCATTTCCTTTTGATTGATGTGTAGGTGCTTCTCTTTTTGGGACCATTTGCCCTGAATGCACTGATCTGTCATGTGTGCCCCCCAGGCGTAGTCCGAGGCATCTGTTGTGATGATTTGGTTTGCTTGAGGCATGCAGAAAGGGAGACCTATGTTTCTTTGGCATGCTTGAGCCCACCACAGAAATTCCTTTTGAAGACATGGAATGAGTGGTATAATGGTTTCCAAACTGTGGCTGTGTTGAGACCATAAGTTTTTTAGGTACCAAGATGCCATGAATCCCAGAGCCTGCAGGACTTTCCTTGCAGTCAGCCTGGTGAAGGTTGCCATTTTTCTGAAGTATTGAGATAGTTGCCCTTGCTTCTCTGGCGTGAGGTAGGCCATCTGGGTGTTTGTAGTCAAGTTGGCACCCAGGAAAATTATTGCTTGAGAGGGAATTAGTTTTGATTTCTTTTTGTTGACTGTGTATCCCAGAAAGTTCAACAATTTTATTACAAAGGCCAGGTGTTTCAGAAGTATGTGCTTGCTGTCCGCTTGGATCAGGCAGTCATCCAGATATGGGTATATTTGTATCCCTTGAAGTCTGCAGAAGGCAATTACTAATGCCAGGCATTTCATAAACAGTCTGGGCGCAGTAGATAAGCCAAAGGGCAATGCAGAGAATTGATAATGGGTTGAACCTGCAAGAAATCTGAGGCATCTTCTGCAATCTTGTCTGATAGGGACATGCAGGTATGCCTCCTTGAGGTCCAATGTTACCAGCCAAGACTCCTTGCCCAGCATGGGAAGAAGCTGCTGTAATGTGAGCATCTTGAATTTTGGTACGAGTAAATATGTGTTTAGGATGGACAGGTCCAAAATAGGTCTCCAATCTTTGCCCTTCCTTGGTACCGGGAATAGTCTGAAATAAAAACCTTGACCCTGTTCTTTTGCAGGTACCTCTTGAATAGCTTTCATGTCCATGACAGCTGAAATTTGTTTTTGTGCCTCTGCCCTTTGATTTTGTGGCAGGTTTGGCATGCCTCTCATTTTTGGAAGGGTGTGAAAGTGGAATCTGTAGCCTCTGTCTATAATGTCCAGGATCCATTTGTCTTTTGTGACAATATGCCAATTATTTGAAAATAATGCCAGTTTTCCGCCTAAAGGTGCTGCCATTAAAGCTTTGCTTGGCATGCAAAAGGGAAAGTCATTGTATCTGCTTTCTCAATGGCTGCGATCTATCTTCTCCACCTCTTGGTGTAGGTGCTTGCCATTGTCTGGCTCTAAATGATCCTTGAGATTGCCCTCTACCCCTCGGGCACCTGTATCTACCTCTTTGAGGTCTGTCCATGGCTGAAAAGGACCAATTTTTTGAAGGCCAGTTTCTGCTGAAACGTGGAGGCTGTACCTGTAGGAAATCTTTCACTGTTTGCATTGATTTTGCCTTTTCATCCATTTTCTTTAGTACCTCCTCAGCTTTAACACCAAACATCTACGTATGACAGACCCTGTAACAGCAGCTCTACATGAGGCCTCTAAAGCATCAAAACCACATTGCAAGGTATGTTTACCTACTTGCTCTGCACTATGCAACAAATCCTGCAACTCCTTTAAATCTGGTTGGTCAGGTTGTGTCATTTTGCTTTTCAACTGAGATCACAAAAACTGTTGATACTTTAACATATGGAATTAGAAGTTATGTACTTACCATAACGTTCCATCTGAGTAGGTGTATTCATTTGTCAGCAACCCGTGGGTATGGATCCGATATCAGATCTGAACCGGCATGGTTTATCCAGCTATGGATCTGAGCTCCTAGCTCCTCCCCTCACCCATAATGCCCTGCTCTCCCTACATGACCTCAGATCGAGTTTGCCCTGCACCAACTACCCTAACTAAAGGGTAACACACCCTATGCAGGAACTGACAAGGCCAGGGGGATAGGAGGGCGGGATGGTTGCAGACAAATGAATACACCTACTCAGATGGAACATTATGGTAAGTACATAACTTCTAAATCTGAAGTAGGAGATTCATTTGTCAGCAACCTGTGGGACAGAGTCCCCAGCTACCTGAATCTTGGGTGGCCATCATGGAAGGATATTCTGGAGCACCGCGCAGCCAAAGGATGCTCTACCTCTAGACGTGACGTCCAGCTTGTAATGAGTAATAAAGGTATGAGATGAAGCCCAAGTGGCTGCTGAACAAATGTCATCCAGAGGAACCCTAGACTTAAAGGCCGCTGAAGTAGAGACAGACCGGGTCGAATGAGCATGGACTCCCTCCGTGGGCCTCCCAGAGGCTTGGTACACCAACAGAATACACTGAGAAATCCAGCGTGACAAAGAAACTTTGGAAATTGGTTTACCCAGATTGAATTTGGCAAAAGAAATGAACAACTGGTCTGATTGCCTATGACCAGCTGTTCTATGAAGGTAAAAACGAAGCTGCCTGTGAACATCCAAGGAATGCAGCCTGTATTCGCCTTTGTTTTGATACTTAGGAAAGAAAACAGTGAGGTTGATGGACTGATTAATGTTAGCTTCCGCTTTAGGAAGAAAGGAGGGATTGATCCTGAGGCACACCCGGTCAGGATGAAAGATCAAATAAGGCGGCTTCATGGACAGGGCCTGAAGTTCACAAACTCTCTTAGCCGAAGTAATGGCTACCAAAAAAGCAGTCTTAAGGGACAAGAATTTAAGATCGACTGTGGCCGCAGGTTCGAAGGGGGGGACGGTCAAGGCCTGAAGTACCAAGGAAAGATCCCACGGGGGAACCGTTTCTTTGACAGGGGGTCTGAGCAAAAAGGTGCCTTTTAGGAAGATTTTGCATAACTTAGCTGACATAAGAGACCCTGAATCATGACCAACATGGTAATGAGATATGGCCGCCAGCTGAACTTTGACCGTGGAACTACTGGCACCATCATTAAAGAGAGTAGTAAGGAAATCTAGAACCAAAGGCAGGGGGACCGTGAAAGGATCTAGGCCTTGCCGCTCCGCCCAAATAGAAAAACGCTTCCATTTACTGCGGTAAATTTTTCTGGTAGATGGCTTGTGGGCCGCTACCAGAATGGCCTTAACTGGGGACGAGATACCGGGAGTCCTGATTGGAACTGGAGCAGCCAAGCAGTCAACTTCAGGCTGTCCAGGTTCGGAGTTGGTAGGTTCGATGGGTGTGATATCAGATCCGGAATGGGATCTAGAATCCAAGGTGGATTCACTGAATGAGACCTTAGGTAAGGGAACCAGATCTGTCGATGCCAGAACGGGGCAATGAGGATCATTCTGCACCCCAACCGAGAGGCTTTCTGGAGTACTTGAAGCATCAAAGGTAGAGGGGGGTATGCGTAAAGAAGACCGGGAGGCCAAGCATGCACCAGAGCGTCTCTCGGAGAATCCCCTAGAGGGGGGATTACAGCGAAAAAACTGTTGCACTTGGCATTTAAGAGAGAAGCAAAGAGATCGCAGCAGGGAGTCCCCCACTGTGCGAAGATACGTTTCGCTACTTGAGAATTGAGAGACCACTCGTACGGGGAGAGAATGGTGTGACTGAGCTTGTCCGCTAGGATGTTGGTTCGTCCCAGAATATGCGTTGCGATAAGAAAGCGGTTGGTGGAGATCGCCCATTCCCACACTCTCATGGCTTCTCGACATAAAGGGTAAGACCTGGTTCCCCGTTTGTTGATGTACCAGACCACCGACATGTTGTCTGATTGAATCGCAATTGTTCCCAGGGGAAGGAGGGCTTGAAGTGCTTGCAACGCCAAGAGCACCACCCTCATTTCCAGAACATTGATGTACAGGGAGGTCTCTGAATCACTCCACGTGCCTTGGACCGTCCAGCCCGCAAAATGCCCCACCCCCACCCGAGGCGGGAAGCGTCCGTGGTCACTGTAGCGAGAGGGGGAGATGCACAAATAGGGCGGCCCCTGTGGAGGTCCGGGGAATGGAGCCACCACAGGAGAGACCGCTTGCAAGCCTTGCTGATTGCAATGGGATGATCCAGGGGGAGGGAGAGAAATGACCATTGCACCTGAAGTGTCCATTGAAGTACCCGCATGTTCAAGCGGGCGAGTGGAAGAAGAGTAATCGCTGCCGCCATAGACCCTAGCGCCCTCAGGATCAATTCCGCAGGTGTTTAGCTGGAGTGAAGGATGGCCCGCACCTGGAGTCGTAGATTCCGAACTCTGTCGGTTGTGAGAAAGGCTCTTAAATTTCTCGTGTCTAACCTGGCTCCTATAAATTCTATTATCTGAGTAGGGACCAGGATGGACTTTTCTATGTTTACCGTGATGCCTACCCAGGGAGCTAGACGAAGAAAGAAGTCTCTTGCCAAGAAGAGTAGATGCCTTGTTGGGGCGGTGAGAAGCCAGTCGTCTAGGTACAGAAAGACCTGCACCCCCTGAAGCCTCAAGTGGGCCGCAACCACTGCTAATACTTTGGTGAACACCCTGGGGGCTGTGGTGAGACCAAAGGGAAGGACCCTGAACTGGTAGTGACTGGCTCCCAGCCGGAAGCGAAGAAACTTCCTGGATCATCTGTCCATTAGAATGTGGTAGTACGCATCCTTGAGGTCTATAGAGCACATCCAGTGATTCTCCCCTAGAAGGGGGAGGATGGATTGCAAAGTGACAATCCGGAACTTCTCTTTGGGAACTGCCAGGTTCAATAGGGACAGGTCCAGAATGGGTCTTAGGTCCCCCGTCCTTTTTGGCACTAAAAAGAACCTGGAGTAGAACCCTGATCCGATCTGGTCTGGGGGGACGGGCTGGATGGCTCTTTTTCTCAGCAGACGGCCAATTTCTGCTGAAGCGGCCACCCTCTGATCGGGTGGAACATCGGGGAGGGTTTTTAATTTTGGGACATGAAGAAAGGGGATCTTGTAACCTCTGGATATAATTTGGAGTACCCAGCGGTCCGATGTAATGGACTCCCATGCCGCTAGGTGCTCCAAAAAACGTCCCCAGACTGCCTCCAGAGTGGAGCAGTCGGGCAACCCCTCAGGGTTGCTGCGTGGGTCGTTCAGAGAAAGGTTCCATGGACCCAAAGTTCCTGGGAGCCCCTCTGCCCCTAGGGCGGCGTCCTCCCTGTCCTCCTCTGCTGTGGAAGGACTGGTTGTCCGGAGCGGGTTGGGACTGCTGCGACTTCCGGAACCACATCTTCTTCTGGCCCTTTTGGTTCCTAGAGTAGGACCTCTGGGGCACAGAGAAGCGGACTGCAACGGCAGACAGCATCTTCCCGTCCTTCTCGCTCTGAACCAAGGTGTCGCGAACCGTCTTGCCAAAAAGGGCAGAACCGTCAAAGGGGGCATTCGCGAATGACGCCTTGAAGGCCTCCGTAAAATCGCAGTGGCGGAGCCAGGCCTGATGTCTTGTGACTAGGCCCACTCCTGCAGCTCTAGCGGCTCCCTCGGTAGCGTGGGAAAGTAACCGCATAGAGGTGTTGGTCACGGAACAAGAGTGGCCATACAGGTGGAGTGCAAAAGTTTGTCCTCCTCCGACATGACTCTGGGGGGGATGCAGCGTATTCCTTGATAAGATCGCGCTGCATCCTAATGACATGTGCCAAATAGTTGAGCGCCCTCACTGAGAAGGTCGCTGAACTAAACATTTGCTTCCCCAAACGGTCCATCATCCGAGACTCCTTGCTCGGGGGATGGACTGAGGGACTCTCCTGAGCGAGTTCCCTCTTAGTGGCTGCTGCCGACAACATGGCATCTACTGGGGGTCCCTTGCTCCAGTGGGCACGGTCAGCAGGGGGGCTAAGGATCCTGTCAGGCCTCTTGGGGATTGGCTCCACAGTGTCCGGTTCCTTCCACGCCCTGGTGGTAATAAGGTCCACCAGGGGGTCGGCAGGAGGGGACACCCAAGAGGTAGACGGGCCCGCTTCAAATGCCTCCAAGAACACGAACTCGTCCGAGGAAGACTTTGGGGCAGACCACCCACCTCTTATCCGTAACATTTCCATGATGTCTCCAAAGGAGACATCCTCAGGGGGTGATCTTGGGGAGCCTTCCCCTTCCTCCAAGTCAGTGTCTTCAGTTAAAGACTCGGGGGAGTCTATGTGCCTCCTCTTACACGTATGCTTGCGAGCTGCTTCCTCGGGGGGGCTGTCTGAGGAGCCCTCACCAGCAATGTCCAGATCCAAGGGAACTGCTTGGGGCAGTGAAGCGGGCTGTCCCAGCGGCCGGGTGACGGAAGCCTGGCCCAGAGCAGATGGAGTGCGGGACGGAGCCTTAGCAAGAACCGGGGGTCCGGATGCCCTCAACAGAGCCCTCTCCACTACAGCAAAAGCCGAGGGGGAGCCAGTCTCGACTACAGGATCCGAAAGTCGGCTCCCCCTCGGATCCGATGAGTGGATCGGAGCCGGCGCTGAGCTCCTCGGATCCGAGGGAACAATGCGCTCCGACAGGGACGGTGCCAAAGGCACACTGAGTCCCTCGGATACGAAGCTCGGGCCAAGGCTCCGAGAGGTCGGATCCGACAAACTCGAGAGCAGGGTCGGATCCGAAGTACCCAGTACGGTCGGCGCCGACACACCCACGGCTCCGAGGCTGCCCGGCTCCGAGCGCTCCGAACCCGGGTAGCGGGTCGGAGAAGGAGCTATGGGCTTGAAAAATGGGGTCGAGCTCCCCCCCCAGAGGGGGGGGGGAGGCAGGAGGACTCCCATCAGCATCTGGGCCTGGATGAACCTTCGCATCATCCGGTCCAGATCAGCATCGGATGGCTGTAGGTAGACCTCGACGAGGCCACCGAGGTAGGCCTTGAGTGCCACCTCGACAGCCTCGAAGGAGGTCGGGTCTCCTCATCCTCAGCCCCGGTGAAAAACAAGGAGACCGGAGCCTAGGAGGAGGAGAGCCAGCAGCCAGAGTGCTGGAGGAGAAGCCCGCTTAGTCGGCGGGGCCGAGACGGAGGTCTAGGCCCGCCGCTTGTGGTGCTTCTCTCTCCGGTCCTTCTTCCTGGCTTCCCTCTCCTCCGAACCCGTAGAGGGAGTTTGAATCCTGAGAGGAGGAGGGGGAGCAGGCAGGGCAGGAACTGCCGGAGCAGTAACCACCAATGGGGCGGGGGCCGAAGCAGAGTCCAGGGGCAAGAGTCCCGCCAAGACCAGCTTCGTCCTCCGCTCCTTCAATGCCCTGGGGTTGAACCCTGCACAAATTGAACACCCAGAAGTGAGGTGTTCAACCCCAAGGCATCGAACGCCCCGAGTGTGGCCATCAGCAGAGAAAGCTTATGGCCACACTCAGAGCATTTGGAGAAAATAGGCTTTGGGGCCTCAGACATACTTTTTTTTTTTTTTTTAAACAAAAAAAGTAAAGTAAAGTACAAAGTACAGAAAACTACACACTTACACAAGGCCCCAAAGACAACTCACACACACTACTACGCACCAGCGAGGGGAGGGTAAAAAAGGTAAAGTAAGTTAAGCCAAGATAAATTATATAGGGAACCTAAAACTTTCACACAAGTTTTAAATTTAAACTATCAAAAATCTATTTTTTAACAAGAAAAAATCACTTAGCTCAGAAAAATCCAGCTGTCACCATGCGCGGCAAACTAGATCTGGGGTCATGTAGGGAGAGCAGGGCATTTTGGGTGAGGGGAGGAGCTAGGAGCTCGGATCCATAGCTGGATAAACCATGCCGGTTCGGATCCGATATCGGATCCATACCCACAGGTTGCTGAAAAAATGAATCTCCTACTTCAGATCTGACAGTTTAATGCCTTCATGGTTAAAGTGGCCGAGGTGTATACCTTTTCCCCCCACCTTTCTAAAGCTCTGGAATCCCTCTCTGAAGGTAATGGGTTTTTGCAGTAGAGGCCTTAACTCCCTTGGGACCCTGTGAAATAGTTTCTGGGTCAGCAGCATGGCTTTTGTATAGGAATTGGTGTGAATCAGGAACCTGGTAATACCTGTCAGGCTTAACAGGAGCTGGGGGTAAAGAATCTGGGTTGAGGCTGGCTTCTGTGTACACATCATCTGATATATCCAAAACAGTAGGGATAGCCAGAGGCCTGTGCTGAGGAAGCAAGAGAAAATCCCTGAGCCTTTTCTTGGAATCTGAGTAATCTTGGCCTTCCCAGTGAAAGTGTTCCCTCAAGGTATGTAAGGTTTCCCCAAGGGAATAGTCCTCAGGGGGGGGAGACCGAGGGAATGGACTCCTCAGCATCAGAATCTTCATAAGGGGAATATGAATATTCCTGGTCCTCAGAATGTTCTGAGGTAATAGAGGCTTGGTCTGAGGAAGGGTAGTCTTTCTCCAGTCTGGGCCTTTTGTCCGAGGGTGGTTGAGAACCCCTGATAAGAGTAATCAAATCCTCTGCCATTTTGAGCATCTGTTTTTTAGGCATGGGGCCTTGAGAGGGGCTCTGTGGAACTTGTCTTTTAGTTTTCATGGCTGCTTTAGATTTTGTGAAAGCCTTAATGGAAAAAGAGGAAGGCCTGAAGACACCTTGAGAGGTGGCAGGTCTGTCTAAATTCTGAGTTTCCCCGCCAAGAGTGGCGTCGGTATCTGTAGTCGGAGTGGGGGTCGAGGAGCCTGCGACCTCGGGCACAGAAGACACCGCTAAAGAAGCAGCATCGGTACTCAGGGGCTGCATAGGCGCCTCGCTGAGAACCGGAGCACCTGTAGCCGGCTTTAGTGTGGTGTCGGTAGAAGTCACGGACCTCGTATGCCAGTCCTTATCTTTGCGTCTTTTACTCAAAACTGGAGTCGGAGTATCCGACGACATAATGTAATTAAATTTTTTACCAAAATACTGTTGGGCGAACTCCGCCCGACGCTTAATAGTGCATTTGTTGAATCTAGCACAAAAACGACAGGCCGAGACGTCGTGGTCTGGGCCTAAGCAAGGAATGCAGAAGGAATGGAAATCCTTATGCGGTATTTGCTTCCCACAAGAAATGCAATTATTAACTTTGTCTGACATCGGTCTGAGGCAAGAAAAGTTTCCCCAATGGGGTACTTAGCTTTCAAGAAGACTTCAGCTGAAAAATGTTCATAAATCTCAGGAGCTGGCCGACCGGCACTTGCGAACTGCTTCTGCTTCGGGCACCGTGCGGCAAGAAAGACTGGAGAAAATGGCGTCGGCTGGTTCTTTTATACCCCTGCCGCACTGACGTCAGGGAAGAAGCGACGACAACCAACGCCAGACCTAGACTTTGGAATTCGGCTGACCGAGGACCCGCCTGACGGCAGGAAAACCCATCTGTTATGACTGCATCTGTATGCACGATGAACATCAGGAATGACAATAGGCTATCCACCGCCCTCTTTCTTGACCTATCAAAAGCCTTTGACATGGTCAACCATGAACTTCTCATTCTGTCTCTAAAATCTATTTCCCTCAATAAGCACGAAATCCAGTGGTTCCAGTCCTACCTGACTGGTAAACAGGCGGTACTATGGCAGGGCAAACTCTCCAGTCAGCTATCTCTCACACTTGGTGTCCCTCAAGGCTCCATACTGGGTCCACTACTCTTCTCTATTTTTATCAACAACCTTCACACCGTTATCCCTAAAGCTACCTGTATTCAATATGCAGATGATTCCACTCTGATCTGCTCAGCCACCTCCCCATCCGAACTGCAAAACTTAACCAAAAATACATTTAACACTATTGAGAACTGGCTCGCCAATCAACGCCTACTGATGAACCCCAATAAAACTAAACTTCTACTCTTCACCCCCACTAGTAGATTTGCCACACTTTCATTCTCTCTCACGTCTAACAATAGTACCACTACCTCCCCAGATCAACACACCGGACTTCTAGGGGTTATCACAGACAATAATCTCAAATTTGACCTACAGGTCAACAAAACCATACAGACCATCAATAAGAAGCTTGGATCACTGTATAGAAATAAGACATTTTTAACCCCACTGGCTAGGACTGCAATCCCCCCGTCACATCTACTCTCTACTCTTTTATATGCCTCGCCTGTACTCTCAAACCTCAAATAATCCGAACTAGGTAAGCTGTCCCACAGCTACAACCATACTGCCAGATTCGCCACCGGCTCCACCTACAGAACCCACCACTGCCAGAACCTGAAACAACTAGAGTGGCTAGAACTGCCCAGCTTAATTCAATTCAATCAGCTCTTAATAGCACACAAAATTCTGTACCACCCAGAGGATACCCCCACACTTATAAATATTAAACCATATAGCAAACTGAGATCCCTACAGTCAGCCAACAAACTAGTGGTCCAAACCCACAAAGATAATAACTCTGCTGGTGAATTCCTGTTTGCCAACTTTGTTGGCAAAACATGGAATTCATTGCCAAACTATACAACCCTACAATCCTTAAAAAGTAAAAAGTCTCTTCAAAAAAAACCTCAAACAGTATCTCAAAGTGAACTGGATTTGCCCATGTACCAACCCTAAGTTATAAACTGAAACATAATCTGTAAATATCATAACATGCAAGTACGTCACCAAGCTCTATACCCAATCTGACATCTCTTGCTTTTAATTGTGTCTGTCCATGAGAATTGGGAGTCCCTACTAGGAAACACTACTAAGCCATTGCACATAATCACTTTGGTTTATATTTTTTAAGGTTATCCAACTTCTTGTGTAATCTATGCAAGTTTGTCTATTTGGAGCTTTTCTCCCTGGGCCTCCACTAAAAATGGACATGTATCTAGTTGGACTATCCCGGTAAACAAATGTAAAATAAATAAATAATGAATAAAATAAATTCACAAAGAAACAATGTGCGGATATATGTATGTTGCCCAAATATGCAACAAAATCTATAAGAATTAGGATTGTTCATAGGTAGGTACTAGGCTATCGGCCCAAGGGCCTACGTAAGGCTAGCCAGCAAGGTTCCATGGCTTATGCCACCCAAGAAAGTTATTTTCCTGTGCCACTGTCGAGCAGAGACACAGAAGTGATCCCCGGGGTGTATTTCCTATTTCCTATCCACTCATCAAGACTTTCCTTGAAGAGTGCTAATGAAGAACTTTGCTTGACATAGATGGGTAGCTTGTTCCAGAGTAGAGGAAGCCTCTGGGACAGGAATCTATCCCTACAGCGTGTCCTGTTTACTGTGGTGACAAGGTTTAGGTCCCTAGACCATGTAACTCGGAGGGATTGGGATTTCTTTAGGTGTAGCATGTCCAGCAGCTCTAGGTTTGACATAGCTTTACATGTTAGGCAGAGATCACCTCGGAGTAGGTGATATGCTACGGAGTAAATCTGGAGTTTTTTGAGGCGGTCAGTGTAGGGCATTTGTTTGAGTCTGGTAATCCCCTTTGTGAGGTACTACTCTGGCCTTTTCAGCTGCTGCAGATGTCTCGTGAGGTACATTCCAAAAGGGGCGTTGTACTCTATAATGGGTCTAATGAGTGGCGAGTAGAGGGGAACAAGGACCTCTTTTTTCCTGGATGAGAACCTTTTTATGATGAGGTGTGCCACGTAGAAGGACTTCCTGACTACTGTGGCGATGTGACTATCAAAGGAGAGACTACTGTCCACCTGGGTCCCAAGGTCTCTTATCACGCATTCGGTGTTAAGTAGATTGCTGCCTATATTGTAGTTCATGGGTACAGAGTTTTTACCAAAGGGGATGACACTGCACTTTTTGACATTGAGCTGTGGCTATAGCTCTGACACCAGGCATCTGTCTCAGTGAGGCACTTCTGTAGGATGTCCACATCATTTGTTGCTTGGAAATGTTTAAACAGATATCTTTATACCCCAAGTAGACTCCGGAGAATGTTCCCTCAGGTAGACAGCACATGTTGGAGGTGTGATGGGAAAGACAGAGGTAACTGGGAGCAAATTGCCTGGGAGTGTAATGAGTTGGCAGATGTTAAAGATTCCCTGCAGACTACTCTGTCAGAGATGCTGGATGATCAAACTGATGTAACTAGGGAAATCATTTTTCTAAGCTATAATACAGAATCGGAATTGCCTAGACATAGTAAGGCCTTGCTGAGTCTAACTATGGTAGCTTCCAAAATATCAATTACTAAAATCTTAAATTGCTTAAATCCAGTCCTGAGTTGTTGTTGTTGTGTCTTTCGGCTTATCCCGGTTAGGGGTCGCCACAGCGGAACTCCGGTCCGCTAATGTTAGGTAGTGGATTTTTACGTGCAGTTACCAGCCATGATGCACAACCTTCAACAAAGGCACGCACATTCATGCATGCCTCCACACAGAAGACGCTCTAGCTGAGAATCGAACGTGACAACGTCTTGCTGTGAGGCGACAACACTACTGCAGCACCACTACCGCGGGTCTCGATGCAAGTAATAAATCCTTACTGTCAATAAACACTTAGGGAAAAAATATAGCCAACTAAATACTTGCTGAAATTGGTGGAGGCCTGACATGCTCTGGTCTTATCATTAGGAAGAAAATCAGATTTCACTGGGTTACCCTGCTTCAGAGTGTTCTGATGGGTGACTTTTTTACGATTCCTGGGCAATGTTTCTTCTGACTTTGAGGATGAGAACTGCAGTACAAGAACAAAATAGAAAAATAAGTAAAATAAAATACTAAAAGAACTTGGTCGTGGATCACGGCACTGGGAAGATTTAAAGGCTTTGTTATGCTGACTGGACCTTCAGCTATCGTCGTCAGGAAATCCCAAGAGTAAAGAATACTGCAACAGTGATAGACACATCAATGTTGTTCTTCAAAAGATACTGGAACACAAACAAGAATTATTCTGTCAATGAGTTTCTTACAGTGCACACTTTTGGCCCTGTGAACATATTACCTAGCTTATTTTTTTTATTGTTGCTCTCCTTCTCTTTTTTTCTTTTTAAAATATTAAAGAAAATATCAAGCTGAAAAAATAATTGAAACCTGCACCCTACTGGCAATGGTTACCCACACAGATTTACTACAAGCTGTGCAGAAGCAGCATAAGTGCAAATTATGCAAAACTTATGAAAAGTGTGCTTGTTGCATCTCAAGTTTTTAACCTGCTTAATCTTAAAACTGAAGTCTGAGGGTTGGGGTTATGTCAGATCATCAGTGTTTTAGAGTTAGGATTAGTGTTAAAATAAGACTTACAAAATTTAAATGGCATTGCTAACAACATTCAGGCTTAATTTGCATTCCAGAATATAATAAGCACAAGAAAGTTATGGCAGATTATTACAAGTAACCAACTCCCACATTAACTGGAGAATAACGAGACACCCAAAATGGTTTACTATCAAAAACACGAAAATCACTTCCGCGAATGGTGATTTCCGCGACAAATAACATCGACTCATACATATTAATTAGGCTGTATGGTTGATGCAACAAAGTTGACAAATTCTGTCTACCATAGTTTGTAAACCTACCATTTACATCAGTGGTGTGAGTCCCTGCCCTGTGTACGTCTGAGTCCCTGCCCTGTGTACGTCCTTCTAAACAGACGTACACATGAACGTCGACATTCCGACTGTCGTTGCTACCATGGTTGAGGAGGTGGCTGTCGTGTATGTCACTGTCGACCTTTTGACTGTAAGCCACCCAAAACAAATCATAAAGATGTCTGAAATCAGTCAGAACAACTTGCACACTAATGAAATAGGGAGGGTATATTTTACCTCTTCCACTTGACAGAGTTCATCTTTCTGGGGGAAGGCTTACTAGTGGTTTCATTCATCTCTGACACCCCATTCAAAAGACTATCAAAATGACAAACTCTACATCACAATGGACAAGATAATAAGAGGAAGAAAATGTCATCTCAAAAGTGGCGGTTATTCTAGGCTTGTACTACAAAGATTTTCTCTATCACGAAGGGCTGAGAAGCTTGAAATTACATCTTTCTCAGCCACAACAGACCAATGAGAAGTACTGGCCTTTCTTACCTGAAATGCACAGTAAGTCACATAACTGGGATTATGTCAGGAAAGTGTAGAGGAGCCTCCGCTGCCAAGAATGAGAAAGTACAGTTTTGTACCTACCATAAATGTAGATGTCCCGAGGAAAATGCATGCAGTCCCTTTTTTCAGGTATAAAGGCATCAGCAGTGTTTCTTGCCCCAGATGCCAGGTGCCCTCTTGGATGGCTAAATTTGGATAAATGCCAATGTTTCCAAATAGTAAACAACCACATAAAATAAGCATGTATGTACATATATACAAACAAATACACCGCTGAAGGATGGCAAATACCTAGGGGTAATCCTGACTGCAGATGCATTCCTATCGGACATCTACATTTGGTAGGTACAAAAAAAAACTATGTCCTTCAAGGATGCATCTGCAGTCAATACCATAGCTAAACTAAAACCTGCTCTGGATCTAGAGTATAAAGGTAAAATGTAAAATTGGCAAATGTATGCAGGAGAGGTCAAGTAGCAGCCTCTATATCCTGTCCTGGTAGCCACGTAGTGGCTGTAGCCCTGAGGCCTGATGTTCTCTGGAGTTTTCTTTCCATGGTAGGAGTAACAAAATCTAATGCAATTTCCTATCCATTTGGAGATTGTCTGTTTTGAAATTGGTTTTCCTTCCTTTCCTGTTGCATATGCTACCAGAAGCTGGTCAGTTTTTCTATTGAACTTGGTCCTGTCCAGGTAGTAGCGTAATTGTCTATGTACATCCAAGGTATGCAAGAGTCTTTCTCCCCTGTTCGGTGGATAGCCTGATTTAAAGACACTCTGGATACAACCTTAGACATAAATGTAGGATTTGTTCTCATGGACATTCTATCTTGATGGAAGATCAGGAAGGGTTGCACTGCCATTAATGCCTGTAGTTCAGAGACCCTTCCTGCTGAAGTTATTGCCAGCAGGAGCAGTCTCAGGATAAGTATTGTAATTCTGCTGTTGCTGCTGGTTGAAGTGTAAATTTTTCTAGCACAAAGTTCAAGTCCCATGCTGGCAATGGTGGTTTCCTGGGAGGTTTTACATTTTAATTACTCTCAGAAACTGTCTGAGCAGAGGATGAGAGAAGACAGGAGGATCCAAGCTGTATTCTGCTGAAATAGCTGATGCATGTATCTTGATGGAAGAATAGGACAGGCCTGTATGGAAGAGCTCTGCCAAGTACTCCAGGATGTTGGCTATGTTTACCAGTGTCACATCTTTTCCCTTTGCAGTACCCAAATGAGATATCTTTTCCATTTTGCTGCATAATTCTTTCTTGTTGAAGGTCTCACTACGAGCCTCCAGGATTATGTCTTTAACCCTTTGGGATAAATTTTATGTAATGTTCCAGGCAGTTAGCTGCAGAGTTTTCAGGTTTGGATGCAGGATGTTGTAGTTGTTCTGTGTTAACAGTAATGGGATCAGGGTAGAGTCCATATTTGTTCCCGGACATGCTCCTCAGCAATGGGTACCAATGTTGTCTTGGCCAGTCTGGAGCTATCAGAATGATCCCTCTTTGATCTTCAAAAGCACCTTGTGCATCAAAGGAAGTGGTTGTCAGGTTTTCCAACTGAAAGATAGGAGTCCACCTTCCAAGCAAGTGGGTGCAGAATTTCTTTAGCTGGTGATTGAGTGGGGATGCAAAGTCTATCTGTGGTAATCCCCATTCTCTTGTGATGGCTTTGAAGATGTCCGGATGCAGCATCCATTCGTGGGCATCTGTGGTAGTTCTGCTTAATATGTCTGCTAGAATGTTTTCTTTTCCGTACAAAAATTGCTTGTAACTGAATGTTGTAGCTCAGAGCCACATCCCATAGGTCCAGTGCCAGGGATATGAATGTGTTGATGTACCACATAACTGTGGTGTTGTCTGTCCTTATCATCAACTGACCTTCTTGGAGAAATGGTCTGAATGACTGGATTGCCAATTTTACTGCCAGCATTTCCTTTAGATTTATGTGCCTGGTCTTGAGTCCATAAGCCTTGTATGCACTTGCAGCATGTGTGCCCCCAACCGAGGTCTGAGGCATCTGTCGTGATGGTTTGGCTTGGTTGAGGCAATCCTGTGTTTGATTGACAGGCCTGAGCCCACCATAGGAACTCTTGCTTCAGGCATGGGATTATTGGAATGTTGGTTTCTAGGCTGTGCTTGTGTTGGGACCACAAATTCTTTAGGTACCACTGTAGCTTTCTCATATGCAGTCTGGCATGAGGGACCAGAATTATGCAGGATGCCATGAGGCCCAGGGCTTGTAGTACTTTTCTTGCAGTTAGATGGTTCTGCTTTGTTAATGCCAAGAAGTAGAGAGGTTGCTCTTTCTTTTCTGCAGTTAGGAATGCCATTTGTTTTGATGTGTCCAGCTCTGCACCCAGAAAGGTTATTCTTTGGGATGGAATCAGCCTTGACTTTTTTATATTGACTGTATATCCCAGGGCTTGCAGCAGGTAAATGACTCTTTGTAAGTCTTCTGTTAGCTTGCTTTTGTTGTCCGCTTGTATCAGGCAGTCGTCCAAGTAGGGATAAATTTGGATCCCCTGAAGTCTGCAATGAGCAATTACTGATGCCAGGCATTAAAGGGCAATGCTGAGAATTGATAATGCTCTGATCCTGCAAGAAATCTGAGGTATCTTCTGCAAATGCCTCCTTGAGATCTAGAGTTACCAGCCAAGACTCCTTGCCCAGCATAAGCTGCTGTAGGGTCAGCATTTTGAATTTTGGAACAATGAGGAATGTGTTTAAAGCGGATAGGTCTAGAATAGGCCTCCATTTGTTCTCTTTTCTTGGTACCAGGAAGAGTCTGGAGTAAAATCCTTTCCTTGCTCCATAGATGGTACCTTTTCCACAGCTCTCATTCTTAATAGTTGAGATATTTGCTTTAGAGCTTCTGCCCTTTGAGTAGGTGGTAGGTTTGGCATTCCTCTCTTTCCTGGTAGAGTATGGAAATGGAACCTGTAACCTTGGTCTATAGTTTGCAAAATCCATTTTTCCTTGTGATGCAATGCCAGTTCTTTGAAAATAAGGTTAGCTGTCACTGTGATTGTGTTGTTGTAGTGGTGGTGCCTCGCTGGTTGTTACCTTGCCAATTTGGTTTCTGCCTCCTATTCCTGCCTCTCTGTGTCTTAGAGGAGTCAAGGACCAATTCTTGGAGGGCCAGTTCCTGCTAAACCTTGGAGGTTGAACCTGTAAGAAATCTTTCACTGTTTGTACAGATTTCTCTTCCATCTTTTTAGTACCTGCTGTGGGGAACCAAATAAATTGACCTTGTCCATGGGTGCATCCAAAAGCTTTGATTTGACATGGTCTGGTAATGCCTGTTCTTTCAACCATGCATGTCTCCTGATAACTGTGCCAGTCATGGCTGATCTAAAGGAAGCCTCCAGTGCATCATAGCCACATTTTAAAGAATGGTTACTAACCTGCTGTATGTTATGTACCATTTCCTGAACATATTTTTATCTAAAGATTCTTCAGAGGACAGCTTTTTAGTTAACTGGTCAAGCATGAACTCTTGATATTGAATCATATGAAATTGGCAGTTCAAAGCCCTAGCTGACAAAGTAGCAGAGGTGTAAACTTTTTACACCATCTCTCTATGGACCTGGTTTCCCTTTCAGAGGGAGGGGTTTAGTAGAAGTAGCTGCTACAGCTTTTAGGCCCTGGGAGATAGTCTCTGGATCTGCAAAATGAGCCTTGTATAAATGGTGATGAGTGTCCGGACCCTGTAGAAGTAATGAATCAGGAGCAGTGCAAGCATCATTAAATGCATCATCTACAACAGAAAGAACTGGAGGTATAGCTAAAGGCCTATGTTGTGGCAAATGTAGAAAGGTTCTAAGCCTTTTCTGGAGTCTGAAAAATTGGCCCCCCCACTGAAATTGTTCCCTCAGGAAAATTCCTCAGGTGGAGAGGCTGAAGAATGGACTCTCTCAGATCAGAGAGTCTCGAAGGGGAATAAGGAGCCTCAGAGGGTCTGTATGTTCTGAGTCATCAGAGGAATCATCTCTGGATACTGGCTTTCTGGAGGTGGGTGAGAGGTCCTGTCTGGATGAGGCTGGGATCCACGATTTAAAAGATGAGAGATCCTCAGCCAAAGAAGGGAGCTGGGAGCTGGTGCTGGTGTGAGGGGGGGGGGGGCTTTTGGTTTTTTGCTTTGGCTGCTTTGGCCTGGGCCTTAATAGACTTAAATAGATGGCTGCAGGAGGGGAATAGTGTCTGATAATTCCTGAGAAACCGCAACAGAAGGTTGGATTTCAGAAGCCGATTCTACCAGGTTAGAGGAGGCCTCGTAGAAGGCATGGTTTTTCTGAAGAAAGAACCGCTTGCTGCGGTTTGGCGCCGGAGACGAGACACACTTTTTGCTTTTGCTTCCGGTTTGAAACGCGACCGCGGACTCGGTGTCGGGTCCTTTCTTTTGGTTTTTGGTCATTGCGTTGTAAAAATCTGTTCAGCAAACTCCGACCCGCGTCTAAAGCGTCGTCGGTTTAAAAGGGTCTGGGCCTAAACAATGTATGAAATCTTTATGAGGTATTTGTTTCCCACAAGATAAACAGTTATTCACTTTCTCTGACATTAGCTTTAGAAGTCTTCGTAGTATATTCGGTAAGTAATCTCTGGATCTGAGAACAGCTTCTGCTTGGGCGCCCGCCGCAAAAAAGACTGAGCTGATGCCTTTATACCGAAAACTGCAGCGATGGCGTCGAAAGCCAGACCCAGACTTTGGAAAGGACAACCCATTTGTAAGGACTGCAGATGCATCCTTGAAGGACATCACATCTACTGTGTGACTTGCACCTGTGTTGTTGCTTGATGCACAAGAAGAACTGCACTGTGTTCTTTCAAGTGGTAAGGAGTTCACATTCTGAAGGTGCTCACATAAAAAAGAACCAAACTAGATACCACTCTCAAACCACAGCTCCAGGAGAGAACTGCAGCGATGGTACAGGGAACAAAAGTGTCCACTTTGTTTGGGTTGTGAATTACTGACAGGGTGATGTCAGTGTTCTACTGCTAGACTGACAGTGTCTCTTCAAATGGGAGTGAGCATAACAGCATGCTCCCCTACTAGTTGAACCATAGAATTAACTGATTGTTGGACCTAACCAAGAGAATCTCTGGAAGTAGCTTTTCCTCAGAGCCTTCAGGACCAGAAGGAGTGCACACGCACATAGCTCCAACTAGCCAATCCAGGACCACCTCTGCTGAACGCAGCAGGATGACACATAAGCTCCCCACCAACATAGTGAAACATCAGTACTGACTGAGCCGCAACAGGTCCAGCTGCAGAAAGAAATTATCAGCATTCCAAACTGGAAATGAATGCCTACCATAAAAACGGGTAGGCAAGACGAGCCTAACACCAAGACAATATCCACAAGCGTATGACTCACGAGTCAATAAATTCTCCAATAAAATGCAACACCTGCATTTTCAGGTGTGTTAAAGACATAGTGAAGAATGTGAGAGCCATTAGATGCAGAACAAACAGCATAGTATAAGCGTGGACCAACTTCTGGATATTCATGTAGGATTCCAAAGACATGACATCCTACAGCCTTCTCAGGAAACAGGAATGAAAGGCACTTGATAGTGGCAGCTCCATCACAATGCATGAAATCCTTTGAGAACTGATAAGAAAATGTTTCAGTGGAAACACTCACTTAAATGATGCCAACAGTCATTCAAGAAGGCTGGCAGAAGACACTCACTCACAAAAGGGAATATGTACAGATGCTTTTCCTTCAGGATCTCTAAGGGTGTTTTATGGGCAATTATATCAACAGTCCAAGAAATTTTTATAGCAAACCATCAAGCCATTCCAGATATAACCAAAACAGTTAGTAATCTAGGGACAGTCAACTGGAAAGTGGTCAGCAGTGAAGGAGTGAAAACTAACATAAAAAGTACATACTTGTCCAACTCAGATGACACACCAACACCAACAGCAACAGTTGGCAGAAAACCATATATCTTTTGCGGGAGGGAAAAAGCATACTCCTGACTCACTTTGCAAGGTGTTCTCACAGGTCTGCTGGTATGGTAAAGTCTCTTTTACATCTAAAATCAATGGCACTACTAAATGGGTAATCAACTTTCTGACAATCACTTCTACCAAAAGATGGTATAGGATCCAACTGTTAAATTTAAAGCCGATATAGACAAGTTTTTACAACTGGCTTAGGCTGGAATTATCAGTAAGGAGTTGCTTTCCATTTAACAGTTCCTGACCCAGTTCAACAATATTTTTACGTTACCTAAACTTCATAAGGTTTTCAATAATCAATCTGGCAGACCAATAGTATCAGGGAATGGCTCTTTAACAGAAACCCTATCAGAGTTTCTTACTAGATATTTACAACCATTGTTAAAGGGGGTATGTTCCAGGATCCATGATACCACTCAGTTCCTTAATATCACACAAGATATGCAACTAGAACAAGACTGGTACACGTGTACTTTGGCTGTGTCAGTTTTATACAGTAATATACCATATACTGGGCTTGTCTTACAGCATTAGAATATTTGCTGGACTGTATACCCCATGAACAGTCCTAGTTTCAACACCTTCTTGCTTTGCTTGACTACATGTTCTCACCAAAAATGTTTTTTATTTTAATGGTGATTACTTACAGGTTAAAGGTACAGCAACGGGGACTTCTTCTGCCCCCATTTATGCTGACCTTTTTATGGGCCATCTTGAAGAACAAATGATATATGTTAGTCAATTTATTTTCGGATGCCACTGATATCTGGCAGACAATATCTGGATGACTGCTGGATGGTTTGGAGGTCTGATATGAATTATTTGACTGAATTTGTAGAGTACCTTAATGAAAACAAATAGGGCATAAAATTTACAATTCAATATCATTTAACTCTCATAACTTTTTTGGATGTAGATATTAAGAAAATGATGATGGTACTTTGACAAGCATGGCATTTCGAAAATATCCCTAGTTCAACACCTTATTACATATTAGTAGCTGCCATCCACGACATACTATACGTAATATTCCCAAATCTCAATTTATGCAGATTCAGATATGTTCATAGGATGAAGAATATGATCAACAACAAATAGATTTAATTCAGAGATTTGTGAACAAGGGATACAATAAAAAAGGATGTTATGCATGTTTGCATTACCATCAAGGTTTTAGATAGGTCTTCTTTACTGGGTTATAAATCTAAAGTAGTTCCACAATCAACTTTTAGGTTTTTGACTAGTGTTGGAAAAAACATCCCATTTTTTAGAAACATTATACAGAAAAGTACAGTTTTGTACCTACCATAAATGTAGATGTTCGAGTGCTAATACAGCTGCAGTAATCACATATGGGTTCTCTGCCGTCAGGCGGGTCCTCGGTCGGCCGAATTCCAAAGTCTAGGTCCGGCGTCGGTTGTTGTCGCTTTCATTCCTGACGTCAGTGCGACAGGGGTATATAAGACACAGCCGACGCCATTTTCTTCAGTCCTTCTTGCCCCGGATGTCAGGTGCCCCCAGAAGGAAGGCAATACATAAATTATATATATAAATATATATTCAAGCAATGCAATGTAATCAAAAAACAGTGGTGCAAGCAAATACACCATAGGAGGATTACCCAAATTAGGTTGGATGAGGAGGTGTTGGCCACTAGTCCTTTACCAAGAAGGGAAGGAGGGAGGGAAACCTGCACTGCAACTGTATTACTACTCGAACATCTACATTTATTGTAGGTACAAAACTGTACTATGTTCATCGTGCATACAGCTGCAGTAATCACATATGGGTAGAATCCCAAAGCTACGCACAGAGTGGTAGGCACTAGGTGGAACTGGGGTGAGCCAGAATGCCCTGTAACACAGCAGTGGCAAAACCTGCTCTAGTTTTGGAATATAAAGGCAGGTGGTAGTGTTTTGTGAAGGTATGCACAGAACTCCAAGTGGCTGCTTCCAAAACATCTTTGGTAGGAACTCCTCTGAGGAAGGCTGTAGAGGTGGCTGTGGCCCTGGTGGAGTGGGATCTGATGCCTGTAGGGACAGATTTCCCATGATAGGAGTAACAAAATCGTATGCAGTGGCTTATCCATTTTGAAATTGTCTGTTTGGTAACAGGCTTCCCTTGAGCTCCTACAGCATAGGACACAAAGTTGTTCTGATTTCCTGAAAGGCTTTATGTCCAAATAGTAACGTAGCTGTCTATGGATGTCCAAGGAATGTAGCAGCCTTTCCCCTTTGTTTTGAGGATTGGGGTAAAAGGTAGGTAAGTGTATGGCTTGATTTAAAGCTATTCTGGATACCACTTTAGGCATAAATGACGGGTTGGTTCGAAGGGAAACCCTGTCCTGATGGAAGATGAGAAAGGGCTGCACAGCCATGAGGGCTTGTAGTTCTGAAACCCTACGAGCAGAGGTAATGGCCAGAAGGAAAGCTGTTTTCCAGGACAAATATTGCAAATCTGTTGAGGCAGCTGGTTCGAAGGGAGGCAATGTTAATTTTTCTAGAATGTAATTAAGATCCCAGGCTGGCACTGGTTGTTTCCTTAGTGGTCTTATATTCTTAGCCCCTCTGAGGAACTGTCTTAAAAGTGGGTGAGAGAATAACGGTGGATCCGTGTTGAATTCTGCAGAAATGGCTGAAGCATGGATTTTTATGGAGGAAAATGAAAGTCCACTGTTCAGCAGCTCAGCTAGATACTGTAATACCGGAGGCAAATTCAGTTTTCTAGGGTCCTGGCCTTTTTTCTCATTCCAAGAGCAAAACCGTTTCCATTTTGCGGAGTAAGCCTTTCTAGTAGATGGCCTTCTGACCTCCAGAATGACATCCTGCACCTCTTTGGGGAGTAGGGTCTGTTGTGGTGTTAAGGGATTTTCCATGCAGCGGGATTGAGTGTTTTCAGCTGACTGTGAAGAGTTTTGTAGCTGTGCTGAGTCAGCAGAAGAGGCATTAGAGATAGAGGCCAGGGAGGAGTATGTGTTAGGCTCCTCAGGAGTGGGTACCAGTGCTGTCTTGGCCAGTCCGGAGCAATCAGTATCATCTTCGGTCTGTCTGCTCTTGCTTTCAAGAGCACCTTGGGCAGAAGAGGCAGAGGTGGGAAAGCGTACACTCTGTCCATGCTGTCCAACTGAATGAAAGGGCATCCACTCTCCAGGCCTTTGGATGAAAGGTCCTTGAACAAAATTTTTCCAATTGATGATTCCTGTGGGAGGCGAAGAGATCTATGTCTGGCCTCCCCCACGCTTGGATTATCTTTGTAAACACCTGAGGATGCAACTTCCATTCGTGTGGATCTGTCATATTTCTGCTTAGATTGTCTGCCAGTGTGTTTTCCAAACCTGGTAAGTACTGTGCTTGAAGTTCGATTTGCCATTCCAGAGCCAAGTTCCAAAGTGTCATGGCTAGTCTACACAGGGGGTAAGAATGTGTTCCTCCTTGTTTGTTTATGTACCACATTACTGTGGTGTTGTCTGTTCTTGTCAATAACTGTCCTGGATGCAGGAGGTCCTTGAATGCTGTAATTGCATTTATCACTGCTAGCATTTCTTTTTGATTGATGTGAAGGTGCTTTTCCTTTTGGGACCATTTGCCCTGAATGCACCTGCCTGTCATGTGCGCCCCCCAGGCGTAATCTGAGGCGTCTGTTGTGATGACTTAATTTGCTTGAGGCTTGCAGAATGGGAGGCCTGTGTTTGTGTGACATGCTTGGGCCCACCATAGAAATTCCTTTTGCAAACATGGAGTTATTGGTATTATTGTTTCCAAATTGTGGCTGTGTTGAGACCATAGGTTTTTTAGGTACCACTGAAGTTTTCTCATATGCAACTTTGCACATGGGATTAAAAGAATGCAAGATGCCATGAAGCCCAGAGCCTGCAGGATTTTCCTTGCAGTAAGCCTGGTACAATTTGCTAGTATTTTGAAGTACTAAGTTAGTTGCCCCTGTTTTTCTGGCGTAAGATAGGCCATCTGAGTGTTTGTGTCCAAGTTGGCACCCAGGGAAGTTATTTTCTGAGATGGTGCTAGCCTGGCTTTCTCTTTGTTGATTGTGTATCCCAGAGAATTCAGTAACCGTGTTGCATAAGCCAGATGTTCCAGAAGTATGCGCTTGCTGTCCGCTTGGATCAGGCAGTCATCCAAATAAGGGTAAATTTGTATCCCTTGAAGTCTGCAGTAGGCAATTACTGATGCCAGGCATTTCGTGAATACTCTGGGCGCAGTAGATAAGCCAAAGGGCAATGCAGAGAATTGACAGTGGATTGAACCTGCAAGAAATCTGAGGTATCTTCTGCAGCTTTGCCTGATTGGGACATGCAGGTATGCCTCCTTGAGGTCCAATGTTACCAGCCAAAACTCCTTGCCCAGCATGGGAAGAAGCTGCTGTAATGTGAGCATCTTGAATTTTGGTACGAGTAGAAATGTATTTAGGATGGATAAGTCCAAAATGGGTCTCCAGTCGGTTCCTTTCCTTGGTACCAGAAATAGTCTGGAATAAAAACCTTGGCCTTGTTCATGAGTAGGTACCTCTTGAATAGCTTTCATGTCCATGAGTTTTGAAATTTGTCTTTGTGCCTCTGCCCTTTGATTCTGCAGCAGGTTTGGCATGCCTCTCATTTTTGGAAGAGTATGAAAATGAAATCTGTAGCCTCTGTTTATAATGTCCAGGATCCACTTGTCTGTTGTGATAATATGCCAATTTCTTGTAAATAATGCCAGCTTTCCTCCCAAGGGAGCTGCCAGCTGAGACTTGCTTGGCATGAAAAGGAGTAAGTCATTGGGTTTGTTTTCTGTATTGTTGTGCACTGTCCTCGCCACCTCTTGGTTCTGGAGATTGCCATTGTCTGCCTCTATATGATCCTTGAGATTGTCCTCTGGCCCTTGTGCACCTGTATCTACCTCTTTGGGGCTTGTCCGTGGCTGGAAAGGGCCAGTTTTTAGAAGGCCAATTTCTGCTAAAACGAGGTGGTTGTACCTGTAAAAAAACCTTGACAGTTTGCATAGATTTAGCTTTTTCTTCCATTTTCCGTAGTATCTCCTCAGCATTAGTACCAAACAGTACATCCTTTTGTAAAGGAGCACCTAGAAGTTTAGCTTTAACATGATCAGGCAGGTTTTGTTCCCTAAGCCAGGCATGTCTACGAATGACTGATCCTGTAACAGCAGCTCTACTTGAGGCCTCTAAGGCATCACAGCCACATTGTAAGGTGTATTTACCCACTTGTTCTGCACTATGCATCATATCCTGCAATTCCTTCAAATCTGGTTGTTCAGGTTGAGACATTTTATTTCTTAACTGCGATAACAGAAACTGCTGATATTTAAGCATATGGAACTGACAATTTAAGGCCCTCATGGCTAGAGTGGCCAAGGTGTATACCTTTTTTCCCCACCTTTCTAAGGATCTAGATTCTCCTTCGGAAGGTAGTGGATTCTTGGCAGTAGAGGCCTTCATTCCCTTGGGGCCTTGAGAAATGGTTTCAGGGTCAGCATTATGGCTTTTGAAAAGAAATTGGTGAGAGCTAGGAACTCTGTAGTACCTATCAGGTTTGACTGGGGCAGGAGGCAGGGAATCCGGATTAATACAAGCCTCCGAGTAAACATCAAGTATGTCCAAGACAGGAGGTATAGCCAGAGGTCTGTGTTGAGGTAACAAAAGAAATTCCCTAAGACTTTTCTTGGAATCAGAAAAGTCTTGGCCTTCCCATTGGAAGTGTTCCCTCAACGTGTGCAAGGTTTCCCCCCAAAAAAAATCGTCTGGGGGAGATACTGAAGGAATGGACTGTTCTGCATCAGAATCTTCATAAGGGGAGTACAAGAGTTCCTCTACATTAGAATGTTCTGAGAAAATGGAACCCTGTTCAGAAGAGGGAGAATCTACCTCCACTCTGGGTCTCTTGTCTGAAGGGGGTTGGGAACCCCTGATAAGAGTAATTAAATCCTCAGCCATTTTAAGCATCTGCTTTTTAGGCATGGGGCCTGGGGATGGGTCCTGTGCAACAGGCCTCTTGGGGTGCATGGCTGATTTGGACTTAGTAAAGGCCTTAATGGAAAAGGAATATGAGGGTCTTAAGACACCCAAGGTGGAAGTGGACCTTTCCACATTAGGAGGCTCAACACTCACTGTGGCTTCGGTGGTTGTAGTCTGAGTAAGGGCCGAGGTACCTGCGGTCTCGGGTACAGAAGACACTGCCAAGGAAGTGTCGTCGGTAGTCAGGGACTGCATAGGTGTCTCGCTGAGAACCGGACCACGTGTAGCTGGTTTTGGCGTGGTGTCAGTGGAGACCGCGGGCCTAGCATGTCGGTCCTTGTCCTTGCGTTTTTTGGACAAAACGGTAGTCTGAGTCTCCGACGACATTTTATAATCAAAGGCTTTACCAAAATAATGTTGGGCAAACTCCGCCCGACGCTTTATAGTGCGTTTATTGAAAGTAGCACAAAAGTGACAGCCCGAGACATCGTGGTCTGGGCCTAAACAAGGTATGCAGAGGGAATGGAAATCCTTATGCGGTATTTGCTTCCCACAAGAAATACAATTGTTAACTTTGTCTGACATCGGTCTGAGGCAAGAAAAGTTTCCCCAACGGGGTACTTAGCTTTAAAGACGACTTCGGTTTCCAATTTTTCGTAAATTCAGGAGCTGGCCGACCGGCACTTGCGAACTCCTTCTGCTTCGGGCACCGCGCGGCAAAAAAGACTGAAGAAAATGGCGTCGGCTGTGTCTTATATACCCCTGTCGCACTGACGTCAGGAATGAAAGCGACAACAACCGACGCCGGACCTAGACTTTGGAATTCGGCCGACCAAGGACCCGCCTGACGGCAGCGAACCCATATGTGATTACTGCAGCTGTATGCACGATGAACATCACTGGGATACATTATTATTAGATGACATTTTAAGGGAAATATTACCAACCATTTATTTTTCTTATCACCGAAACAAATAAGATTCATGAATGACAGAGTACTTTGAATGGGGAGATCCTTACAGGCTGTCATCCTTGTGGACATTGTTCCCAATGCAAGCATGTTAGTAGGACCAAAGAATTTCCCACGCAGAACACTTCCAGAATATTTAAAATTTTCGTTTATGGAAATTGTAGTTTTGATTGGGAGGTATATCTTGCAACATGCACATGCTCAGCATTTTACACTGCTCAAACATCTTGTCCTTTTAAAACTCGCATTATAGAACATCTGAGTGCTATAAGAAATAAACACGTCTAATGCATTATATAAACATACTACCAAACACCTGACGGCTAAATTTACTTCTGCCATAAGACAGAATTTTGGGTACCAGGGTTACTAAATCAAGATGGCACACTCTTTTGGATAAGAGGGAAAGATCTTGGATTATTAGACTAGGGGGATTATTTCCACCTGGTCTGAATGAAAATTTGTAATCAGCCAATAAGGACAGTTTATACTGGATGGATTTAGTATTTAAAACTATGTTCTGCTATTGTTTTATCATATCACTGATGCAGGCATTTGTTGCTGAAACCGATCTGATGCTTTTTACTGTTATTACAAAATAAAATATGATTATGTCCGGATAATAATAAAGCTGCGGGGTGGTGCAGCAGTAGTGTTGTTGCCTCACAGCAAGAGGTTCTCCTGTTCGATTCTCGGCTGGAGTGCCTTCTGTGTGGAGTCTGCATGTCCTCCCTGTAGGCGAGTGGAGTTCTAAAGACATACGTGAATGGGCATGCCTTCGCTGAAGGTTGGGCGTCGGGTTGGCAACTCGGCACCATAAAAATCTACTGCCAATCATTAGCGGACCGGAGTTCCACTGTGGCGACCCCTAACCGGAAAAAGCCAAACAACATATGTCTGGATAATAAATTGACTGATACAGGGACTACAATGAGTGCTGGCCTTGCTTTTCTGTTTTCTGGACAACTCCTCAATAGGTCCAAGGTCTGGCTGAATTTCAAGCAGTATTCACAAAACTGGAAGGATCCAGGGGATTGCACAAGCAAAGAGCTCAATATAGCTGAATTCCTGCCATAGTGACCTCTCAAAAGTGGCCATTCCCCAATATCTATTTTGAAACAAGGTTTGGAAAAACAGCATTTCAAAGACTAGTTTGGATAAGGCACAGACATCTTCATGTGAGACACTCCAAGCAATTACAGAAGGGGGAATTTTCTCTGCTGGAGTGGGAAGTAACCAAAATGCCTGCCAGTAGATGGTCAACCAGCTGACTGACATTGAAAGATAATGCAGTTGTCAAAATACAGAACATGTCTGCTTGGCAACCACAAGCCCATCCCTCCTTGAGCCAAACAGATGACACATCTTTCATCTTTCTAAACTCCTGTACCTGATACATCAATGCAAATCTGAGGATATGTAGTGCCATACCACTCATTTTTTATTCTCTGTGGTGAACAAAGCCAGAAGGTATGGGACTGGTTCACGGAAATCTCTAAAACCACAATCAGAAAGCCAGCAGAGGACCCAACATGAGTTTACAATACAAATCTTTGCTGGTGTGACCGAACACACCAGACATTAAACATCCACCCACCGACATTAGTCCCAGAGCAGAACAACCAAGACAAGTGGACCCTCCTTCAGACTTGGCTACATACCAAGAAAGACCTGGGTGACCCAAGATGACAGCCCACAGTTCAGATTACCACAGATCCACAACTGAATAACTCAAGAAACTAACTTCTTTGGTTAAGCTGTTTGGCTATGATCTGTAGCTAAATATCCAACAAAAAAAGACGTTTAAGAATGTGTAATGGTGTGCGTGAACTCAACCTTAAGTACAAGTGAGAATAACAGCATCACTGCAGTAGTTTATTGACAAACAAACTGATCTTAAACAAAAGTCCTCTAACCAAACTATAACACCAGACATCCCAAGACCAGGCACAAGAGTACCTTGGGTCCACTATGAATTGGGAAATCCAAGTAAGTCGAAAATGCATTTTGTTGAGTCTTGACCCAATAGTTACCTGTTTTCTCACTGATGGGGAACGCTGGCTCTTAGTGTATTGGGAAGGACTCATTCCCCATATCCTCCTTACTTTATGTAAACTTCAGTTGAGATTCACCAAAATGCCTTTTCAACCCAATAGGATGTAATGTGTCACAGTACCGCTGAGTACCTCCCAAGCCAAAGACATCAACAAGAATGTATCTCTCTACATGGTGGGGGTGGTATTGGGAGGGAATAACCTTTACCACTTCCCATTGTTTTTTTAGAGTAGGGAGTCTCCAACAAATGTGTCTAAAACCCTAGCATCACCAAGCTAAGAGAGATATCACACATTCTGAAAAAGGAAAGATAATAGTAAATCATCACCCCAAGCCAATTCTTATGGTGTCTAAGCACTTCCACTACACCAAAGATATATTCACTAATTATACAAACAGTTTACTACCAGGTAGCCTGTATAATGTAGGGAGAGGACAAGACATATCAAAACCATATAATAAAAGAAATTAAAAAGGTGAAAAGCGGTTGCAAATTCCTACAGCAGAATTACCCTACTAGTCAAACATTACCTTTTAGGATTAAAATTCTCAGGCAAATGGACTATGTTAATCATGATGATTGCAGCAGTTCACTTCAAAACGAACAGTAGCTTACCAAACAATAAAATGGTACATGGCCTCACCTCAGACCTCAGTGGAGCACTGCAGAACACCTGTCAGTACCACAGAGGCAAGAAGACTCCCAAAGGGCCAGCAGGTGCTGCAGGACATCAGAGGCTAGCCTGGATCTTGCCCTAGAGATGGACCCAAGGTGGTAGTACTTGGTGAAGGTGTGAATATAGGACAATGTGGTAGCCTTTAGAATAGCATGTGTGGGCACCCCTTTCGAAAAAGACAGCTGTGGTGGCTTTGTGTTGAATGGAGTGTGCTCTAACTCTACCAAGAAGCTATTTACTATGTTGACAGTAGCAGGAAGAGATGCAGTTTACAATCCACCTGGAGTTAAGTTTGCCAGTTGGTTTAATCTGTTTTCCTTCTGCAAACAATATCTGGACAGATATATTTGAGAAGTTAATCCTGTGGAGGTAAAAATTTGTCTGTGAACATCCAGGGAGTGCAAGATCCTCTCTCCCTTGTTTTGGGGGGTTTGGGAAGAACACAGGGTGGTGAGTGACGATTAAAAATAATTACTGAGACCACCTTGGAGATACAGGAGAGACTGGTTTTCAAGGTGATGCTATCCCTGTAGAAGTAGAATAAGAATGGCTCCTTGCATGTTAGGATTTGAAGTTCAGAAATACACCTAGCTGATGTGAGTGCTATAAAAGCAGGGCTATTTTTCATAACAATAGCATAAAAGGGCCAGAGGCTGCCAATTCAAAGGGTGTCAGAGAAAGTTTTTCTGTATAAACTTAAGGTGTAAAGAAGGGGCAAGTTCCTGCCTTGGTGATTTCAGGTGTAATACTCCCTTCAGAAATTGTTTCATGGGGGAAAGGGAGGCTCAGATGGCAGAAATGTGAACCTCAATGTTGGCATAGGATAGTCACTGGTTGAAAAGATGGGAGAGGTATTAAAGCATCTGCTTTAAATTTGCCTGAGAAGAAAAAAATGCCATTGAACTATAGCACTAGATAGAAAACCTTTTCCATTTGATTTTCTAGCCTCTTTCAGAATGGAAAATTTCAGCCACATTGGTAAGTAAACTGAAAAAACGATCTAGCAAAAGACATCCACTGAGACTTAAAAAGTACAGCTGTGTACACTTACCATAAATGTAGATGTTCGAATGTATTCACTGTTGCAGTCATCACACTTGGGGTTATCTGCCTGCAGGTAGCCCTCAGTCGGCCCGAATACGAGAGTCTTGGGATTTCTGCATCGGATGCTGTCACTTCTTCCATGACGTCAGGTTGTCAGAGATATAAAACATGCAGCCAACGCCATTATATCAGTTTTTCTTGCCCCAGATTTCAGGAGCCCCCAAAATAGGAAGCAATTACATGGTGCGGAACACCCCCAGTAAAAAGTAAATACCACTGTTATAAGATATGGCCAAACAAAAAGGACAGGTAGAAAGTATAGAGAAGTCAGGGGGCTGGAGGAAGGGTAACCAGGACTGCAACAGTGAATACACTCGAACATCTACATTTATGTTCAGTGTACACAACACTGTACTATTTTCTTCATGTTTCACTGTTGCAGTCATCACACTTGGGTTGATTCCCTAAGCTGAGGAAGGGTGAAAGCAGTCAAGAAGCATTAGAGCTGGCTAGCAGGCCTTGTAAGACTGCTGTAGCAAATCCAGCTCTGGATTTAGAAAAGATAGGTAACTGGTAATGCTTGGTGAAGGTGTGTACAGAACTCCAGGTTGCAGCAGGATGTCCCTGGTAGGGACTCCCCTGAGAAGTGCTGTAGAGGTTGAGGTAGCCCTAGTGGAATGAGTTCTAATCCCCTGTGGGGCTGACATCGGTTAGAGCAAGAAAAAAGAATACTCAACAGGGAACTTATCTATTAGAAGACTTCATGTCTGAAACTCGAAAAACGAAAATTTCAGGAGGCGGCCGAACGGCACTTATGAACTGTTTCTGCTTCGGGCTCTGCACGGCAAGAAAAACTGATGCAATGGCATCGGCTGCATGTTTTATACTCCTGACGTTGTGGAAGAAGCGACAGCATCAAACATAGAAATCCCAAGACTCTGGTATTCGGGCCAGCTGAGGGCTACCTGCAGGCAGATAACCCCAATTGTGATGACTGCAACAGTGAAACATGAAGAACATCTGCAGTACTCGGAATTTAATTAAAGAAAAAAAAAAAGTCAAGTTATGTCATCCTCTTGTATTCAGGAATTCCTTAGAACAAAAGGAGCCTCTTTCAGAATGGATAAGATAAATCACAAACGCCATTAAGAGTATTTAAAAAAACATTCATCAAAATCACCTAATCCCTTCTAACCAATCAGGTGACAGAGGACTAAAAATGTTTGTTCATTTAAACTGGAACCATCAGTAATATAAAATAAGGTACTGTTAGTACCTACTGAATAACGATATACATATGCAAACTTTATATACTCCACTTGTAAAAATCCATAAAAAACGTCAATGAATAACATTAAAAAATTACATTTCCAGTGTAATTTTAAAACACTTCAGACTGTTTTATTCAGACCGGGAGAATTCCTTGTGTCTAATTAATGTCAGTTGCCAACAAATTTCTCTCATCTCTAATATTTCACCCAAGGACTTTTCCTACGTTCTATAGGATAAACATGAATAAAAAAATATATAAAAATAATGTATGACATTTTTTAATGCGTTTAAATGACGCACTTTTTGTCTTGTTTTTACTTTTAACATAGGTGTGTTCATAACTCTGTTCTCTTAATGAATTTTTGGTCTTCCCCACATAAAATTTAGGATATTGTGACCTGATCGCCAAGTACACTACACCCTTAGTCTGACAGTTGTAATATCCCTTGGCTTTAATGTGGTTTCATTTAATATAAACAGACTTCCCATAAATATACAACCACAATGTTGGCAAAAGCCATATTCATAGGTATTTAGCATTAGTTCACAGGTTCATTGGTAGGTATTAGGCTATTGGCCCTAGGGCCTATTTAAACCTAGCCAAAAATGTACCCTGGCTTTCGCCACCCAAGCAAATTATTTTCCTGTGCCCCTGTCAAGCAGAGCCACAGAAGTGATCCCCGGGGTGAATTTCCTATCTCCCATGCAATCATCAAGATTTTTCTTGAAGAGTGCAAATGAGGAGCTCTGTTTGACATAGAGAGGTAGTCTGTTCCAGAGTATGGGAAGTCTCTGGGACAGGAATCTATCCTTCCAGCATGCTCTGTTTATTGTGGTGATAAGATTTAGGTCCCTAGAGCGTGTAGCTCGGAGGGATTGGGATTTTTGTAAGTGGAGCATGTCCAACAGCTCTGGGTTTGACATAACTTTGTATGTTAGGCAGAGATTGCCTCTGAGTAGGCGATATGCGACGGAGTAAAGCTGGAGTTTTTTGAGACGGTCTGCGTAGGGCATCTGTTTGAGGCCAGTAATCCTCTTTGTGAGGTATTTCTATGGCCTTTCCAGTTGTTGTAGATGTCTTGTGAGGTACATACCAATAGGGGCTTTGTACTCTATAATGGGTCTAATGAGTGATGAGTAGAGGGGAACAATGACCTCTTTTTTTCTGGATGAGAAACCTCTTGTGATGAGGTGAGCCACGAAGAACTATTTCCTGACCACTGTGGAGATGTGATTATCAAAGGAGAGACTACTGTCCACGTGTCCTAAGGTCTCATCACATTTTCGGCATAAAGTAGACTACCAGCTATGTGGTAGTTCATGGGTACAGTTTTTTTACCAAAGGGGATGACGATACATTTTTTGGCACTGAGCTTCAGGCCATGGCTTTGACACCAGGCATCTGTCTCAGTGAGGCCCTTTTGTAGTATGTCCACATTGTTAGGAGTTGCGATTATGGCTCCTAGTTTGCAGTCATCTGCAAACTTTGTTAGCCAAAGATCATCTGTGTTAGCCTGTACTTCAGAGAAGTAGATAACAAACAGGAGAGGACCCAGGACTGAACCCTGTGGTACTCCACTTGTCACTGGTCAGAAGTCGGATTTGGAGTCTGCTACTTTCACAGTGTGGGTTCTGTCCGTGAGCCAGCTGGCAACCCATCTTGTGGCATAGGGATTTATACCTAGTTTAGTGAGCTTATCTATAATTCCAGAGTGGGGGGTGGTGTCGAAAGCCTTGGCGAGATCTAAATAAGCTTTGTGAACCACCTTACCCTCATCTATGGCTTTGGTGACTGCTTCAAAGAAGTCAATCAGGTTTAGGAGACTTGATCTGCCTTTTACAAATCCGAACTGGGTAAGGTCCAGAATTTGGAGATTACCAATGTCTTTGTTTATGAGTTCCATGATGATACGTTCCATGGCCTTGCAGACCAGGCTCGTCAGGCTAATGGGGTGGTAGTTCCCGGGGTCCATGGTGGCTCCCCCTTTGTGGAGTGGGCTAACCGTCACAGTGCGCCATTCAGTGGGCACAAAGCCTGAGGTGAGGCTATGACTGAACATGGTACTTAGGTAGGGTGCCAGTTTGTTGTGTAGTTCGTGTAGAATGCAGCCTGGGATGTTGTCAGGTCCCATGGATGCTGTGCTCTTGGCTTTGGAGAGTGTGGTTTTTATCTGTGCAGCCATGATTACAGGAACTCTGCGTTCTTCCGGTACAGAGATGGGCCCTCTAGGGGAGAGAGGGGGTAAAGTTAGCACTGAACCTATCTGCCAGGATGTTGGCAATATCAGTTGGTTCTGTATATTTAGTGCCATTGTGCTGCAACTCAGAGCAGATCTGTGTGATGCCATTGAGATTCTTGACATAGCTATAGAATGCTTTGTGGTTGTCCTTAGTCAGTGGCAATTTTGTTTTCGTAACTAGCTTTGGAGGATTTTATGAGGGATCTCGGCTTCTTACTGAGGTTGACCAGGGAGTTCCTCTAGTCATGGGATTTTACTCTTTTTTTGCAACAGTTTCTTTCTTCTGTTGTAGAGCTTGTTTATGGCAGAGGACCACCAGATTGGCTTCCTTTTTTTGGAGGATAGCATCTTGGTTCTATTAGGGCTAGCATAATCCATGCATTCGTGTTAAGTGCTTATAAAGTGCATTTGTGTAGGATTCAGCAGTCGTACCTCTATTGTGACCTTCATATTAGTCCTGTCAAAATAATTTGCAAAATTCTTTCCACATTTGAACATTATTCATGGTTCATTACCCAGTTTATTTAACAATTCCTTTTCAGCATGTCCCAAACTACTCGTCACTAATGTATGTCATAACTAATGCTTTACTGTAACTTTTTTGCTTATGACTATTACATTTGAATGGGGGTATCAAAATATCTAACTAGGGGACAATAAATACATTTGCATACTTTTAATATTACTTCATCTTGCATACGCTTAATAAAAAATTACTTGGATAATCTCTCCTTAAAATATCTTAACCAACGTCTCACACTCCAATACCTGAAATTCTGAAACCATTTGAGCTAACTTAACAGGCTGCCCCTTAACAAAAGCCTTATTTAGACAGGTTTGGTACCAGTGTTGAGTTTTAAAAATGTGGGCTTCCGATATATATTGGAGCAAACAAACTCTTTTTTGATGCCTAACCTTCGTAATTTCTAAAATCTAAACAGAATAACATATACATATTGACTTTACTCCATAAATACATCCATATCATCGTTCCAAAAAATACATAAACTATCAAGAAATCCTGTGTAAAATTATCATAAAAGAAGGGAAGAACTATTAAAAAGAAATTCTCTCTCTCACTGGGTCAGCACAATGTTTGCAAATATTGGGGCTCATGAACTCCATAGCCAGATAAATGTACAGCCACACAAAATAAATAAAAATATTCTTTAAGATGACTTCCACTACCACCACCATTATATTAACTTCCTGGGTGGTGAACTGCTTAATGTCAGATAAAAATGCAAAAAACATTTCAATCCTACATTATGGGGGATCACTTTAAATAGATCCTTAGCGTTTTACAAATTTAATGTTAATTCTACTCAATTTAAAAAATCTCACAAATCTCTAAAAGGATATGTGAATTCAGATAATACTTTTTTTTCAGTCTTAAATCCAAAAAACTTAGCAATGGGAGAATTTTATTTTCCTGCATTAAAAATAGGACACATAGGTGGGTCTATGACATCTTTGTATATTTTAGGAATACCAAAAATGGTGGGAATCAAAGGCTTTACTGTAAAAAATGTATAAATCCTGATTAGTGTGCTCCTGCATACACATATTGTACAATAATATACATATAGCATAAGCTATATTAATTTTAATCAGAATTTTTTTGTATGAATCATCATAAAGAAGGGCATTCATCTTATTTACACAATCAACATTATTCATAACCAACATTCCATGCCCTTTATCAGGTTTCATGACAGTTACATTTTTATTATGACATAAGGAATCAAGTAAATCCCATTCAGTTTTGTATAAATTAAACTGAGCTGCCATTGGCTTCTGAGTCAAAACCTTCCCAAGTTCAAATTCACATAATTTCTCAAGTAACAAAACTGTAGGATATAATAAGATTTATATACTCCTCCTATGCAGTAATTTATCAAAAAGGCTTATATTCACTTGGTCACTAAATAAAACACTAAAATTCAATTTCCTAGTAAAGAGCTTTAAATCGATCAAAATGTCAGTAATAGAGGTCCTTCTTGTAGGTGCAAAAGTATGACTCCTAACTAATAAATTAGCATATGTTTGATCCAGTGGAAAGATACTGTAGTAATACAATTTAAAATCCCCTTGCTCATTCAATATAATACTCTTGTCAATCTAAGATTATCTGACATAATGGAGAACTTACCTCCTGTTGTATCCCCTCCCCTGATCATTTTAATGAATGTTCCGGTAAGTTCTTGGTTATATCTGATTCTCGTGCTGGTGCTTGATCAGCTCAGATTGTCGCAAAGGAGGCTGTACTAAAAGGACCCCATATTCACCAATCCCCTCAGCCACATGTCAAAAAAGTACAGCTGTGTACACTTCCCATAAATGTAGATGTTGGAGTGTATTCACTGTTACAGTCATCACATTTGGGTTATCTGCCTGCAGGTAGCCCCCAGCTGGCCTGAATACCAGAGTCTTGGATTCCTGCGTCGGATGCTCTCTCTTCTCCCATGACGTCTGGTCATCAGGCGTATAAAACATGCAGCTGACGCCATTACATCAGTTTTTCTTGCCCCAGATGCCGGGTGCCCCCATAATGGGAAGCAATTACATGTTATGGTACACCTCCATCAAAAAGCAAATACACAAAAAAACTTAAATATACCAAACAAGAAGGAAAGGTAGAGCCAAAAGAAGTCAGGGGGCTGGAGGGAGGGTAACCAGGACTGCAACAGTGAATACACTCAAACATCTACATTTATGGTAAGTGTACACAACTGTACTATGTTCTTCGTGTTTAACTGTTGCAGTCATCACATTTGGGTTGATTCCCAAAGCTAAGGAAGGGAGGAGGAAGTTAGAGAGCATTAGGGCCAGCTATTAAGCCCTGCAAAACTGCAGTGGCAAAACCAGCTCTGGATTTAGAAAAAAGAGGCATGTGGTAATGCTTGGTGAAGGTATGTACAGAGCTCCAGGTAGCAGCTTCTAGGATGTCCCTGGTAGGGACTCCTCTGAGAACGGCTGCAGAGGTAGATGCAGCCCTGGTGGAATGTGATCTTATCCCCTGTGGGGTAGGTTTTCCATGGTGCTTGTAGAATAAATAAATGCAATGGGCTATCCATTTGGAAATGGTTTGCTTTGAAATGGCCTTCCCCTCTGCCCCAGCAGCAAAGCCAACTACAGTTGTTCAGATTTTCTGAGAGGCTTAGTCCTGTCCAAATAAAATCTAAGTTGTCTGTGCACATCCAGAGAGTGCAGTATTCATTCTCCTTTGTTTTGTGGATTAGGGAAGAAAGTAGGCAAGTGAAATAACTGATTTAGGGCCAAACTAGACACCACCTTGGGCATAAAGGAAGGATTGGTCCTGAGGGAAACCCATTCTGCATGGAAGATAATGAAGGATTCCACTGCCATGAGGACCTGTAATTCACACACTCCTCTTGCTGAAGTGATGGCTAGAAGGAATGCTGTTTTCCAAGAAAGGAATTTCAACTCTGCTGTTGCAGCTGGCTCAAAGGGAGTGAGAGTGAGCTTTTCCAATACAAAGCTAAGGTCCCAGGCTGGAGTAGGGACTCTCCTGGGGGGGGGGGGGTCTTACATTTTTGGCCCCTCTATAGAACTGTTTTAGCAGAGATAAGAGAAAAGGGGTGGCTCAGTATTATAATGAGCTGAAATGGCAGAAGCATGAATTTTAATTCACTAGAAGGATAGGCCCTTGTAGAGCATTTCTGTTAAGTACTGAAGAATATGAGGTAAGCTGGACACCGTTGTGCCAATCCCCCAAGTTTGGCTCCAGGAGCAGTATCTTTTCTACTTTTCAGCATAGGATTTTCTAGCACTAGGCCTCCTTGCCACCAGAATGACATCTAACACCTGCTTACTGAGGGATGCTACTTGAGAGCTCAAGGAAGAGCCAGGCTGCAAGGTTCATGGTTTGAAGCTGAGGGTGCAGAATCTGGCCCACCTGCTGGAACAGCAGGGAAGGGGTCTGAGGCAGGTGCCATGGTTCCAGCAATGTCGTACTGAGCAAGAGGGAGTAACAGTGCTGGCGTGGCCAGTCTGGTGCAATCAGTACTGTCCTTGGCTTGTCCTGTTTGATCTTTAGCAGAACCTTCGAGATGAAAGGCAGAGGGGGAAAGGCATAAACCGAAAGGCTTTCCCAGGTAAAGGACAGGGCATCCACTTTCCAAGCTTGACTGTGGGAAGTCCTTGTGCAGAATTTGTCCAATTGGTAGTTCTGAGGGAGGCAAACAGGTCTACCTCTGGAGTCCCCCCATTTGTTCCTCAAGAGGTTGAATATTTTTGGTTCCAGTTTCCATTTGTGTGGGTCCATGAGATTTCTGCTTAAGTCGTCTGCCAGTGAATTTAGCTTGCCGGGCAGGAACTGAGCTTGTAGGTGCACTTGGAAGCTCAAGGCTGTGTTCCAGAGAGCCATGGCTAGTCTGCAGAGAGGGTACGAGTGGATTCCCCCCTGCCTGTTTATGTACCACATAACTGTGGTGTTGCCTGTCTTTACCAATAGTTGTCCTGGAAGAATCCGGTCTTTGAAGGCAGTCAAGGAATTCTGTACAGCTAACATTTCTTTTTGGTTGATATGCAGGTGCATCTGTCTCGGGTACCATTTCCCCTGAATGCACTGCCCTGCCAAGTGAGCCCCCCATGCATAGTCTGATGCATCTGTTGTTAGGGTTTGGGCAGCAGGAGGGGGTAGAGTGAAAGGGAGCCCTTTGTTGTGGTAGCAGGCCTCTGCCCACCAAAGGAACTATGTCTTTATACAAGGAATGATGGGAATCATTGATTCCAGGACCTGAGAATGCTGACACCATAGGCTTTTTAGATACCAATGTAGTTTCCTCATATGCAGTCTTGCATACAGAATTAGTAGATTGCAAGAGGCCATGAACCCCAGGGCTTGCAGAATTTTCCTTGCAAATAGCTGGGTTTTTGTGGTCAATAGTTTTAAGTAGGTTGTCAAATAAACGTGTTTCTCTGGAGTGAGGAAAGCCATCTGGGAATTTGTGTTCAAGCTTGCTCCCAGGAATACATTCTGTTGGCTGGGTACCAGGTGAGATTTCTTTTCATTTAAGGTGTACCCCAGAGAGTTTAGAAGTTTCCTTACAAATGCCAGATGTTGTAAAAAGTCCTGGCTTTCTGCCTGAATCAGACAATCGTCCAAGTATGGGTATAGCTGAATATTTCTCTGCCTGCAAAATGCAATGGCTGGAGCTAGACTCTTTGTGAATACCCTGGGCGCAGTAGATAAGCCAAAGGAAAGTGCAGAGAACTGTCAGTTTAAAATGCAAGTCTGTGGGCCTGAATACACCCTCAGAAGCCGGTGCCTGCACAGTGGCTCCAGACCCATCCAAGGTAGAGACATCTGCAGGTTCCATAGTCGAAGAAGCAGCTCGCTGGCATACCAGACTCTGAATGGGTCTCAGTAGAGGCCTGTGAATCTGAAGTAGCAGGTATTAGGGGCTGCGAAAGCACCTCACTGAGTACCGGCAGACTGGTGACTAGCTGAATGGAAGCGTAGTCAGCAGTTTTGGTCCTATGTGGTCTGTTTCTGTCTTTATCCTTATGTTTTTTCGGAAGATCGGTAGTCGTACGGCTTAACAAAGCCATTTTGGAGTACTGATAGAGAGAACCAAAATAATCTGCTGCAAAAATAGCAAAAACAGCAACAACGAATAGTTCGGGGGGTGAACAAGGCACAAAATCGACAGCGAGGTACGTCATGGTCTGGGCCTAAGCAGGGAATGCAGTACGAATGAAAATCTTTATGAGGTATTTGCTTTCCACAGGTAAGACAATTGTTAACTTTTACTGACATCGATTGGAGCAAGAAAAGAGATCCCCGACGGGATACTTATCTTTTTTTGAAGACTTAGGTTCTGAAACTCAAAAATGACAATTTCAGGAGTCGACCGACAGGTATTTGCGAACTGCTTCTGCTTCGGACACTGCACGGCAAAAAAGACTGATGTAATGGTGTCGGTTGCATGTTTTATACCCCTGACGACCTGACGTCACTGAAGAAGAGACAGCATCCGATGCAGGAATCCAAATTTCTAGTATTCAGGCCAGCTGAGGGCTACCTGCAGGCAGATAACCCAAATGTGATGACTGCAACAGTGAAACATGAAGAACATCTTGTATGGTTTTGGTTGTTGGGTCTCACTGGATTGACTGGACTTCCCCTTCAAATATTTTTCAGTTTGTGGTTGTATATACCAAATTTTTACTGTAACTGTTTTTGTCAAACAAACTGCTACTTTTTCTTGTTTTACTGCATTCACAAATCTTATCAACTCATCTAAACATATTACTATATTCAACATTTTGAAAAAGCAAACCTTTTGTAATAGAATTGTCAGGTTTAGTCATGTCTAACTCCAAACATAATTGAGTCATGGAAAAGTGAATCTGTAATTCCATAAGTTCATAACCATGTTGGTCATGCAAACAACAAATCCATATTTTACAATGATTGGCCATTAATACTCCAAAACAAGCATGCTGATTGGTTAAGCCAATTAGGTGTCCACTGTAAATCCGAGCATATACCAATGGAAAAAGGTCCGGTCGCCCAGACTTTTCTGCATTGGTATACAGTGTAACTTTTTTTTTACAAAAATAAATTTAAAAATCTGAAATCCGGACTCCAGACATAGCAGAGAGACAGGACGTTGAAAATACTAGGAAAATTAGTTATGTTACTCAAAACTAAAGACACATACCTGATTTTCCTTGCATTTCCTCCATTCTCTCTCCTACACCATCTGAAACAATATCTGAAAGATTCATTTCTCTACTATTATATCTTGGAGTAGTGTGACTGGTAAAATTGCATCTTTTTCCCTTTTTTGTCCAGTCTGTGAAATACCTGTTCAGCTGGGGGTTCAAAAAGCAATTCCTTGTCCAAAGCAGCATCGAGGATTTCAGCTTTTACCTGGTCTGACAGATGTTGAGCCCTCAGCCTGACATGTTTGAGTGACTGACACCATGGGGCAGCCACCCTGCATGATGCATTTAAGGCATCGTGTCCACATCTGAGTGCGCGCCTGGACACCTGGTGGGGGGATATTACACAGGAGGCTCCTGTCCTGGATCCCCTCTGTCATGGTTTTCATTTATTTCTGCAGGGACTCAAGATATTTGAACATATGGAATTGGCAAATTAAGAGCCCTCATTGGCAGGATGGCTGAGGTGCAAGTTTTCTTACCAAACCTGACATACAAACTGCTTTCCTTAACATTTCACAAGAGGTTCTTGGATGCACACCCACCTGCTCACTTGGCAGATCAGATTCTGTAGACCACTGCTGGATCCTGCATCTCTTTTTTTTTTTTTTTTAATACAGGTGCTTATGGGACTCTGGCACCCTAAAAATCTGGTTAGGCTTCCAAGGTGCAGGGTAGAAGAGACTGCGCAAGAATATGTCTTCAAATAAATCATCCAAGACAACATGGACTGAAGGGATTACCAATAAGGTTCAGAAAGTCTCTGTAGTGAGTTTGAACCTTGGAGAATTCCTTATAGTCCCAAATGAAGTCTTCCTTCATTCTACAAAGTGCAACTCCAAAAGATAAAGCCCCAGAAGGCAAAGCTGAGGAAAATATGTCCTCTGAATCAGAGACGTTATAAGACTGAGGAGGAAAATGTTCCGCATAAGCTAATTCATTTGTTGATTCTGAGGAAACAGAATCTCCCTGGGGGAATGTCTCTCTTTTCCCAGGGAAATCTCCTGGCACATAATCCTTTCACAAGGTGGGTTGCCTGGTCCTCGTGAAGTCTATGAAGTCCTGGGCCAGCCTGACCAAGTTGTGTGAAGACAGCTGGGATGATGGGGGAGTGGACTCAGACAATGAGGGCTGGGGCAAAACTGAGTGCTTCTTGGATGTGATTGCACAGGTCTTTGGAGAAGTAAAAACTCAGATCACAGGTGAGAGGTTGAAACCTATATCTGGTTCTCAGGGACATCTTCCCTTATGATAACCAAGGGGATACCACCATCACCCTTGCCCACCATTACTCAGGCATTGGAAGAAGCAGCCTGTCCTGCAACTTTGGGCTCAACCTTCACTCTGGAGTCAGTGTGAGGTGTGGGCATAGGTCATGGTGGCCCCAGTGGGGTTGCAACTCCATATTAGAATTGTCCCATGCTTGAGATTTCTGGAGGAAAGCTTTGCTGGACAGTTCTCATATACAAAAGCTCCTATAGTACTGCTTACAAAACCTTCTACTGGGTTTTACTTACTTGGAATGGCAATATACACCCAGGTTGATGGTCAGGTTCTAAAGATGCATGGGTAATTAATAAGGAAGGTAAAAATGCATGTCCCAAAACTTAATGATTTATCACACCACAGCTGCATTGTCTTTGTTACTACCTAAAAGTCCCTATGATAAGTACTAATTTGAAAGCTTAGACAGCAAAAATTACTGCAAGCAACTATTTCACAATGACATGTTTATCCCACGACACTCAGACCACATGTCTCAAACCAGGAGGGGAAGCATGTAAGTACTCAATGCATAATTCAAGGCGTTTCTGGTCAATTTCTTGCTCTGCTTAAGCAGGGAAGGAAGAAGGGAAAGCCTGGGCTGTTTTTGACCTGAACACACAACTAATCCTCTTCTTTGGAGACTGGCCATTCTAGTCCCACTGGCTGCTTCAGTATCACTAGCTCTTCCTTGCAAGCAGTCCTGTAAAGGGAACCATTAGACTAGAATGAGAAGTTATGTACCTACCATAACGTTCCATGTTAGTTGTCTTCTCTCGCCTTCTTTCTTGCTTGATGGGTTCGAGCCGATCCTCGGCTCACTGCACTTGCTAAGCTCGAGAGTCACTTTACCAGCCTCGAGGCAGCTCCCATATCCCATGATGCAAGGCGTAAGTACCCAGATCTCGTCTTTGATGACAAAAGGGCAATAGCTAATCAGCATAAACACTTCCCCAAAGGAAGAAGGAAGAAAGAAACTTGCAGGATGGAAGAAGGACCAGCTCTGTATGGTCTTCAGCATCATAACTCCCTTGTAGAGAAAGGTCTGTCCAGGCCTGGGGAAGGGAGGGTTCAGAGTTAGGTTATGAGGCCAACTAACATGGAACGCTATGGTGGTAGGCACATTGTAACTCTCAATGCCAAGTTGTCAATCCTCGCTCATTCTTGCTCTAGGGGCCAATATAATACTCTTGTCAATCTAAGATTATCTGACATAATGGAGAACTTATCTCCTGTTGTATCCCTCCTGATCATTTTAATGAATGTTCCGGTAAGTTCTTGGTTATATCTGATTCTCGTGCTGGTGCTTGATCAGCTCAGATTGTCGCAAAGGAGGCTGTACTAAAAGGACCCCATATTCACCAATCCCCTCAGCCACATGTCAAAAAAGTACAGCTGTGTACACTTCCCATAAATGTAGATGTTGGAGTGTATTCACTGTTACAGTCATCACATTTGGGTTATCTGCCTGCAGGTAGCCCCCAGCTGGCCTGAATACCAGAGTCTTGGATTCCTGCGTCGGATGCTCTCTCTTCTCCCATGACATCTGGTCATCAGGCGTATAAAACATGCAGCTGACGCCATTACATCAGTTTTTCTTGCCCCAGATGCCGGGTGCCCCCATAATGGGAAGCAATTACATGTTATGGTACACCTCCATCAAAAAGCAAATACACAAGAAAACTTAAATATACCAAACAAGAAGGAAAGGTAGAGCCAAAAGAAGTCAGGGGGCTGGAGGGAGGGTAACCAGGACTGCAACAGTGAATACACTCAAACATCTACATTTATGGTAAGTGTACACAACTGTACTATGTTCTTCGTGTTTAACTGTTGCAGTCATCACATTTGGGTTGATTCCCAAAGCTAAGGAAGGGAGGAGGAAGTTAGAGAGCATTAGGGCCAGCTATTAAGCCCTGCAAAACTGCAGTGGCAAAACCAGCTCTGGATTTAGAAAAAAGAGGCATGTGGTAATGCTTGGTGAAGGTATGTACAGAGCTCCAGGTAGCAGCTTCTAGGATGTCCCTGGTAGGGACTCCTCTGAGAAAGGCTGCAGAGGTAGATGCAGCCCTGGTGGAATGTGATCTTATCCCCTGTGGGGTAGGTTTTCCATGGTGCTTGTAGAATAAATAAATGCAATGGGCTATCCATTTGGAAATGGTTTGCTTTGAAATGGCCTTCCCCTCTGCCCCAGCAGCAGAGCCAACTACAGTTGTTCAGATTTTCTGAGAGGCTTAGTCCTGTCCAAATAAAATCTAAGTTGTCTGTGCACATCCAGAGAGTGCAGTATTCGTTCTCCTTTGTTTTGTGGATTAGGGAAGAAAGTAGGCAAGTGAATTAACTGATTTAGGGCCACACTAGACACCACCTTGGGCATAAAGGAAGGATTGGTCCTGAGGGAAACCCATTCTGCATGGAAGATAATGAAGGATTCCACTGCCATGAGGACCTGTAATTCACACACTCCTCTTGCTGAAGTGATGGCTAGAAGGAATGCTGTTTTCCAGGAAAGGAATTTCAACTCTGCTGTTGCAGCTGGCTCAAATGGAGTGAGAGTGAGCTTTTCCAATACAAAGCTAAGGTCCCAGGCTGGAGTAGGGACTCTCCTGGGGGGGGGGGGGGTCTTACATTTTTGGCCCCTCTATAGAACTGTTTTAGCAGAGATAAGAGAAAAGGGGTGGCTCAGTATTATAATGAGCTGAAATGGCAGAAGCATGAATTTTAATTCACTAGAAGGATAGGCCCTTGTAGAGCATTTCTGTTAAGTACTGAAGAATATGAGGTAAGCTGGGCACCGTTGTGCCAATCCCCCAAGTTTGGCTCCAGGAGCAGTATCTTTTCTACTTTTCAGCATAGGATTTTCTAGCACTAGGCCTCCTTGCCACCAGAATGACATCTAACACCTGCTTACTGAGGGATGCTACTGGAGAGCTCAAGGAAGAGCCAGGCTGCAAGGTTCATGGTTTGAAGCTGAGGGTGCAGAATCTGGCCCACCTGCTGGAACAGCAGGGAAGGGGTCTGAGGCAGGTGCCATGGTTCCAGCAATGTCATACTGAGCAAGAGGGAGTAACAGTGCTGGCGTGGCCAGTCTGGTGCAATCAGTACTGTCCTTGGCTTGTCCTGTTTGATCTTTAGCAGAACCTTCGAGATGAAAGGCAGAGGGGGAAAGGCATAAACCGAAAGGCTTTCCCAGGTAAAGGACAGGGCATCCACTTTCCAAGCTTGACTGTGGGAAGTCCTTGTGCAGAATTTGTCCAATTGGTAGTTCTGAGGGAGGCAAACAGTTCTACCTCTGGAGTCCCCCCATTTGTTCCTCAAGAGGTTGAATATTTTTGGTTCCAGTTTCCATTTGTGTGGGTCCATGAGATTTCTGCTTAAGTCGTCTGCCAGTGAATTTAGCTTGCCTGGCAGGAACTGAGCTTGTAGGTGCACTTGGAAGCTCAAGGCTGTGTTCCAGAGAGCCATGGCTAGTCTGCAGAGAGGGTACGAGTGGATTCCCCCCCTGCCTGTTTATGTACCACATAACTGTGGTGTTGCCTGCCTTTACCAATAGTTGTCCTGGAAGAATCCGGTCTTTGAAGGCAGTCAAGGAATTCTGTACAGCTAACATTTCTTTTTGGTTGATATGCAGGTGCATCTGTCTCGGGTACCATTTTCCCTGAATGCACTGCCCTGCAAAGTGAGCCCCCCATGCATAGTCTGATGCATCTGTTGTTAGGGTTTGGGCAGCAGGAGGGGGTAGAGTGAAAGGTAGCCCTTTGTTGTGGTAGCAGGCCTCTGCCCACCAAAGGAACTATGTCTTTATACAAGGAATGATGGGAATCATTGATTCCAGGACCTGAGAATGCTGACACCATAGGCTTTTTAGATACCAATGTAGTTTCCTCATATGTAGTCTTGCATACAGAATTAGTAGAATGCAAGAGGCCATGAACCCCAGGGCTTGCAGAATTTTCCTTGCAAATAGCTGGGTTTTTGTGGTCAATAGTTTTAAGTAGGTTGTCAAATAAAAGTGTTTCTCTGGAGTGAGGAAAGCCATCTGGGAATTTGTGTTCAAGCTTGCTCCCAGGAATACATTCTGTTGGCTGGGTACCAGGTGAGATTTCTTTTCATTTAAGGTGTACCCCACAGAGTTTAGAAGTTTCCTTACAAATGCCAGATGTTGTAAAAAGTCCTGGCTTTCTGCCTGAATCAGACAATCGTCCAAGTATGGGTATAGCTGAATATTTCTCTGCCTGCAAAATGCAATGGCTGGAGCTAGACTCTTTGTGAATACCCTGGGTGCAGTAGATAAGCCAAAGGAAAGTGCAGAGAACTGTCAGTTTAAAATGCAAGTCTGTGGGCCTGAATACACCCTCAGAAGCCGGTGCCTGCACAGTGGCTCCAGACCCATCCAAGGTAGAGACATCTGCAGGTTCCATAGTCGAAGAAGCAGCTCGCTGGCATACCAGACTCTGAATGGGTCTCAGTAGAGGCCTGTGAATCTGAAGTAGCAGGTATTAGGGGCTGCGAAAGCACCTCACTGAGTACCGGCAGACTGGTGACTAGCTGAATGGAAGCTTAGTCAGCAGTTTTGGTCCTACGTGGTCTGTTTCTGTCTTTATCCTTATGTTTTTTCGGAAGATCGGTAGTCGTACGGCTTAACAAAGCCATTTTGGAGTACTGATAGAAAGAACCAAAATAATCTGCTGCAAAAATAGCAAAAACAGCAACAACGAATAGTTCGGGGGGTGAACAAGGCACAAAATCGACAGCGAGGTACGTCATGGTCTGGGCCTAAGCAGGGAATGCAGTACGAATGAAAATCTTTATAAGGTATTTGCTTTCCATAGGTAAGACAATTGTTAACTTTTACTGACATCGATTGGAGCAAGAAAAGAGATCCCCAACGGGATACTTATCTTTTTTTGAAGACTTAGGTTCTGAAACTCAAAAATGGCAATTTCAGGAGTCGACCGACAGGTATTTGCGAACTGCTTCTGCTTCAGACACTGCACGGCAAAAAAGACTGATGTAATGGCATCGGTTGCATGTTTTATACCCCTGCCGACCTGACTTCACTGAAGAAGAGACAGCATCCGATGCAGGAATCCAAATCTCTAGTATTCAGGCCATCTGAGGGCTACCTGCAGGCAGATAACCCAAATGTGATGACTGCAACAGTGAAACACGAAGAACATCTTGTATGGTTTTGGTTGTTGGGTCTCACTGGATTGACTGGACTTCCCCTTCAAATATTTTTCAGTTTGGGGTTGTATATACCAATTTTTACTGTAACTGTTTTTGTCAACCAAACTGCTACTTTTTCTTGTTTTACTGCATTCACAAATCTTATCAACTCATCTAAACATATTACTATATTCAACATTTTGAAAAAGCAAACCTTTCGTAATAGAATTGTCAGGTTTAGTCATGTCCAACTCCAAACATAATCGAGTCATGGAAAAGTGAATCTGTAATTCCATAAGTTCATAACCATGTTGGTCATGCAAACAACAAATCCATATTTTACAATGATTGGCCATTAATACTCCAAAACAAGCATGCTGATTGGTTAAGCCAATTAGGTGTCCACTGTAAATCCGAGCATATACCAATGGAAAAAGGTCCGGTCGCCCAGACTTTTCTGCACTGGTATACAGTGTAACTTTTTTTTTTACAAAAATAAATTTAAAAATCTGAAATCCGGACTCCAGACATAGCAGAGAGACAGGACGTTGAAAATACTAGGAAAATCAGTTACGTTACTCAAAACTAAAGACACATACCTGATTTTCCTTGCATTTCCTCCATTCTCTCTCCTACACCGTCTGAAACAATATCTGAAAGATTCATTTCTCTACTATTATATCTTGGAGTAGTGTGACTGGTAAAATTGCATCTTTTTCCCTTTTTTGTCCAGTCTGTGAAATACCTGTTCAGCTGGGGGTTCAAAAAGCAATTCCTTGTCCAAAGCAGCATCGAGGATCTCAGCTTTTACCTGGTCTGACAGATGTTGAGCCCTCAGCCTGACATGTTTGAGTGACTGACACCGTGGGGCAGTCACCCTGCATGATGCATTTAAGGCATCGTGTCCACATCTGAGTGCGCGCCTGGACACCTGGTGGGGGGATATTACACAGGAGGCTCCTGTCCTGGCTCCCCTCTGTCATGGTTTTCATTTATTTCTGCAGAGACTCAAGATATTTGAACATATGGAATTGGCAAATTAAGAGCCCTCATTGGCAGGATGGCTGAGGTGCAAGTTTTCTTACCAAACCTGACATACAAACTGCTTTCCTTAACATTTCACAAAAGGTTCTTGGATGCACACCCACCTGCTCACTTGGCAGATCAGATTCTGTAGACCACTGCTGGATCCTGCATCTCTTTTTTTTTTTTTTTTAATACAGGTGCTTATGGGACTCTGGCACCCTAAAAATCTGGTTAGGCTTCCAAGGTGCAGGGTAGAAGAGACTGGGTGCAAGAATATGTCTTCAAATAAATCATCCAAGACAACATGGACTGAAGGGATTACCAATAAGGTTCAGAAAGTCTCTGTAGTGAGTTTGAACCTTGGAGAATTCCTTATAGTCCCAAATGAAGTCTTCCTTCATTCTACAAAGTGCAACTCCAAAAGATAAAGCCTCAGAAGGCAAAGCTGAGGAAAATATGTCCTCTGAATCAGAGACGTTATAAGACTGAGGAGGAAAATGTTCCGCATAAGCTAATTAATTTGTTGATTCTGAGGAAACAGAATCTCCCTGGGGGAATGTCTCTCTTTTCCCAGGGAAATCTCCTGGCACATAATCCTTTCACAAGGTGGGTTGCCTGGTCCTCGTGAAGTCTATGAAGTCCTGGGCCAGCCTGACCAAGTTGTGTGAAGACAGCTGGGATGATGGGGCAGTGGACTCGGACAATGAGGGCTGGGGCAAAACTGAGTGCTTCTTGGATGTGATTGCACAGGTCTTTGGAGAAGTAAAAACTCAGATCACAGGTGAGAGGTTGAAACCTATATCTGGTTCTCAGGGACATCTTCCCTTATGATAACCAAGGGGATACCACCATCACCCTTGCCCACCATTACTCAGGCATTGGAAGAAGCAGCCTGTCCTGCAACTTTGGGCTCAACCTTCACTCTGGAGTCAGTGTGTGAGGTGTGGGCATAGGTCATGGTGGCCCCAGTGGGGGTTGCAACTCCATATTAGAATTGTCCCATGCTTGAGATTTCTGAGGAAAGCTTTGCTGGACAGTTCTCATATACAAAAAGCTCCTATAGTACTGCTTACAAAACCTTCTACTGGGTTTTACTTACTTGGAATGGCAATATACACCCAGGTTGATGGTCAGGTTCTAAAGATGCATGGGTAATTAATAAGGAAGGTAAAAATGCATGTCCCAAAACTTAATGATTTATCACACCACAGCTGCATTGTCTTTGTTACTACCTAAAAGTCCCTATGATAAGTACTAATTTGAAAGCTTAGACAGCAAAAATTACTGCAAGCAACTATTTCACAATGACATGTTTATCCCACGACACTCAGACCACATGTCTCAAACCAGGAGGGGAAGCATGTAAGTACTCAATGCATAATTCAAGGCGTTTCTGGTCAATTTCTTGCTCTGCTTAAGCAGGGAAGGAAGAAGGGAAAGCCTGGGCTGTTTTTGACCTGAACACACAACTAATCCTCTTCTTTGGAGACTGGCCATTCTAGTCCCACTGGCTGCTTCAGTATCACTAGCTCTTCCTTGCAAGCAGTCCTGTAAAGGGAACCATTAGACTAGAACACAATATTTACAATAAATCTTTCAGGAACACTTGAGCTAGCAAAAGAAAGCTTCTCTGAAATCATTGAGAAGAAAGGAATCACAAGTCAAGATGCCCTGAAGTATGAAGATCCTGCAGGCTGTGGTGTCAGGAACTACACCATGAAGACGTTGATGTGCAGAGTACACAGGCTTGTCTTTTGGAGGTTTAGGTCATTCACAGACTCAGAAATCAAGGGAAGATATAAATGATGACTTTCTGTAACTTCTCCATATAACATGTCAGATTCAGTAACATCCAAGGGAATGGCAGACATTGATATTTTTCAGTGTCCTATCTCCAAAAATTGTTGATGTGCACTTGAAGATTCCAACTATAAAAGAAACACTTAAGGGCAAAAAAATGTTAACTGAAAAAGGAGGCTTTTCAGGGAAAGTCCAAGATACTTTCTGGAATCTCTGAAAATAAGGTTACAGAGACAGGCACCCTTCATGTCCAACAAGAACCAAGAATGCATCTTTAAGTAACAAAGGAATATCAGATTGTAAGATAAACATATTAAATGTCACAGTTTAACTTTCTGGAGCATCAGGAAGAACCTTCCTCTCCCAGGTCCACAAACCTCTACAGCCATGCCTTCCAGAAGTGTGGAAGAATGACGCTGGTCGCCTTCTGTGTAACCTTATGGCTACTGTCAAGTTGAAGGTACCAAACTTCTAAAATTAAAACCAAACTCAACTTAGCTGAAAAAGTACTTAAAGATCATCAGCTTACACAGCAAGACATTCTAAGAACTGAAGCCTGCAGATTCACCAGAAGGAAGTAATCTGTTCTACAAGTATAAAACAGAACCTGAAGATAAGACTGTAACTGCCCTGAAATTAACCCTGCAATATACCCCAAACCAATAGAAACAACCCTTATCTAGACACAAAAATTAACCTCCAACTCCAGGGCATAAGTTAGGTCACTACCATATTACTCCAACTAGATGACACTTCACTCCCATCTCCAACAGCATACAGAAGCACCCTTGGGAAAACACAAGCACAATGGTTCCATAGGCCCTGATAATATCCATGGAAGTTTCCTCACTGCTACTGAACACGATTGTAAAGCCATTCACAACTTATTACAGTCTTTTTGCACACTTTGACAACAAGATACAACAGAAGAGCAAAATGCTCACCATCCACAGGTGAGGATATACAGCTGACAACCAGGACCTAAAGATCCCTCAGTCTCACCAGTATCTTGCATACTTCTGTTTCTAAATATAAAGCAATACAGAGTTGTAAGGAAACATATCTACTAAAGTTGGTTACCTTTACTTCTGCCCTGGGAAAGGGGTTAAGTGTATAGACTGCCTACCCTGAGCTCACTGAGGTCCTGAATGCTATTCCTATGATGGAATTTGAAAACAAATTCAGTGAGTACGGAGTCAGTATCTTCGTCTGCTGGAATGTCAACAGTTACCTCAAACTCAACATATACCAAACCTGCTAAACTGACAGTTTTCAGTACAAGCTTTTTGTTAAAGCTGGGAAGTCTTTTCTCACCACTGAAGTTAACAGTAGAATGTAGCATGGCTCATTTTTTGGGGCAATTCTCTTTGGCACCATCTTTTGAGATTCAAAACATGGACGAGAATACTCTGGCTCACTGTCTGCTGAGGGGTGAAAACCATGTAGTACTGTCCTCCACAAAAACATAATTCTCCAAAAAGGAATGGACAAAACCTACAAACGGCTTGGTCTTCACGGTTGACAAAAGTAGCTGATCACTGACATCTAGAGTATTGAAGCAAAACTACTTAAGACATTTTATTAATGACCATAGTGTACAATTAAACAGGGATTTCCACTTCGACCAACAGGCTGCCAAAGCAATAAAAAAAAAGCCTTCAGTGTAACCCATATGATACTCAGGGGGATTAAGAGCCACTCCAGGACGGTCATTATTTCAACAAACACCTCAGCTGTATGGCTAATTAAGACTATAGTGCCCCCCTTTCCAATCTCTTGACCAAACAAATGGCTGCACTGAAGAGGATTCAAAGGTGCCTTATTAACAAGCTAGATACATTTGGCAACCTCGGATACTAAAACAGGAGGTGGAGGACATACATCTCGTTTTCCAAGGCGTACTATGCTGACTTGAGCTGACCATTACCTTTCAGTAAGAGACACTGAAAAGCTGAGTAAATTGATTCATTAACTCCTTTAATAAAAACCACGGATGTAGCTTTCAATAAATCTTGCAGTATGTAAAATGTCACAAACAAAAACATCAACTGTACAAAATAAGCTATTCTTTTTTGCACAAATGTAGCAGATTTGTGAAAAAGTAAATCTTTCGTCTCAGGTATACATATGTCTGCAGTATATAAAGCTTTGAGTTTCTTAAAATGGAATATGTGTAGAAAAATACATGAGAGACACTAAGTATTCCACCAGTACTGGGTGATGTGGCTGATCTTCTCAATGATCTCCTGGGCCGAAACATTAGTAAGAACCTACAAACTTTCTCCAGATCAAAGGATGTATTACATTATTTGGAAACTACAATTCTCCCAAAGTTATGTGACTGTAAAATGAGGAAAGTATATGGTCAAAATTAACACCAAACATGAAGGCAGTACCTCTAATTTTTAAGCAGAGAAAAACAAGTGCCAGTTTCTGCAGCATTTTCCAGTTGTACAAGTCTGTAGATCTGGGGCAAAAGATGAAGATTGGAACTTCTTGCCTGTGAGACTGTACAGCTGCTGCATGGATTTTACAGGTAACAGCCAGAATTCAGTAATGACTGCTACTGGTACTGATAAGACTAGAAATTGTGTTAGACAGTTCCATACTTCATCCATTCATTTTTTCTTTCTGAAATTGCACATTTGGATGCATATCTCATTTTACATAGTATATATTGACACAAACAGTTTTATTAATTTAATTTCAAAAGCTTGTGGCTGGTGGTTTATTTCCTATATAAGGTTATGCATGTAGACCTGAAAAAATCTCAAATGTTAGCATCTGCCTTTTGGAGTACCACTGCTTAAAGATACTGCTACCAACACACATTAAATAGCTGGCTTGTTTTAAAAAGTAATCATAAACTCATTTTGTTGAGTTACACTGGACAGGCAGGTGGTGTCATGTTATTAGGAAGTTAGGGAAGGGAGTGGCAGTGCTGCTAATGGAAAGATATTATTAACCTCTCATTGAAAACAAATTTGTATGTGCGTGCGTGCCTGTGTATAAAATCTAAGGCAAGTTTCAATTACTACAGGCAAGACAGTAAGCAAAGTGGGTAAGATCATGGGAAGGTAGGCCGGGTGACACAGACATGGAAGCAAAGTGGTTAAGAACGTGGGAAGCCAATAACAATTCTCTGTTACCACATGGCCATGCAAAGTTGTTGCATGTTATCTGAAAAAACACAGCACATTTATTACACACTCTTAACACCATCCACCCTTTTCATATTATGTGGAGGTTAGTATTGCAGATCATCTAACTATGGTCACTAACCATCACATATAAACAGGCTGTAGCAGCCCAGATTTATAAGGCCATGCAAAAAGTACAGTTTTGTACCTACCATAAATGTAGATGTCCGAGAGGTATGCATCTGCAGTCCTTACAAATGGGTTGTCCTGTCCTCAGGCAGCCCTTCGGTCGGCAGGATTCCAAAGTCTGAGTCTGGCCTCGGCTGATGTCGCACTTCACCCGACGTCATAGCTGCAGTTCTTCGGGTATAAAGGTATCAGCCGATGCCATTTTCCTCAGTGTTTCTTGCCCCAGATGCCAGGTGCCCTCTAGGAAGGCTAAGTTTGGATAAATGTAAAAGTTTCCAAATAACAGAGAGCAAATAAAAATAAACATGTATGTACATATATACAAACAAATACACCATAATAGATTCCCCCAGCTAGCTAGAAGATGGGCAAATACCCTAGGAGTACCACAGAGGGGAAGGAGGGAGGGTAATCCTGACTGCAGATGCATACCTCTCGGACATCTACATTTATGGTAGGTACAAAACTGTACTATGTCCTTCAAGGATGCATCTGCAGTCCTTACAAATGGGTAGAATACCATAGCCAAACTGGGGGAGGAGGTAATAATAAGATTATGGTGTAGTTAAGATCCCTTGCAAAACAGCAGTGGCAAAACCTGCTCGGGATCTGGAATATAAGGGTAGATTATAATGCTTGGCAAATGTATGCACGGAGCTCCAAGTAGCAGCCTCTAGAATGTCTTTGGTAGCCACTCCTCGTAAAAAAGCTGTAGTAGTGGCTGTAGCCCTTGTGGAATGAGGTCTGATGTTTTCTGGAGTTGTCTTCCCATGGTAAGAGTAGCAAAATCTAATGCAATTTCCTATCCACTTAGAGATTGTCTGTTTTGAAATTGCTTTTCCTTCCATTCCTGTTGCATATGCTACCAGTAACTGGTCAGTTTTTCTATTTCTCTTGGTTCTGTCCAGATAGTAGCGCAATTGTCTATGTACATCCAAGGTATGTAATAGCCTTTCTCCCCTGTTCTGTGGGTTGGGGAAGAATGTAGGCAGGTGGATAGCTTGGTTTAAAGATACTCTGGAGACCACCTTTGGCATAAAAGTAGGATTAGTTCTCATGGACACTCTATCTTGATGGAAGATAAGGAAGGGCTGTACTGCCATTAATGCCTGTAATTCAGAAACCCTTCTTGCTGAAGTGATTGCAAGCAGGAAAGCAGTTTTCCATGATAAGTACTGTAATTCTGCTGTTGCTGCTGGCTCAAAAGGAGGGAGTGTCAACTTTTCTAGCACGAAGTTCAAGTCCCAAGTGGGCAATGGTGGCTTCCTTGGTGGTTTTACATTTTTAATTCCTCTCAGAAACTGCCTAAGCAGAGGATGTGAGAAGACTGGAGGATCCATGTTGTATTCTGCTGAAATAGCTGATGCATGAATCTTAATGGAGGAATAGGACAGGCCATTGTGGAAAAGTTCTGCCAAGTATTCCAGGATGTTAGCTATGTTTGCCAGTGACACATTTTCTCCTTTTGCTGTACTCCAAATGAGATATCTTTTCCATTTTGCTGAATAAGTTTTCCTTGTTGAGGGTCTGCGAGCCTCCAAGATAATGTCCTTAACCCTTTGAGATAAATCTGGGTTATTTTGTCTTATGCAATGTTCCAGGCAGCTAGCTGCAGCGTTTTCAGGTTTGGATGCAGGGTATTGAAGTTGTTCTGTGTTAGCAGTAAGGGAACTAGGGGCAGAGGCCATATTTGTTCCCGAGACATACTCCTCAGTAATGGGTACCAATGCTGCCTCGGCCAGTCTGGAGCTATCAGGATGATCCTTGGCCGGTCCTCTTTGATCTTCAGTAGCACCTTGTGCATCAAAGGAAGAGGTGGGAAGGCATATGCTGTCAGGTTTTCCAACTGAAAGATAGAGTCCACCTTCCAAGCAAGTGGGTGGTATGTCCTTGTGCAGAATTTTTTCAATTGGTGGTTGTGTGGGGATGCGAATAAGTCTATTTCTGGTAGCCCCCATTTCCTTGTAATGGATTTGAAGATGTCTGGATGCCGCATCCATTCGTGGGCATCCGTGGTAGTTCTGCTTAGGATGTCTGCTAGTATATTTTCTTTTCCTGGTACAAATATTGCCTGTAGCTGAATGTTGAATCCCAGGGCCACATTCCAGAGGTCCATTGCCATCCGGCATAGAGGGTATGAATGTGTGCCTCCCTGTTTGTTGATGTACCACATAACTGTGGTGTTGTCTGTCCTTATCAGCAATTGACCCTGTCAAAGAAACGGTCTGAATGCCTGAATTGCCAGTTTTACTGCCAGCATCTCCTTTTGATTTATGTGTAGGTTCAGCTGGTCTTGAGTCCATAGGCCTTGTATGCACTTGTCCAGCATGTGTGCGCCTGAACCGAGGTCTGAGGCGTCCGTGGTGATAGTCTGGCTTGGTTGAGGGCTGTGGAAGGGCAGTCCCTTGTTCAATTGACAGGCCTGAGCCCACCATTGGAATTCTTGCTTCAGGCATGGAATTATTGGAATTAGGGTTTCTAGGCTGTGCTTGTGCTGAGACCATAAATTCCTTAGGTACCATTGCAACTTCCTCATATGTAGCCTGGCATGTGGAATCAATATTATGCAGGATGCCATGTAACCCAGGGCTTGCAGTATTTTCCTTGCTGTTAGCTGGTTCTGCGTTGTTAATGCCATGAAATAGAGAGGAAGGTGCTTTTGCTTTTCTGCTGTGAGGGGTGCCATTTGATTTGATGTGTCCAGTTCTGCACCCAAGAAGGTTATCCTTTGGGATGGTATCAGCCTTGACTTTTTTATATTGACTGTGTATCCCAAGGCTTGTAGTAGATGAATGACCTTTTTCAAATCTTTTTGTAATTTGTTTTTGTTGTCCGCTTGTAACAGGCAGTCGTCCAGGTAAGGGTAAATTTGAATTCCCTGAAGCCTGCAATGAGCAATTACTGATGCCAGGCATTTCGTGAATACTCTGGGCAGTAGATAAGCCAAAGGGCAATGCTGAGAATTGATAATGCTCTGATCCTGCAAGAAATCTGAGGTATCTTCTGCAATTTGGTCGTATGGGGACGTGCAGGTATGCCTCCTTGAGATCTAGAGTTACCAGCCAAGACTCCTTGCCCAGCATGGGAAGAAGTTGCTGTAGGGTCAGCATTTTGAATTTTGGAACAATGAGATATGTGTTTAGAGCGGACAGGTCGAGAATAGGTCTCCATTGGTTTTCTTTTCTTGGTACCAGGAAAAGTCTTGAGTAAAATCCTTGGCCTTGTTCCATAGACGGTACCTTTTCTATAGCTCTCATCCTTATTAAGTGGTCTATTTGTTCTAAAGCTTTTGTCTTTTGATTTGGAGGTAGGTTCGGCATTCCTCTCTTCCTTGGTAGAGTATGGAAGCGAAACCTGTAACCATGGTCTATTGTCTGTAAAATCCATTTGTCTCCTGTGATGTGATGCCAGTTTTCTGAAAATAAGGCTAGTTTTCCGCCTAAGGGTGCTTGTAGTTGTTCCCTGGTAGGCGGTCTCAGAGCCAAGTCACTGTGATTGTCCTGTGGAAGTGGTAGTAGCTGGATCTGTGGCAGTACTTCGCTGGTTGTTAGGCTGCCACTGACATCCCCTGTAGGCACCTCTGGATTGACCCCTGCCTCTTGGGCGCCTATTCCTGCCTCTCTGTGCTCTGGTGGTGTCTGGAAAGGACCAATTCTTGGAAGGCCAGTTCCTACTAAACCTTGGAGGCTGGACCTGTAAGAAATCCTTGACTGTCTGGACAGATTTTGCTTTCTCTTCCACCTTCTTCAGCACCTGCTGTGCAGGGGAGCCAAACAAATTGAGCTTATCCATGGGAGCATCTAGAAGCTTTGATTTAACATGGTCTGGTAAGGACTGTTCTTTTAACCATGCATGCCTTCTGATCACTGTACCAGTCATAGCTGATCTAAAGGAAGCCTCCAGTGCATCATAGCCGCATTTTAAGGAATGATTACTGACCTGCTGAATGTTATGTACCATTTCCTGAATAGATTTTTTGTCTAATGGTTCAGGAGAGGACAGTTTTTTAGTTAACTGATCTAACATAAATTCCTGATACTGAATCATGTGGAATTGACAGTTCAAGGCCCTAGCCGAAAGAGTAGCAGAAGTGTAAACTTTTTTTACCCCATCTCTCCAAGGCCCTAGATTCCCTTTCAGAAGGGAGGGTTTTTTTTGCAGAGGTAGCTGCTACTGCCTTGGGTCCCTGAGAAATAGTTTCAGGATCTGCAAAAGGAGCCTTATACAAATGATTATGTGTGTCCGGAACCCTGTAGTACCTGTCGGGCTTAGCAGGGGCCGGAGGAAGAGAATCAGGAGCAGTGCAAGCATCATTAAATGCATCATCTACAACAGTAAGTACTGGGGGAATGGCTAAAGGCCTATGCTGTGGCAGATGCAAAAAGGTCCTAAGCCTTTTCCTAGAGTCTGAAAAATCCTGGCCCTGCCATTGAAATTGTTCCCTCATAGCATGCAAGGTTTCCCCAAAAGAAAATTCCTCAGGAGGAGAGGCAGAAGGAATGGAGTCTTCTGCATCAGAGTCCTCATAAGGAGAATAAGGGCCCTCTGGAGGGTCTGTATTTTCTGAATCATCAGAGGAGTAATCTGAAGAAACTGGCTCAGGGGGTTCTGCTCTAGGCCTCTTCTCTGGAGGTGGGTGAGAGGCCCTGTCAGGGTGAGGTTGGGATCCCCTTATCAAAGAAATAAGATCCTCTGCTAGACTAAGCATTTGATTACTAGAGCTAGGCCTGTGAGAGGGGGTCTTAGCAGGCACATTTTTGGTTGATTTAGCTGTTTTAGCCCTGGCAAAAGCCTTAATCGACATGGATGCAGGGGGCCTAGCAGCTCCACGTGCAGGAGTAGATATATCTAAAGGAATAGTATCAGACAAATCCTGTGAACCTGCAAGAGCAGGTGGTATTTCAGTAGCAGATTCAGCCAAGCTAGATGAGGCCTCGGTAGGAAGCAAGCTTTCGGCCGAAGGAAGGACAGAGGACTCGGTTTCAGCCGAAACCGAGACACTCGCGGTTGGCTTAACCGCGGTTTCGGCCGAAACCACGGACCGCGAGTGTCGGTCCTTTTCCTTGCGCTTTTTAACTAATTGCGAAGTCGGAGTTTCCGACGGCATTTTGTAAGCAAAAGCGGAGCCAAAAAACTCCTCAGCAAATTCCGACCGACGTCTAAGTGTCCGTCGGTTGAAAGAAGCACAGGCTAGACAAGCTGTTACGTCGTGGTCTGGGCCTAAACAAGGTAGGCAGTAAGAGTGGAAATCTTTATGAGGTATTTGTTTCCCACAAGTTAAACAGTTATTCACTTTTTCTGACATCGGCTGAGGCAAGAAAGAGTCCCCAACGGGGTACTTAGCTTTTTAGAAGTCTTCGGTAGTAGTAATCTCTGGTTCTGACCGACCGGCACTTGCGAACAGCTTCTGCTTCGGGTGCCACGCGGCAAGAAAGACTGAGGAAAATGGCGTCGGCTGATACCTTTATACCCGAAGAACTGCAGCTATGACGTCGGGTGAAGTGCGACATCAGCCGAGGCCAGACCCAGACTTTGGAATCCGGCCGACCGAAGGGCTGCCTGAGGACAGGACAACCCATTTGTAAGGACTGCAGATGCATCCTTGAAGGACATCAAGTAATTGGTTTGCAGTGGTGTGAATATACTGCAAATGACTTGTACAGCCCATAAAAACTTTTGTTCTCCAAGCAAAAAGTTTTTATCAGCTAATGTAACAATCTTAATATCGGTTTACAAATAAAACCAACAGGTAATCTAATAGTGTAACGGTTCAATTATACCAAATAAATCATGCTTCAGTGCATACTTGAAAGCAGCAAAGCAGCTTAAAAAATCAACAGAAAACAACTGAAGTTAAAAACCTTTTAGGATTTGCACAGAAAAATATAAACAAGATCAGTTAATTACTAGCAGTTGTGTATATCTGTAATCCCTTGCCATTCATTAATCTTTTGCCATAGCCACCTTTTAAGAATCTTAACCACAGCAGACACCTATTGAAAAAGAAGAAGAAAAAACATTTTTTTGAACGCCAGCTCCTCTTACTCCCTTAATCTTTCTATGTTTCTCTTAACCTCATCAATATTTAATCTCCACTAAAACTTTTTTTTTTATTTCCTAATCTGCTAATACCACACAACCCCAAAAAGTGGACCTCCAATCCCCCTTTCTCCCGATAAACATCTTTTGCACTCTTCATTCCTGGAAACATCTTGCTCAAACATGTTGAAATATAAAGATACTTGTGGTGACATTTCCAAGCAGAAATACTGAATTATTTTACTGAGTGGCCTTTTCCTGGGTGGAACAAATGTTTTGCCAGCTGGTGGTATTTATTTCTTTATCGAGTATTCTCATCCATTCCTGTCTTTGTCTCTCAGCAATCTTCTGCTGCTCTTCTGCAAATTAACAGTACAGCCTAGAAATTATACCCCTTTCTACCTTATCTTTCAGCCTGAGATTAACTTATGAGGTTATCAAATTTGGCCATTTACCCTGTGGGATTAGTATAGTACAGTTGTGTACACTTACCATAAATGTAGATGTTCGAGTGTATTCACTGTTGCAGTCATTACATTTGGGTAATCCTGCTAGCAGGTTGCCCTCAGCCGGCCTGAATTCCAAAGTCTTGGGTCTTGCATTGGGTGCTGTCGCCCTTCCCTGACGTCAGGTCGTCAGGGGTATAAAAGAAGCAGCCGACGCCATTTTCTTCAGTTTTTCGTATAAATCAGAGAAGGAAAGATAAGATCCAAAAAAAAAAAGGGGGAAGGCGGGTGGGTAACCTGAACTGCAACAGTGAATACACTCGAACATCTACATTTATGGTAAGTGTACACAACTGCACTATGTTCTTCATGTTTCACTGCTGCAGTCATTACATTTGGGTAGAATTCCAAAGCTATGGTTGGGAGGCTGGAACTAGAAAGGAGTAAGAACTGCTATGAGGCCCTGCAGAACTGCAGTGGCAAAGCCTGCCCTGGACTTAGAGTAGAGTGGCAGATGATAATGCTTTGTAAAGGTGTGCAATGAACTCCAAGTAGCCACCTCTAAAATGTCTCTGGTTGGTACTCCCCTGAGATAGGCTGCTGAGGTGGCTGCAGCTCTGGTGGAATGAGGCCTAATGCCCTTAGGCACTGGCTTGCCATGGTGTAAGTAACAGAAACGAATGCAGTGGGCTAACCACATAAAAATAATCTGCTTTGAGAAGGGCTTTCTTTGTGATCCTGCAGCATATGCCGCTAGTAATTGCTCTGTCTTCCTGAAAGCTTTGGTTCTGTCCAAATAGAATATAAGTTGTCTGTGTACATCCAAAGAATGCAGAATTCTCTCCCCCCTTTGTTCTGTGGATTTGGGTAAAAGGTTGGCAGATGGATGGATGGCTTGGTTAAGAGCCACACTGGACACTACTTTAGGCATAAATGTTGGGTTTGTCCTCAGGAAGACCCTGTCTGGATGAAAAATGATAAAAGGTTCCACAGCCATGAGCGCCAGTAGCTCTGAAACTCGTCTTGCAGAAGTAATTGCTAAGAGCAGAGCTGTTTTCCAAGATAGAAACTTCATATCAGCAGTAGCAGCTGGCTCAAAAGGAGGCAGGGTGAGCTTTTCCAAGACACAGTTGAGGTCCCATGCAGGTATTCGTAGTCTCCTTGGGGGCCTTAGATTTTTGGCTCCTCTGAGGTACTGCCTTAATAAAGGGTGAGAAAAAAGTGGTGGCTCTGTATTGTAATGAGCCGAAATGGCAGAGGCATGAATTTTAATTGATGAAAAAGATAGGCCTTTGTCCAGCATCTCAGTTAAGTATTGCAAAATCTGAGGAATATTTGGTACTGCTGTATCAGTTCCTTGTGCCTGGTTCCAGGCACAGAATCTCTTCCATTTTCCAGCATAAGACTTTCTAGTACTAGGCCTTCTGGCTTGCAGAATGACATCCATCACAGCTTTACTGAAAGGTGTTTTTTGTATGACTACATTATCTGCCATGCTGCCAAGTTTAAAGTCCTGAGTTGGCTGTGCATGATCTGATTGTTTTGCTGGGACAGTAGTCGAGGTATTTGAGGTAAGGTCCAAGCTGGGTATAGAGATATGTTTCTTAGTATTAGACACCAGTACTGGCGTGGCCAGTCTGGGGCAATCAGTATCATCTTTGGATTCTCCTGTCTGACCTTTAGGAGCACCTTGGGGAGGAGAGGCAGTGGAAGAAAGGCATATACTGATAGGTTTTTCCAGCTGAAAGATAGGGCGTCCACTTTCCATGCTTGTCTGCGATAAGTCCTTGTGCAGAATCTTTTAGTTGGTAATTGAGAGGGGAGGCAAATAGTTCTATGTCCGGGCATCCCCATTTCCTTGTTATCATGCTGAAGACTTGTGGATCCAGCTTCCACTTGTGGGGATCCATGAGGTTTCTGCTTAGTTCATCTGCCAGAGTATTTTCCTTTCCTGGCAGGAATTGTGCCTGCAGATGTACTTGGTAAGTCAAAGCTGTGTCCCACAAGGTCATGGCTAGTCTGCTAAGGGGGTAAGAATGTGTGCCCCCCTGCTTGTTTATATACCACATGACCGTGGTGTTGTCTGTCTTCATCAGTAGTTGTCCCGGATGAAGTAGGTCCTTGAAGGCTGTCAGGGCATTTTGAACAGCTAACATCTCTTTTTGATTGAAATGTAGATACATTTGGTTTGAGGACCATGTGCCCTGAATGCATCTTCCTGCCATGTGGGCTCCCCAGGCATAGTCTGATGCATCCGTTGTTAGTGCCTGCCTGGCTGGAGGTAATGTGAATGGCTGTCCCTTGTTCTGGTGACAAGCCTTTGCCCACCATCGAAACTCCTGTTGCAGGCAGGGAATGAGAGTAATGACTGTTTCCAGGCTGTGGCAATGTTGAGTCCAAACACTTTTTAGGTACCACTGAAGTTTCCTCATATGCAGTCTTGCATATGGAATTAGTAGGAAGCTGGATGCCATGAAGACCAAAGCCTGCAGAATTTTTCTTGCAGATAACTTGGCCTTTGTTGCCAACATTCTGAAATAGATAGTCAGTTGCCTTCGTTTGTCTGGCGTGAGATAAGCCATCTGGGCAGTTGCATTCAATCTTGCACCCAGGAATGTCATGTCTTGTGAGGGAACTCGTTTTGATTTCTTATTGTTGACTGTGCACCCTAGGCATGTTAGAAGTCTTTTCACAAATGCCAAATGTTGAAGAAGAATGTCCATGTTCTCTGCTTGAATGAGACAGTTGTCCAAGTAAGGATATATCTGTATTCCTCTGTCTGCAGAATGCAATTACTGGTGCCAGGCACTTTGTAAAGACCCTGGGCGTAGTACATAAGCCAAAGGGCAGTGCAGAGAATCGGTAATGCATTGAACCAGCCTTGAATCTTGGGCATCTTCTGCATGATTGTCTGATTGGAACATGCAGGTATGCCTCTTTTAGGTTTAAAGTCACAAGCCAAGCATTCTTGCCCAGAAGATGCTGCAAAGTCAACATTTTGAATTTTGGAATATCCAGGAATGTGTTCAAAACAGATAGGTCCAGTATTCGTCTCTAGGCCTTGTCCTTTCTGGGTACCAAGAACAGTCTTGAGTAAAATACCTGTCCCTGCTCTTGCTCTGGTACTTGTTGAATGGCCCCCCATGTCCATGAGGGATGAGACTTGTTTTTGTGCCTCTGCCCATTGATTTTTTGGCAGATCTGGCCAGCCATTTGCCTTTGGCAGAGTATGGAAATGGAACTTGTAGCCTTGTGACACTATGTTTAGAACCCACTTGTCCTGGGTTATGATGTGCCAATTTTGAACAAAAAGTGCTAATTTTCCCCCTAAGGGTGCTGCCAGAAGATAAGTGCTTGGTGCAAGCAGGGGGAAGTAATTGGGACTGTTTTCTGTATGTTTGTGATCTATCTTCTCCAGCTTTGGAGGTAGAAGCACCCCATTGCTTGGGCCTATAAAAACCTTGTGCCTGGGATCTGCCCCTAGGGCATCTGGATCTGCCCCTTTGAGGCGTCTCTGACACAGGAAGGGACCAACTTTTTGTAGGCCAGTGTCTACTAAACCTAGGTGGCTGTACTTGTAAAAAATATTTGACAGCTTGTACAGATTTTGCTTTGTCCTCCATTTTCTTTAACACCTCTTCTGCCTTAACACCAAACAAAGTATCATGCTGTAAAGGTGCATCTAGTAATTTAACTTTAACATGATCAGGCAGATTTTGTTCCTTTAACCAAGCATGCCTCCTAATTACAGAACTCGTAACTGCGGCCCTGCAGGAGGGGAGGCCTCCAAAGAATCAAAACCACATTGCAAAGTATGTTTTCCAACTTGTTCTGCTGCATACAATAAATCCTGCATTTCCTTGTTTTCTGCACATTCAGAATTTAACATTTTCTGTTTAAGCAATCCCATGACATGTTGCTGATACTTAAGCATATGAAATTGACAGTTTAAGGCCCTTATAATCAAAGTTGCAGATGTGCAAACCTTTTTTCCCCATCTATCCAGTGCCCTTGAATCCCTGTCAGAGGGTGTTGGGTTTTTTGCAGTGGAAGCCTTAACTCCCTTTGGACCCTGTGAAATAGTTTCTGGGTCAGCAGCAGGGTTTTTAAAAAGAAATTTGTGTGAGTCAGGAACCCTGTAATATCTGTCAGGCTTAACAGGATCTGGGGGTAAGGAGTCAGGGGTCAGACTAGACTCCGAAAACACATCATCTACAATGTCTAACACAGGTGGAATGGCTAGAGGCCTGTGCTGAGGTAGTAAAAGAAAATCCCTGAGCCTCTTTTTAGATTCTGAAAAATCTTGGCTCTCCCAGTGAAAATGCTCCCTCGTGGTATGCAAGGTTTCCCCAAAGGAATAGTCCTCAGGAGGAGATGATGAGGATAAAGATTCTTCAGCATCAGAATCCTCATAGGGGGAAAGAGAATATTCCTGATCAGAAGAGGAATCAGAAGAAATAGAAACCTGATCTGAAGATTCATAGTCAGTGTCTTGCCTAGGCCTCTTATCAGGAGGAGGATGGGAACCCCTGATCAAGGTAATCAAGTCTTCGGACATTTTGAGCATCTGTTTTTTGGGCATAGAGGCCTGTCCACGTGGCTCTTGAGTTTGCTTCCTTGCTTTAGAAGGTACTTTAGTCTTTGCCTTTGAAGCTGAAGTCGTTTTAATGTAAAGATGTTTAGGTCTGAATACACCCTCAGAAGCCGGTACCTGCTCAGCGGCTCCGGACCCATCTGAGGGATTAGCGCCCAAGGTTCCAATACCTTGAGTATCCAGTGGCATGGCCGACTCCACGTGGGAGTCGGTAGCGGCCTGCGACTCTAAAGTAGTGGGCGTCAGGAGCTGCGAAAGCACCTCACTGAGAACCGGCGACTGGCTTAGGAAAAGCTTCATCGTCAGTTTTGGGCATCGGTTGTTTTTCTCTATCCTTTTCTTTGCGTTTTTTGTAAACTCCAGTAGTCGGATGGCCATCCGACAATGTTTCAGGATAATTAAACCAGCGTCCAAAAAAGTTTAAAGCAAAATCATACCGACGCTTAATAGTGCGTTGGTTAAATCTAGCACAAAACCGACAACCAGTAACGTTGTGATCAGGGCCTAGGCAAGGAATACAGTAAGAATGAAAATCCTTATGAGGTATTTGCTTTCCACAAGAAATACAATTATTAACTTTTTCTGACATCTGTCAGGGGCAAGAAAAAAGTTTCCCCAACGGGGTACTTAGCTTTATTGAAGACTTCGAATCTGAAACTCAAACACGAAAATCTCAGTAGTCGGCCGACTGGCACTTGTGAACTGCTTCTGCTTCGGGCACCGCGCGGCAAGAAAGACTGAAGAAAATGGAGTCGGCTGCTTCTTTTATACCCCTGACAACCTGACGTCAGGGAAGGGGTGACAGCAGCCGACAAGACTTTGGAATTTAGGCCGGCTAAGGGCAACCTGCCAGCAGGATTACCCGAATGTAATGACTGCAACAGTGAAACACGAAGAACATCCAGGGTATACCCATCATCTCCCTCTGAATATCTTAATAATGCAGAAATGAATTGTATCTGGTTGCTAGCCTCTCTCGGTCAAACACTGTGTCATTAACTGATCCCAATACTCTGCTGTCATGTTTAATTCCCTCCGTCTCATAAAAGCAAAGCAGTTTCCAGTGCTATTCAGATTACCACCTACTGGTAAACACATTATGTCACCATCTCTTCAACCATTTTTCTTAAAATGTACTCACTCAGAGACTGTTCCTATAAACATGGTCATCAATTAGGCTGATTTTTCCCCATAAGGCTTCCAATATTGCCAGGGTTCTGTCTGAGAAGCGCCTCTGCAGCAACCCATCTACCCAGTTACCAAATAGTAAACAAATCTATGCCCACATTCACCAAGCTAAGAAAATTTAATCTGAACCATGTCTTTCTATTGAACTACAAATTTGGGATCATAACATTTACCTAACAGCAAAAGATGGGTAGCCATTACATATCTGTAAATGTCTGGATCTGCTGCTCTGGGTAATATTACCCTCTTCAATTCAGTATGTACTTTTTCATCTTGGCATAGGAAATACGCCACCCATTTTGTCAGCTTGGGTCATTTTCTAATTTGGCAGGGTTCAAAAGGTCGGCGCCTTATATCAAAGTAAAGGAGTTTTCATTTCTGCAAATTTTTCTGTATTTTTCTAATATGTTCTCATAAGATGTTTGCGAGGATTTTTGTTTCCCTTAGCTTAAACCCCAAGAATGTTATCACCCCCTTCACCAAACCTCTGTCTGTATTGGAAGGTTGTTTATGAATCCATCTGTTTATCTTAACGTACTTTACATCCCAACAGTGAACCAAAATTACTTATCAAATAATAAGGCTTATACTTATCTTCATGTAAATTTAAGGGTTAAGATTTTATCATCTCCATATAAGTTGGGGCAATTTTCCGTTCGAATGATCCTCAAGAGTACCCTCAAATGCCTGAAGCCCGTAAGAGGGTCACGTACAGTTCTAAACATAACATGAAGAGCTGAGGGGAAACTGGGTAACACTGCCTTGTCCTTCTTGACAGTTTAAAGCTTTTCCAGAGACCTCCATTATCTTTACACCAGCCTTCCCCCCCCGCATAAAATTTCTAATTGGCTCTACAAATTTCTTTGGAAGCCCTATCTGTTCAAGGACTCAGAAAAGAAACTGCCAGTCCCCACAATTAAATTCCTTTTCCGTATCTAAAGCTACCAAGGCAGTCTTAACCCTGGATCTTCTGGCATCCTGTATCACCCATCAATTTTTTAATCATGTTGTCAAACATTTTTCTCTCAGTAATACACACACACTGTTCCAGATTTATTTTTTATCATTCATTGACTAGGTTAGCACCACTAGCTTAGTAGTCTCTTTTCAGGGGATCCCCATGGCAGTAATACTACTAGGGGAGATTTGGCCAGGGCATTGGGAACTTCTCCTAATCTTTTTTGATAGGTGATATGGGATTTTTTACATCCACTTTAGTGACCACCAAGTCAAGCAGATGGGGTCTCAGTTTAACATCCTATCCAAAGGATGACAACCCCCCACCCCCACACTGCTGAACTGTTGTGTCAGCAATCGATCTACTTGGTGTGGAAATTGTACCCAAGCCTTCTGTACCAAAGGAAAGTGTGCTACCTGTTCTGTCACTGTCTATCAGTGTAGGGAGCACCTCAGTCTAGTTGCTGTCAATGTCATAAAAAAGTGAAAAAATGACAGGAATCATTCCGTATTATGCACAACCAAGACAGGTATAAGACAAACTTCTCATGGAAGTACAGTAAGTTATCACTACATCTTTCAGTCTGATATAATAGAGTATATGCTCACAAACCTTCCCAACTCTATGTAATACAACCTAGTAATTCAACTCATTTTAATCTCTCTCCACCTGAACAATTCTTGACATTTCTGTCAATCACTACAACTCATGAATGATTTTTATGTTTATTAATGTAAACATTCAATATATTAATCCTATCCAATTTCTTGAAAAAACGTACAACCAATGTAACTATGCATTTAATGTCATTCATTAAGAATTTATATATTTGTAGCTTCTCTGGAACTTTTCTCGCTGAAAAGCATTTTTTTCTGTCCAGTCTTAGTACCATAGATATACCATTATTATCTTTCCCACTCTTCAATCAAAATGAAAAAAATCAGGACATCCCCATAACCTACAGAACACACACAAAGCTAAACAACTTCAAAGAATGAAGTTTAACTCTCCTAAAAGAGCAATTGCCCCAAATCGACTACTGCACCCACTGGCATTACCTAGCCTAAAATTAAGGTTAGCCATGCTAGAGAGCATGATATAGCCTGTGCTTCCACTTACACCAATTATGTCTGGTCTTTTCTTATCTCTGTTTCCCTCCCAGATGTGAAAAACAGCTTGTATGCTTTCAAATACATTACCTTTTAATTTTAAGGAGAAGTACATTACAATGGATATCTTTAAATAAAAGTAAAATATATACTGTTTTATAAAATGCACAGAAGTATTAAGGCTGCTATCTCTAATTCACTTCCAAAAATTTCAAACTTGCCTAACCTTGTGCCTTACATTTTTTCATTTCCCTCAGCAAAGAATATCGAAAACTCTCAAGATTCAATTGCTTGCACCTCCAGTCACTCATCTCTATGAAAACAAAACCAGAATGCACAACTGCCTTCAGCTGCAGACGTCTTGACTCAACCAATTTTTGAAAGGGGCTTTACAAATTAAACCACATAGAAAACAAGTGGCACCTCACTAGGATCTCAATTTTGTTTTACAGAAATTAACTCTCGCCCTTTTTGAACTTGCAGTCAAGTTCTTTAACATTTCTCACATGGAAGACTGTTTTGCTTCTCAGACTTCAGATAAACAATTACTGGAATTCCAGACCATAATGTTTACGCAACCTTTTTTTCTGATTTTTTACAAGGGGAGGGCAATTCTTAGAATCAAATATTCCTGTATGACAAATGTGGTTTCTGAATATAATTCAGACCCATTTGTCTCCCTGTTCTTTCCTGAACCAAAAAACAAGAGACTGAGGATCCTGCATACTTTTAATGTCCAAAGACACCTGTGGTGTTACCTGGATAGGACTAAAGACTTTAGGAACTCTAATGGATTTTTTGTTTCTTTTGATGAGAAAAAGAAAAATGACTCATTACCTAAACAATTCACTTCCAAATGACTGGCTCACGTTATCCAGTTTTGTTAGTCTCACCATGGTATACATCCCCACTCGAATGTCAAAGTTCACTCTACTAAAGCTGTGGATTCTTCTGAAGCTTTTTTGAAAGGGATAAACAGCAGGTCTATCCTACAGGCAGCTACGTGCAGTTCTGTATGCATCTTTTCTAAACACTATAAGCTAGATTATGTCTCCAGAGCTAGAGATAAAAATGCAAAAGCCATACTACAAAGTCTTCTAGACTGCAGACTTTTTTCATCCACCCATTCTTCCTAAGATATGGCAGTTGTCCCACAAATTTATAGCTACTGCAACAGTGATAGAATGAAGAACACTGCACAGTTGTGTAAATTTACTTACAACAGTAGATGTCTCTCCCCAATAAACATCTTTATTAAATTATCACATATGACACAGTCAAGCTTACATTTATATAAAAGAAAACCAAACAGTAACACCACTTTAGCTGCAAACATTATATATCACAGACACCAATGAAACAACTGCAGTTGCAAACATTATACATCACTTATAAGCTATCTAGTCGTTGACAGTTAAGCATCATATGGCTCGTTCAAATCCTGCATCTTAAACCTCATTCATTCTCTGCATATTTTGTTCCCATAATTCCTGTTATATTCCTATGTAGTTTGCACCTTCCCTTTTTGAAAGATCCCAACTGCAATTGTTTTATCTTTGTTACTATATCCACTACTTCTAATAAAGTTGGTCTAGACTCTGATTTCCATTTGCTAGCAATTGCTTTTTTCGCAGCCACCATAATTAGACTCAACAAGGCTTTACTTAGTCTAGACAGTTCTGATTCTGTATCATAGCTCAAAAGAAAGCATCTCCCCAGTCAGTTCAATCAACTCACCTAGCACCTCTGACAGAGCGGTCCGCAGAGAACCCCTAACGTCTATCAGTTTACTACACTCTCAAAAATATCTTCCCAGCCACCTCTTTCCTGCCCGTCATGTCTCCAACATTTGCTATCTACCCGAGGAAAAATATCTTTTGGAGTCTACTTGGGGTATAAAAATATCTATGTAAACACTTCCAGGCAAAGATCCTAAATCTTCTAGACTTTATTGCATATCTGGGGGATGCAAATATTTCCTCCCATTGACTATTTGTGAATTACTTATCCAATCTCTCTTCCCAATCCTTTCTAAGCTCCTCTGATCGATTTTTATAATTATCATGCAATATTTTATATACTCTACTAATTATTCCTTTTTTAATGGCGGCTTCTGTTCTAGATTCTATTAAAAACGCTACCAGTGCAGGTCTTTCATTTTACAGCCCCTCATTTCTTTCTCTCTGTTTATACTCTGAGATCAATCCTTGATTGGGAAGGCAATGTCTAACCTGCAGTCCAAATAAATTCTTGGTCTCTTCCCATTCTATTACCTTTCCCTTTCTTATTTGCTCTCAATACCTTGGTTCCTTTGCCAGTTTTCTCCAATAAATTCCAGCCCCCTCAACTATTATCCCTAATCACAGTTATCCCTATCGGTAGAATCTCCTTTCAACAATTTCACGCTGGTTTAGTTCTTAAACTACCCCATGCTACTTTTTTGTTTTCAATAAACACCTTTATTAAATTACATATGAAATAGGCAAACTTACATTTATATAAATGAAAAACAAGCAAAATGACACCATTTTAGTTGCAAATATTATACACAGACACCACTGAAACAACTGTAGCTGTAAACATTATACATCACTTACAATCTATCCAGTCACTGTCAGTTAAGCATTATATGGCTCTTTCAAATCCTGTCTCTTAAACATTGTTCCTTCTCTGTATATATTGTTCTCACACGTCCCATTGTCAGTTAAGCATTATATGGCGCTTTCAAATCATGCCTCAAACAGTGCTCCATATCTGCATATATTGTTCCCACAATTCCATTTTTTTTCCTATGAAGTTTCCTCTTTCCCTTTTCTAAAGATCCCAATTCCAGTTGTTTTATCTCTGTTAACATATTTACTACCTCTAGTAAAGTTGGTCTAGACTTTGATTTCAATTTTTTAGTAATTGCTTTTTTGGCAGCCACCATAATCAGACTCTATGCAATTCTGATTCTGTATCATAGCTCAAAAACTCATCTCTCCAGTCACTCCAATCTGCTCACCCAGCATCTTTGGCAGAGCAGTCCACATAGACTACAGTCTGCCAGCTCACTACACTCCGAAAAAAAAAAAAAGTTCCCAGACACCTTTTTCTTGTCCGTCACACCACCACCATTTGCTATCCACCTGAAGAAAAATTCTCTGGCGTCTAACTTAGGGTATAAAAATACCTATGTAAACACTTCCAGGCAAAAATCTTAAATCTTCTAGACATGTTGCACATTTGGGAGATATACATATATCCCCCAATTCTCTCTTTGGGAAGTGCTTATTCAATCTCTCTTTCCAATCCTTTCCAATCTCCTCTGATTGGTGCTTATAATTATCATGCAATATTTTATATGCTTTACTAATCATTCCCTTTTTAATGGCAGCTTCTGTTCTAGATTCTATTAAGAACTCTACCAGTGCTGATCTTTCATTTAGGACCTCCCTATTTCTTTGTCTTTGCCTATAATCTGATATCAATCCTTGATAGGGAAGGAAATCTCTAAATTGAAGTCCAAATAAATTCTTGACCTCTTCTCATTCTATTACCCTTCCCTTTCTAGCTATTTGCTCCCAATACTACCTTGGTTCCTTTGCCAGTTTTCTCCAAAAAATTCCAGCCCCCTCTTGCCCATTATCTGCATCTCTCACCACACTCATCCCTATCAGCAGAATCGCTATTCTCCATTCTCATGCCGGTTTAGTTCTTAGAATACTCCCTGCTATTTTATGAATATAATACTCTGTATGACTTTTGTTGTTTTCCTTAAGATTCTGCATCCAAAATCCCAATCTCTCCTTATTTCTTGAGCGTCCCCCTGTATCATTTCCTTCCACGTTGAATTATAGTTGTCTGTTTGTGCTATGTATAACAGCCTTAACTGTTTTGCTCTAAAATACCCCTCTCAAATTGGGTAATCCTAGTCTGCCTTGTTCTAATGGAAGAATCAGCTTATCCCACTTGACCCTTGCTGACTTCCCTTCCCAGACAAAATCCTTCAACTCTTTTTAATTGCTATCCACAGCTTCTCCTTTGGTGGATAAAAATATGCCTGACCTGAGTAAGACTAAAGGGACTAAAAATATTTTAACTGCTTTTTGTATTACCTTCTGTTTATTCTCTTCCCACATATCCTTAGCTGCCAAAACAGAGTAATTTCTAATCCATACTCCTAAACACTACATTTTATCATGTCCCCCATAAATATGGATATTGCTGAATTTAAGAGTCCTTTATTTTCTTTGCCAATGGTTCTAAATCTAATGCAAACAAAGGGGAAAATGGACAACCCTGCCTCGTTCCTCTACTCAAGCAGAAGACATCAGAGAGGACCCCACCCACTTTAATTTTCGCATCTGATCCCTCATATATACTCCTAACCATCAGATCCCTCATATATACTCCTAATCAACATTATAATTGTATCAGGGAAAGTAAATGCTCATGAAGTCCGAGTCTACTCTGTCAAATGCCTTCTCTGCATCAAGACCCACCAATAACAGTGGTATTTTCTTACATTCTGCCTCTCTCTGGATCATCAATTTTCTGTTAATATTGTCAAATGTTTTGTTTACCTCCCCTCCACAAAACCACACTGATCCATATCTATCAATTTTGGTATCACTTTTGCCATTCTTTTAGCCATTATAGACAGATACTTTATAATCATTGTTTAGTATTGAAATGGGCCTGAATAAAGCTGGATTTGATGGATCTTTACCTCTTTAGGTATTACCGTTAGCACCACTTCCTTCCAAGATGCTGGTACTTCCCCTCCTCTTAAAATACTGTTAAACAAAACCTTCCAGATCTTTATCACTGTTTTCCCCTCCTAGCTTTCAAACTTCCACAGGAATACCATCTATTCCAGGGGACTTTCCTGTAGCTTGGTTATGCAAAGCCATTTTTATCTCATCTCTTCCTATCCTGTTAATAATTGAGCCTCATCTACCTCTAACCTTGGCATATTTAATTCTTCCACAAACATTTCTATTTTTTCCTTTTCTTGATTTCGATATTTCTTTGCTTTATACAAATTTTCATAAAACTTCCGAAATATTTATAATACTTCTTGTTATCTCTTGTTATCTTTCAAATTATAGGCTCCCTAAGCTTGGTGGCAGCCCTTTTCACTGTCTGTTGCCTGAGTCAGTGTGCTAAAATTTTTTGTGCTTTTAGATTTATCATCAAAAACAGTTGCTTAACAGCAACCTTTCTAAACTCGTGCATATTACTGAGGTAATCCTTTATTTTCTGCTTAGCATTCTACAGTTGCTCCTTTTCTTGTTCTGAGAGATTCTCCCTATTTTGCAATACTTAAACATTTGTCTGTCCCTCTAAATAATTCTTGTTCCTTCTTAACCACATCTCCCTTTCCTTTATTTCCACCATAGCTTTAAACTCCGCTTTAATTTTATCCAAATTCCTAGCTATATTTTCAGAAGAAATTTCTATCTTCTCTAGCAGCTCATGAATTAATTCCAAAACCCATTCCTTAAATTCCTCTCTTTTCAACGGATATGTAGGAAAAATGCCAGTGTCTCAGTTTTACTTCATTACCTTGCGTTTTTATTTTAGCGATTATTGGCGCATGATCAGACGTAGTTATTGGGTGTGTTTCAAGATCTTCAATTGCAAGATATAAATTCTATCTAGCCTAGCCTACTTTTTGTATCTTGGAGAAAAATACATAAATTCACTCTGGATTCCTAGTACTGAATGAACATCTTCCATGCCAAACATTTTCATAAATGTCTTCAGAAAACCTACCTCCTTTATTAAATTTTCCCTGCTAGACCACCCCCCCAAAGACGCATCTTCACAGTTGCAAACCAAATTACAGTCTTCACCTATAAGTAATATCCCTTGCTGAAAGCTGATTATTTCTCCCAGAAATTTCTTAAGCTCTATTATAGCAGTTTTATTTAGAATGTAAATGCATGCCAATGTAATTGTCCTCTCTTGCCAGTAGCCCCTTAGTACTATGCATCTTGCATTACCTTTTTTCTCCCTTTTCTATCACTATTGGAGCTCCTCTTGCAATTAATATAAGTACTACTCTTTTCCTTTACCCCAGACAGTCTGCTGAATAACTATCCTGAAAAACCCTCTATCAAATTAACATGTTCAGTTCTTTCCAGGTGTGTCTCCTGTAGCCTAGCTATTTGCACTCTACATGTTTAATATGGTTCACTAGTCTCTCTTATCTGTAAGATCATTCAGATTGTAAGACATTACAGAAAGCATAATTTTCTTAAACTATTACTTTTATGTACAACTACTTTTTTGATAAATGTCTAGTTCCAATGTTTGTTACATGCATATACTGTTTGGAAGGTTGGTCTTTTATACAGTTGTTTCTCGTCATATCCATTTGAGCATATGCCACATCTTACATAACTTTTTTTTTTTGAAAGCCCTCAAACAGAACAAGCAACCTCCCCTAAAACCTATCTTAACAGATAAAACTATCTACATCTTTAAATATTGAAGTTTTTCTTCCTAATAAGAACAAAAGTTTTAAGATGATAGCCACACAGACAGGCTACAGTTAACCACAAAGAAAGGTTAGTCATGTTAAGACGCAAGGTACAACCTGTAATATTACAAAGTGCGATTTGATTTTGTTTATCTTTATAGCTCTTCCATCTGAAAAAAATGCTTGAATGTTTTCAGTAAACATTTTCTCCAAACCATTTCTCTTTATCAAATTGTCTTCTAATTACATGCAAACCAGACACTAAACTGCTAATGGTACATTGTTTAATAGAGAAAAGCCTTATAATATTAAATATTCTTCTTCATTTACATGCTTTGTAATAAACCTGCTACTGGGTAATGCCTCGGGTCTAATGCAGTCATTTCCCTATGCAAGCATGAGAAAAAGCGTAATGATTTTTCTTTTGTCATACTCTCCTAACCAGACCCTTCCTCTCTCTCCCCCTCTTCCTTCCTCTTTTTTTTTTCCTACACTGAAGTGCCCATGTTTCTTAAAAATTAATAAAAAAAAGGGAGAGAAAAAAAAAACAGAAGCACCTGTTTATATTAATATCCCCATCCCCACTGCATTTAAAAAAAACTGATAAAACTTTACTTCAAGTCTAATTGGTTTTGTCTTAGCTTTAAAGCTCATGCATCTGGGAAAACCCATGACTGCTTTTAGAGAACATTTTGTCCTAGCCAATTTCACTTCTTTTTCCATCAGCCAATCCCCTTCCACCAGACTGTCTCCAGTTTTGCTTTATCAGATTGCCTCCATGGAGACATAAGAATCAGACAACCAGTTTCTCTATCAGATTTCCATAGAAACATGAGGTCCAGTTGCAGAACTGCTACTAAGTATATATGCATTTGCTAAAAAAAAAAGTCTCTATTCTTTTTCATTTATTTGTTCTCTCTCTCATAACTAATTAATCTAAGGTCCTAGCAACAGTCATTTCCCCATGCAAGAATGAGAAAAAGCACACTAATTTTAACTTTGTCATGCCTTTTTAACCGTGCTTTTTTTTGTTTGTTTTTGCATTGCTTTGCCTATAGTTCTCAAACCTGTACAAGAAGAAAGAGAGAAGAGGGGAGAAAATGAAAAACAGCACCTGTGTACGGTCCCCATTACACTTAAAACAGCATGCAAAGAAAACTATATATCACTAATACAGTGCTATTAAGAAAAGAACTTTTTTATTTACTTAAAGTTAGCTTTCTCCCCTCTCTTACCCTCGCCAAAGCATTTTTCCAAACATTAATGACATGAAGTAGGGCATATACTTTAGAGATCCCAGAAGTCCAACACATTTTGAAAAGGTCCAATATTTTCAGATTTTCTTGTTCTGTCATATTTCACAAATATAATTATTGCATTGTAAACCCACAGTAAATTATTGGTTTTATTTCTGCTCTCCATCACCCAAATCCTCTCTCTGCTTAATTTCCAAAGTATTCTCGATTGTTCTAATCAACTCTTGTGCTCCTTCCTTCTCTCCAACATTTTCCATTGAAATACTGGAAAAGGTTTCACAGGTGCAGTCTCTCTGTGGTCATTATTACCAGAACAAGAAGAAGCAGAATCTCCTTCTATTTCACAGCTCACTTTTTGTTGGACAGACTTTTGTACTTCTTCCTTAGCATGCACTTCATCAAAAAATTATTTTGTCTCTCCATGGAAGAGTACCTTAAAGACAGCTGGATACAGCAGAGTAAATCTCACACTTGCATCTCGACATTCCCTTAACAGTGAAATGAACTTACTCCTCTTCTGCGTGGTACACGAGTAATCATTCTCCACAAACACTCTGCTGTCTCCCACTTTTAGTATTTTGTCCTTTTGACACAGTTTTGTCAGAATCAACTCCTCCTGCTGGTAGGATTGCATCTTTACTATTAAAGGTCTAGGTTGCTATCCTTATACTTAGGTTTGGAGCATATACACAATGTGCCCTTTCAGCTAACAACTCCTGCTGTGTGATACCAGTCCAGTTGCTTATTTTTGCTTTCATAAAATTAATGCAGTCTGTTCCAGCTTCACCGGTATAGCTGAAAATCTTAGCTTTTCCCTATGTGCTCTGTCCTCCAATTCTTTTATTTTTTGAAACATCTCTTCCTGAGTAGTTTCATATTCAGCCAGTCTTTTCTTCATATTCACCTCTGATTTTTGCAGTTTTATCATCTTATCTGAATATCTGTTTAAAGCATCAAATTTTTTCCAACCTTTTGTTGCTTGTGTTGATATACTCCATCAGTGTTTTGCTTATTTTAACCAGGTTTGTATGCAGTTGTCTTGCATCTTCCCGTGGATTCAGTTTAGAACATCGAAAGCCCATAACACTGAAATTCAAAACACTGAATACTGTAACATTGAAAATACATAGGAAACTAACATTTAATATATGCCAGCACAACTACATACAGAAACAAATAAAAAAACAAACCATATTACACTTCTCCAATTATAAGCAGGGGTGCTGCGTACCCCAGACCCCCTGCTACTTAAATATATCAACTCCGAGACCTCACTACACAGAACAAAATGGCAAACATATCATTGCATGCTTCATGACTGCCTGTTAATTGCAAAAAACTATCCTCAACCTCCTCTTAGAAACACTACTTCATTGTTAAAACATTATACATTACTATGCATCTCTCTGATACTTACAGGAGTTTCATAGGTTACTTCAGTCATGTTCCCTTACTACTTGCTATACTACAACTTAACACATCTTAGTATAGTGTAGTGCGATCTTGGAGTTGACATACTTAAGTAGCATGGAGTGTGGCCCACATGGGGTTGCAGGGGCTGTTTATATTTGAATAAGTGTAATATGGTTTGTTTTTTTATTTGTTTCTGTATGCTGTATGTTTTTTCAATGTTATGGGATTCAGTGTTTTGAGTGTTCATGGTTTTGAATTTTTAGGATTTTAGTCTCATTGTTTTGAATTTCAATGTTATGGGCTTTCAATGTTCTAAAGTGAATCCCTTCCTGTAAATTACTGCAAGTCATATCTAAAGGGTTGCATTGTTTTTTTGTTGAACAGCTGAAGAACTTTCCCCAGTCAGTGTTTCTCATGTTTTGTTGCTGATTTTTTTCCAGGTCTTCTGTATTTCTTTATTCCTGGCATCCAGGCAGTGCACTTATTAGCCAGTTACTGAAATTTAACCATAAACACAAGTCTACTGGCCTTCTCTGCTGAGCTTGTTTTTACACTGGGAGAGCTAGAAACAAGTTGTTACTCAATGTGCAGCCGTCTTGGAAGGCTCATAACAGTATATGTTGGCATAGATCACTGTTGTAGTATCAGCATCCCCTCTCTTTTTTCTTTCTTTCCTACTTTTCACAAGCTGGAGTACAGTACCTTGCTTTACCTCTCCAGCCCAGACACGATTACGTTTAATGGTTGTAACCAAATTATTTTAGAGCTTCAGGCTTCAACCTCTTGTTTGGGTAAAAAAGCTCTGATTTATTGAACACCTACTTTCTCTTATACTAGCATGTACGCTTGTTCTAAGAGTGGGCATACAGTATACAAGGAAGGAGCTCAAACCTCTGCAGACTGGCCACATGTCCAGTCTTTGGCAGGAAAAGTCCAGTACTGTTTTGGCTTGGCTATTGCAACAGTGGTTTATCTGATCATTTTCTGCTATGGTAAGTACAGTCTACGCAAATGTTCTTTTGGGTGCATGTGATCATACAAGTATATGGAGACACACACACGAGCACACACACACACACACACACACACACACACACTTTCTCACTTATTCACTCCTCCAGTAGGGCTAGTAACATCTCACTAATGCACACTTTTTGACTGCATATTAACCCACTGTCACCAGGAGAAGAAATCTGGCATTTGAAGATCACCATTACCATTTACCCTTAAAATAAGTCAACCTTTAAATATCCTTACGATGCCAATAGCTCTGAATACTCTTCAAAAGACAGAAACCAGCAGCTCAGATATCAGCAAGTCTTGATACTTGCTTTTATAATAATAAACCACTAGCCCAAGCTTTTGAAATTAAGTTATGAACACTGCACTTTTTACTTGAAGTAAATATAAATCCAGTAACATGCTTAATAAAATTATGTATACTTATAATGGTTGCGCACTTGCACAATAAAGTACAAAGTAAATGGATATTAACAGATTGATGGCACAGAGAAAAAGTCCTATTTGGGAGCATGTCATGTCCTTTCAATACCAAAAATAAATAAAAATCTTACAGAAGTCTGTCCACTGCTGGCTTATATTTACTAGCAGCAGTTGCTCATTCTCATAGGCAAGGTATTCTTGGCTTGAGCATCTGGCCTAGACCTGCAATGCATTGTTCACATCCTGACAGCAATGCAAAACATGGCACTTGACAGTTCTCTCCACAAAAGTGTGTCTGGTTCTTGATTTCCTGTTTGGCTTTAATTTTGTGTGCAAAGTTTCTTCTATCAGCAGCTGTATAAATCTGAAGAGGAGGAAAGTTACAGTCCAGACAAAGCAATGCATCACTTAACCCACAGTAAGATACCAATGAACACTGAGCTTTTGGCACTATGAATGTGTACCCATCTGAAACTTTTTTTAACAGTGTATTTATTCTGTATAGCAGCCCTTTTAACATTCTTTACCTTTACATGCTGCAGAATTTAAAGAAAACTACAGTTTTTTTGACAAAAAATCATTACATTTTCCAAAATGGCTACACACTGATCAACAGCTGAACTTCAGCTCTCCCAGGGTGAAACAAAATACTGGGAGATAGGTGCCAGTAGCTCTGACAGATTTAGTAAATTCAATTACTATCTACTAAGTACACTGCCCAGATGCCAAAGAAGAGACTTACAGAGGGTCTGAAAGAAAATCTAACAGAAAAAGGAAGAGAAAACATTGACTGGGAAGAATCCTGCAGCTGTTCAGCAAAATGCAGTTCAAGCTCCAGCTCTGGTATAAGACATTGCTTCCAGTAATCTAGAGGAAAAAAATATATCAAATGTAGTCCAAAATGGTTAAAATAAACAAAACATTGAAGGAATTTATCAACTCAAACAAAAAAAGGCTTGAAAAACTGGAACAAGCTTTAAACAGCTATTCAAATGAACTGAAAAAACAGCAAAAATCAAAGGTAGAAATGAAGAAAAAGCTTACAAAGTAAGACACTACTGAAGAAGAGCCACTTCAAAAATGATGAGAGTTAGAGGACAGATCACACAGGGAAAACTTGATTTTTTTAATGTACCAGAGAAACTTGGAGGAACAGACTGTATTAATTTTATGAAAGCACAAATAAGCAACTGGACTAGTATTCCACAGCAGGATTTGTTAACTGAAAAGACATATCACGTTTACACTCCAAACTTAGCCATGAAAAAGTAGCCAAGATCAGTATTAGTAAAGATGTAATCATACCAGGAGAAAGAGTTGATCCTGACAAAACTATGGCAAAAAGGCAAAGTGTTAAAAACTGGAAACAGCAGAGTGTGCATGGAAAATGATTATTCACTGTACACCAGGCAGAAGCAAAAGAAATGTATTTCCAGCAACCACAAAATGTTGAGAAGCAAGTGTGAGATTCAAGTTATTGTATCCAGCTGTCTGTATAACAGGCTAAGAAATAAAAAATAAGGAAGTTTGACCAACAAAAAATGAGGTATCACACAAAAGGGGACTCTACTTTTCATTCTTCTGATAATAAAGCACATAGAGACTTTCCCAGAGAAACATTTTTCCAATGTTCCAAAGGAAGATGCTTGAGAAACATAGAAAAAAGCATATAAGTTGACAAAAATAATCCTGAGTTCCTTGGACTGGAGTCTTGGGAGATGGAGATGAACATGAAGACCAACAACAACGGAATTAGTAAATGTGAAATTACAAAGCATCAATCACATTTGTGAAATATGGCTTTGTAAGAAAAAAGTGGAAAAGCTAGACGTTTGTTCACGTTGTTAAACTTGTGGGGGACTGAAAAGCATACACCCCACCTCATGTCATTAATCTTTGTAGGTACATTAAAGGGAAGGGGAAAAAGTTACTGTAAGTAAAATAATTTTTGATCTTAACAGTATTTGTATAAAACCTTTCACAATATAAACTGCATAGTAAAACATTTTAAGTTATTGCTGTATATGTTTAAGACAACTGAAAAAGTAGAATTGATATGTTTTCTTATACTTCTGCATAGGATAATGTCTGGATTAGGAACCTCGGCTTAATATAACAATTTTTTTGTGAAAGAATGTAAATAAGAGAACACTGAATGAAATGAAAAATTTTCCTTTAGCAAATAACTATTCAGTTTGAGGAGTCTGCAGGTGAGGGCAGATGTACATTTTATTCTCAGATTTCTATGCACATAAGCTGCAATAAAATCCAGAGCACCATTTTAAGGCTAAAAGTTAATGTTTTCTAAAAAAATACAAGCTGTTTTTCACACCTGGGAGAGGAAGACAAGACAAGAACAAACAGCAATTACTGTACCACAGGCTGTAAATAGAAGTTATGTCCTTACCATAACGTTCCATGTGGAGTGTTCATCTCGCCTTTGTTCTTACACATGGGTTCGGAGCCGATCCTCGGCTCCGTGCCGGCCTCTTGCAAGCTCTGCATCGAGAAGAAGCTCGAGACAATCTAATACCCACAATCCCCCTCTGCCTTTACCTCAGATCTAGTTTGCAAGCAAACCAACCTACATAATAGCACATTCATGCTATACACCTATACATATATAAACAGACACATATAAAAGTATATGTGTATACCAACTATGTACACAGAATAATAACAGTAGCAAAAAATACTTCTGGCCAGGCATCAAAGAACGTTCTTCCTAAGGGTGGGAGGGTGGGACTGTAAGAACAAAGGCGAGATGAACACTCCACATGGAACGTTATGGTAAGGACATAACTTCTATATGTGATAGTGTTCAATCTCGCCGTTTGTTCTTACACATGGGTAGCGTCCCTAGCTCCTTGATCCTGAGGAACTCACGGAGGACGTTCTTGAGCACAGTGGAACCAAAGGTTGCCCTGTCCCTAGAAACCTTGTCTACTTTATAATGAGAAATAAATGTATGTGGCTTAGACCAAGTAGCAGCCGCACAAATAGCGACCAGTGGTAGGCGAGCTGCATGAGCCAAAGACGTAGACACTGACCTTGTGGAATGTCCTTTGGGTTTGTGTAAAAGGGGTTGATTTGAAGAATCGTAGACATAGATTATACAATCCGTTAACCATTTAGAAAGAGTTCTTTTGGTAACTGCAAGTCCTTTCCTGCTATCAGCAAAAGCCACAAAGAGTTGATCTGTTTGCCTGTGATCTTTTGTTCTATCCAAATAAAACCTTAGCTGTCTGTGAACATCCAATTTGTGTAACATATACTCCATTTTGTTGGAGTGGTTTTTGAAGAAAGTGGGTAATTCAATGGACTGATTAATATTGTTAATAGAACACACCTTAGGGAGGAAGGATGAATTGGTTCTAAGAGAAACTCTGTCAGAGTGAAAGATCAAATAAGGGTGCTTGATGGAGAGAGCCTGAAGTTCAGACACTCGTCTAGCAGAAGTAATGGCTACCAGAAAGAGAGTTTTCCAGGACAAAAATTTTAATGGGCAAGAAGAGGCAGGTTCAAAGGGGCAACATTAATTTGGATAGCAACAAGTTTAGACTCCAAGGTGACGGAGATCTGACCGGTGGTCTAATATGAAAAACTGCTTTTAAAAAGGCTTTACAAAGTCTGTGAGCCATAATAGGAGCTCCACATGCTTCCACATGGAAATTGAAATGGCAGCCAATTGAACTCTTAGAGTAGCAGGAGAAGCACCCTGATGAAATAAGTCTGTTAAGAACTCTAATATCTTATTCAAAGGAGCTATAAAGGATCAACATGGTGTGTATTCGCCCAGAATACAAACCGTTTCCATTTGCTAGTATATGTTTTAGTAGTGGAAGCTTTATGCGGCCACTAATATATCCTGGACTGCTGGTGACAAAAGATCAGACCTGGCTAAGTTGGGAATTGGAGCAGCCAAGCTGCTAGATGGAGTGACAGGAGCGGGATGGGGAACCCCTGACGAGTGAGTCAATAGATCTGGCTCTGGGTCCAGAATCCAGGGTCCCCGAATGCAGTGAATTTTCAGGAAGGGAAACCAAATTTGACGAGGCCAGAATGGAGCAATGAGGATTATCGTCCTGTGTAGGTTCCTGGCTTTCTGGAGAAACTTCGATATCAGAGGAAATGGGGAAATGCGATAGGAGTCCCGGGGCCAATCAGATACCAGTGCGTCCCTGGGGACTTCCCTGGAGGGGTAATAGGGCAAAGTAGCTCCTGCATTTGGCATTCATTGGAGACGCAAACAGGTCGCAGGAAGGCTGGCCCCACGCGAAAAATCCTTTTCGCCACTGACTGTTTTAGAGACCACTCGTGCGGTAACAGAATTGCTCTGCTCAGCCTGTCGGCTATGACGTTGGATGACCCCGGGATGTGCGTTGCTATTAGAAAGCGACCCGTGGACTCCGCCCACTGCCAAATTCTCACGGCCTCTCTGCATAGTTGATAGGACTTGGTTCCCCTTGTTTGTTTATGTACCAGACTACCGACATGTTGTCCGTCTGAACTGCAATAGTCCCTAGAGGAAGAAGGGGAGCAAAGTGTTGCAACGCTAGAAACACTGCCCTCAACTCTAGAACATTGATGTGCAGATTGTACTCCAAATTGGTCCATTCGCCTTGGACTGTCTGTCCCTGAAAGATGCCCCCCCACCCTATCAGGGAAGCGTCCGTGGTCACCGTAACTGTGGGGTAGCACAAACGGCCTCCCTGGAAAGGTTGCACGCTTGAAGCCACCAGTTAGATCTGTTTTGCAAGTCTTTGTTATAAGAATCTCGTGTGTTAGAGGTAGTTGTTGAAATGACCATTGAGCAAACAGTAGCCATTGTAGGACTCTCATGTGCAGCCTTCCCAGGCGAATTGCAATAAGGGAGGCTGACATGAGACCCAACACCTTCAGTACTAGTTTTGCAGGAGATTTCCTTGACAAGAGTAGAAGACGATGTGAGTCTGCAGTGATAATATCCTTTCTGGGGGAAGCCTCAGAATTAATTGACGTGTGTTTAACTCTGCTCCTATGAACAAAATATTTTGTGATGGCTGAAGTAAGGATTTTCAAATTTACGGAGATCCCTAGGTGAACACACAGTTGAAGAACATAGTCTCTGGCCTGCAGTAGTTGACGCCGGGTGGTGGCCGAAAGGAGCCAGTCATCCAGATACGGAAACACCTGGAATCCCTGGCGTCTCAAGTGAGACGCTACCACTGCCATGCATTTGGTGAAGACCCTGGGGGCTGAGGTCAGACCAAAGGGCAGGGCTCAATTGAAAGTGACTGGCTCCCAGCCGAAGCGCAAATGATCTCTGGATGCCCTGGCCATTTTGATGTGGTAGTATGCATCCTCTAGATCTATTGAGCACATCCACTCGTCCTTCTGTAAGAATGGAAGGATCGATTGAAGCGTGACCATTCGGAACTTTTCTTTCTTGACGAAAGTATTGAGGTAGCTTAGGTCTAGAATGGGCCTCCAGTCCCCTGTTCTCTTTGGAACTAAAAAGAACCTTGAGTAAGTCCCGAATCCTTGCTGGTCCGCTGGGACTGGCTGGATGACTCTTTTTTCTAGCAACTTTGAAATTTCTAAAGCTGCTGGCTCTCGCAGATGGGGCGGTACATCTGGGAGTCTTTTCTTTGGAATGGGATAGGATAGGAAGGGTATGGAGTAACCTCTGGTGACTACGCTTTTTACCCACTTGTCTGTAGTTATATCTTGCCAGGCCTGAGGGTATAAAGCTAGCGACCCCGACTGCCTCCAGAGCAGGACAGTCGGGCCTCCTCTCAGGAGTGCTGGAAAGGTTTACCAGGAGTGTTTCCCTGTCACCTTGATGTTGCGGACCCTCTGCCGCCAGGGCGGCGTCTTCCACCTCTGCCCCTCCTCTGCCTCTAGAGGGGCATCACCCTGTGTGCCTGAGAAAGACCCTTGGGGTTTTCGAAACCACATTTTCCACCGCGTTGCCCTTTGGGGTACGGTCTGGTTGGGGTGGAAAACGGACTCCGACAGCAGACAGAGTCTTTCCCTCTTGTTCACACCGGTAAGGGTCTCCTTTACCTTGGGGCCAAAAGAGTGGCACCGTCAAATGGGGCGTTTGTAAAGGAAGACTTGAAGGCTTCCAAAGGAGCATAGGCGCATCCAGGATTGTCTCGAAGAGCAATCGCTGAAGCTGCTGCCCTACTCGAACCTTCGCGCGAGGAAATCAGCCTCATGGACGAGTTAACAATCGATGTTAGGGTATTAAGTTGCGCTGTCACTTTCTCTGAGACAGCTGCATCTGTAGCACCCTGGAGGGTATCTCCCAACTCTTTGACTAGATCCCTCTGCAGACGTGTAAAATGGGTCAAATAGTTCAGGGACCGCATGGAAAAAGCCGCTGAACTAAAAATGCGCTTCCCATATCTATCCATCGTCCTAGAATCTTTATTAGGCGGATGGACAGACGAAGAAGACTCCGACATCTCCTTTTTCGTGGCTGCAGCCACCACCATAGCGCCTACTGGAACTCCTTTTGTAAGGTAGGACTTATCCTGAGGTGCTGTGATGTACTTGTTCGGTTTTCTTGGAACAGGTTCCACTGTGTCAGGAGTCTCCCACGGCCTTCGAGCAATAAGTTCCATTAGTTCGTCGAAGGGCGGAGTGACCCAGGAGGAGGAAGGGCGAGCACCAAATGCCTTCAGCAGAACTGACTCATCCTCAGAAGGGGGAAGGGACTGCCAGTCACCTCTCTGTTTCAGGATCTCCAAAATGTCTGAAAAAGAGACATCTTCTAAAGGTGACTTAGGGGACCCTCTGACTCATCTAAGCCAGTATCAGGTGCCAAGGATACCTGTGGAGAAAACAAGTGTCTCCTCTTACACAAGCCCAGCCTAGGGACTTCCTCGTGGGAGCATCCGAAGAAGCCTCGGGAGGAAGAGGGGCACCCTCCAGGGGTGGCTGAGGCACTGGTGCCCGACGCTTGGATGTAGCCGTGGGTGCAGATGAAGACAAAGGCCCTTTATGGGGAGGAGAAACTGCTTCCACTGATGTGGTTGTCTGGGTAGACAACACCTTCCTCATCAGGTCGAACGCCCCGGTCCCGCATCGAAGAGTCTCCGGTTCAAGAAATGGGAAGAATCCCGACACGGGCACCGAAGGCATCGACCCGAGGACGGAGCCGAATCGATCCGTGCGAGGCCCGAGGGGAGAGTCGGAACAGACACGCCGGTTCGACTCTCGGCCCCGAACCAAGAACAGACCGTCGGCTCGAGACTCCGGTACCGGGTCCGACGGAGTCGAGGTGAGGGAACAGACCGAGAAAGGACGGTTCTGGACCCGAGGGCTCCACAATCAGCAGATCAGCCTCTTCCGGCTCCAAAGACTGAATCGGTCTCGGAGGAGGAATGGATGGAGATACAGGAAGGCCTTCAAGTTTCGACACCAACTGGGTGGAAACCGAAATAAGTTTAGAGAGGGCCGAATGCTCCAACAACTTCTGCACCACGCGATCCACATCGACATCCGAATGTTTGGAGGAAGAACGGGTCGAAGGAACCGAAGACGGAGCCGACCTCAATATGGCGAGGAGGGAGCTCCATCACCGGTTCCAAGACTCGAGGCTCAGGAACCGACACCAGTTGAACACTCGGCCCCGAAGTCTGTGGAACCGGTGATCTAACCTTTGAAGAAGAGCTCGGAGCCGATGACTTAGGCTCCGACATCTTCGATTCCTTAGAGGACTTCGATGCCTGGTCAGAAGCATCCAAAGCCTCTTGGAAAGCTGGTTTCAATAGACCTCTGTCCATCAGTTTCCTGCGCCTATCTGTCATGACCCTCCCACTAAAAGAGTGACAGATGGAGCAATCCTCTTGTAAGTGGAGAGGGCCAAGGCAGTAGACGAGGAACTATGGTTGTCAGTGACCGACATTTTTGGCCACACTGACAACGCTGAAACCAGACTTTACCTTCTCAGACATTGTAGAATAAAAATACAACTCCAGAAAACACAGTCAAATCTGAAAAAGTTAGTCACAATCGAGTAATTGTCAAATCCGTAACATTTGTCTCAATATGGTAAGATATGAAGGGTGTAGGCCCCGATACAAAAATACCGAAAAATAAGGTTAACGGTACCAAAGAATTACGGAACCACAACACAATCACACTTGTTAATACAGATAATATCAACTAGACTAGTATCCTTAATAAAATACAACAAAAAAAGTTATATCTTAGCTTAGAAACTCTCAAGCTAGCTCCCAACGATGCGTATGCAGCAGCGGCAAACTAGATCTGAGGTAAAGGCAGAGGGGGATTGTGGGTATTAGATTGTCTCGAGCTTCTTCTCGATGCAGAGCTTGCAAGAGGCCGGCACGGAGCCGAGGATCGGCTCCGAACCCATGTGTAAGAACAAACGGCGAGATTGAACACTATCACATCATATGTTATCATGGATTACCTTAATTTACAGTTAGGTTATTCCTGTGTGTGCAGCTGTCAATTTGGGACAATTGCTCATTTTAGGAGGGTAAACCTCATTATATGAAGATGTACATAGTTTTGTGTGTTTATTTTAAGTTAATAGTGAGTGCGTGTTTGTGTGTGGGGGGGGTTTATTAAAACAGTCTTCTAAAATGAAAATGACAAGAAGCAACTGTATAAAAAATAGAATGCCAAACATTAGTAGGTATAAATAGCACAAAAGCTGGAAACAGACATTTAAAAAAAGCTGTCAAATATAATAGGTGGAAAATAACTTCTTATAATGAGTACAATATCTATATTACGGAATATTAATGGTGTCACAGGTATAGACAAAAAGGAAAGAGTACTGAATTATATTAGGAAATGCAAAGTGCAAATAGCAATGCTACAGCAGACACACTTGGAAAGAAATGAGTATGTGAATTTGCTAAAGAAAGGATTTCAAGAGGAATATGTTGCGTAGTATCAAGGGCAAAGGAAAACAGAAGTGCTTTAATGCTACATAAGCTTTAATACTGCTAGAAGATGGGAAAAAAATTAATGAGGGTAGATTTGTGGTACTAAGTGGCTACTGGCAAGGGAGGAGCATTACACTGGCATGTATTTATATTCAACCAAAATCTGCTATTACGGAGCTTAAGAACATTTTGGGAGCAATAATCAGCTTTCAGCAGGGAATATTACTCATAGGTAGGGACTGGAACTTGATTTGCAACAGTGAAGATATATCTAGGTGACCTAGAAGGGAAAATGTAACAAAAGATGGTTGATTTCTGAAGAAGTTTTACAAAAATATTGGTATGCAAGACATGAATTCAGCAGTAGAAACTCTGAGGGAATTAACATATTCCCCAAGTTGAAATAACTGAGCTAAACTATTTAGGAATTGTATTTCACAGTTAACATATGCTTTTAACTGAAAGCTTTGACACACACACCGAAAAACTATTTTAGATCATGCACCAATAAAAACTAAAATAAAATGCAGGATAATGAAGTAAAAGTGAAATCTTGGTGTCTGTCCACCAACCTGCTAAAGAGGGGAATTTAAGGAATGGGTAATGGAAATTATTCAAGAGTTACTAGGGAAGACAGAAATTCCTTCAGAAGTTGTAGCTAGTCTTCTCTAATGTCTTTCGGCTTTTCCCGGTTAGGGGTCGCCACAGCGGAACTCCAGTCCACTAATGATTGGCAGTGGATTTTTTCAGAGCAGAGGTGCCAGCCCGACTCCCAACCTTCAAAGGCGCCACACCCATTCATGCACACACCTACCTGCATGTCTTTAAATGTCACTCAACCACAGGGAGGACATGCAGACTCCACACAGAAGACGCACCAGGCGAGAATCGAACCAGAGAACATCTTGCTGTGAGGCGACAATGCTAACTGCTGCACCTTCACGAGCTGACTAAAATGAAAACTGGAGTTTAAAAAAAGGGTAGAAATAAAAAAAAAATATATGGTTAGGAAGTAATAGGAATTTTTTTTTTTAGGTTACAGTATTGCAGAATAAGGAGAATTGTAATGAAAAAGAACAGGCGCATCTGCAGAGTGCTGAAGAGAAACTAGGGGAGTATCTGGACAATATGCATAAATTTAGAAAAACTGCTGTTAAGCAACAGTTTTTATAATAAATCCAGAGCATATACCCTTTTAGCACAAAGACTAAGGCAACAGAAAGTAAAAAGCGTTGGGTTGTTGCAAACTTATGGAGGCTATAATAAGAAAAATAACCAGAGGTCTTGTATAGGTGTAACAGACATTTCAGAAATTTAATGAAAATTTGTATAACTCAGAGAAATATGGAAATCAAGAAAAAGCATAAATGGAAATATTTATGGAAGACTTAAGTATGCCATGGTAAGAAGTAGATGAGGCTCAACAATTAACAGTTAAGGCAGGAGAATATGAGATTAAAAATTGTGAAGTATAATCAAATCTGCAGGAAAGTCCCCAGGGACAGATGGTATTTCTGTGGAAGTCTGGATGTTAGGAGGAAAGAAAGTGATAAACACCTAGAAAGCTTTGTTTAAAAAGAAGTTAAGTACTCACCATAACGTTCCATCTGAGTAGGTACTTCATTTGTGTGCAACCTGTGGGTATTGGATCCAAGCCGGCAGCTTCACTAGCTAAAAGATCTGAGCTCCTAGCTCCTCCCCCTACCCATAATCCCCTGCTGTCTACTGTATTACCCCAGATCGAGTTTGCTCAGTCCAAAAATTCACACCTTCGACAGAGGATCTAGTACTGCCTAACCTCATGAAAAAATAACATTTTTCAGGTGACCAGGTATCATGATATGGTTAGGGGCATGGAGGAGGGGGGGGTCGGTTGTACACAAATGAAGTACCTACTCAGATGGAACGTAATGGTGAGTACATAACTTCTTTATCTAAAGTAGTTACTTCATTTGTTCTGCAACCTGTGGGACAGAGTCCCCAGCTACCTATAAAAATAAGTAAAACGACTCCACAACCACCAGGAACAAAAAAACAAAGAGCTGATGTAGAATGCGTAAATCCTTTATTCAATTAGCTGCAAAAGAAAATAAACACAAGTGCTTTCACTCAGGGTAATCCTGAGCTTTTTCAAGTGAATACAAGAGCATTTGCTGAAGCCAAACCTTTTTATAACCATGAATAGCACATTAATTAAAAACAAGTGTTGTCAATCAAATATTCAATTCCTTAAAGGGGCTGTGCATTAATTAAAGCATGAGATAAAATGTTATGTTGTTAAAAAGTATATATATTTTTGACAGCTGGATTATGTATAAATAATTAACAGAACATTAAAAACATTATTTCAAATATGAATAAAATCAAAATAAAAATGGTTTAAAATACTGTTGTTGGAAACGTTGGAAATCTATATGCTCTGATAAACCTGGGATAAAATTCTATAGAAATGTTGAGGAGCCTTATGTTTAATGTTAGTTTATAATAAAAGTCTTGGTTCCTTTTCTTTATTCACATCAACCTTATTATTAAAAGGCTCACTAGAACCAAGTGTCAGGTTATCAAACCAATAGAAGGAGCATAGGAATTGGAGAAATGGAATCTAGTAAATATTAGGTCCCTGCGTCATATATTCTAATAAAATATACAAGTGCCAACTGGGGGTGAAGAAAGGGCATATTGTTTGTGACCATGGACCAATAAAGCTAATTAGTTGGAGTGGAACAACTATAATCGTGCCCTTCTAAGCTTCAATACAGGTTTAATGCTAATAGTCCCGTTCAGTCCCGGTGGTCTCCCTGCATCTAACCTTAACTGCCATACCAACTCACGGTACTCGAGGGTGGATTCCCAGTCACCACTCCTGAGATCCGGTTCCACTTGCTCTAAAACAAAGAATTTGATATTAGAACCTGGGCAAAGAAGGGAATGCTTAAAAAAAGCATTCGTTTCTTTTTGTTTAGCCATGTCGTATAAGTGTTCATAGATCCGTCTCCTGAATTCTCTTTCAGTCTTCCTCACGTAGAAACTCGAACACGTGGTGCAAATACCCAGGTATACCACCCCTTTGGTTCCACAAGAATAGGAACCAGTTGGTTTCATCCTAAACTTCCTGGATGGAATGTACACGGATTCGCCGTTCATTAAAGCATGGCATTGGCTACAGGATCCACATTTGTAAGTGCCCGTCTTAGATGGTTTCACCTTCTTTTTGTTGTCTGATTTCCTTTCAAAAATTTCTTTGAAGTTAGTATCTCTTTTCCTAACGAAACTAGGTCTGGGGGGTAAAAGGTCCTTTAAATCTTCATAAAGGGCTAGGACCGGCCAGTAGTTTCTAACAATTTCCTCCATTTCTTTGGAACTAGATGAATAGGTGTATATAAAGCTGTTTGTGGGGTGGTTGGATACTCTGGAGGTTAATGGAATTGACAACTCTGGTCCTTTTCCCAAAATAGGTGTGTATAAGGTTTTTCTCGATACTTTGATCTCATCAACCAAACCCGTAAACATTTCTAGGGGATATCCTCTTTCCAGGAACAAGGCTCGCAAGGTTTTAACTTCAAACTCAAAGTCCTCATCAGTGCTACAGATTCTACTCACTCTTATGAGTTGCCCTTTAATGATTCCCCTTTTCTGATATAGGGGATGTGCGCTATCAAAATGTAACAATGAGTTAGAGAATGTGGGTTTGCGGTATAATTTAGAATGAAAAGTATTCTGGTTGAGATCCTTGAACAAGGTAATGTCCAAGTAATGGTGGTTGAGAGTCGTTTTACTTGGATTTCTGGCATCTTTTTGGATTTTCTTCACCTATAAAAATAATCCTGGGTGGCCCTATGGAAGGATATTCCGAAGCACCGCAGAGCCAAGGGAAGCCCTACTCCTCGAAATCATATCCAATTTATAATGGGAAATGAACGTATGAGAAGAGGACCAAGTAGCTGCTGAACATATGTCGTCCAGAGGAACCCTGGACCAGAAGGCTGCTGATGTAGCAATGGATCGGGTTGAATGAGCGTGGATTCCCATAGGAACTGGTTTACCTGAGGACGTATACACGTGGATTATGCACTGAGAAATCCAATTAGCTAGCGTTACTTTAGAAATTGCCTTTCCCATAGCTGATCTGGCGAAAGACACAAACAACTGATCAGACGTGCAAAAATCTTTAGTCCTGTGCAGATAGAAACGTAGTTGCCTGTGTACATCGACAGCAACCACTCCACTACCTCAAAAGCCGAAGGAGAAAGTACAGTTTTGTACCTACCATAAATGTAGATGTCCGATGGGTATGCATCTGCAGTCATCACATATGGGCTGTCCTGCCTCAGGCAGCCCTTCGGTCGGCCGGATTCCAAAGTCTGGGTCCGGCGTCGGCTGATGTCGCCCCTTCCCCAACGTCAGAGCGCCTGGGGTATAAAAGCGTCAGCCGACGCCATTTTCCTCAGTTTTTCTTGCCCCAGATGCCAGGTGCCCTCTAGGAAGGCTAAATTTGGAGAAATGCAATAAAAATCCAAACATTTGCAAATATATATATATATATATATATATATATATATATATATAAAAACAAATACACCATAATAGATCCCCCCAGCTAGCTAATAGAGGGGTAAGCACCCTAGGAATACCACAGAGGGGAAGGAGGGAGGGTAAACCTGACTGCAGATGCATACCTATCAGACATCTACATTTATGGTAAATACAAAACTGTACTATGTCCTTCAAGGATGCATCTGCAGTCATCACATATGGGTAGAAAACCATAGCCAATCTGGGGGTGGAGGAACTAGGAAAAGGATGGTGTAGCTAAGATACCCTGCAGGACAGCCGTAGCAAAGCCTGCTCTGGATCTGGAATATAAAGGTAAATTGTAATGCTTGGCAAATGTATGCACGGAGCTCCATGTGGCAGCTTCTAAAATGTCCTTTGTAGCCACCCCTCTTAAGAAGGCTGTGGAGGTGGCTGTGGCTCTCGTAGAATGAGGTCTAATGTTAGCTGGTACAGTCTTTCCATGAAATGAGTAAAAAAAGCGAATGCAATTTCCTATCTATTTTGAAATAGTCTGTTTGGAAATTGCTTTTCCTTGAGTACCAGCAGCATATGCTACTAGCAGCTGGTCGGCTTTTCTGAAACCTTTAGTTCTGTCCAAGTAGTAGCGCAACTGTCTGTGAATGTCCAGGGTGTGCAGCAGTTTCTCCCCTTTGTTTTGTGGATTTGGGAAGAAGGTAGGCAAGTGAATGGCTTGATTCAATGAAACCCTGGATACCACCTTTGGCATAAAAGTAGGATTAGTTCTTAATGAAACTCTGTCCTGGTGAGAAATAATGAATGGCTGCACTGCCATCAGGGCCTGCAATTCCGAAACCCTTCTTGCTGAGGTTATTGCCAGAAGGAAGGCAATCTTCCATGAAAGGTACTGTAGATCTGCAGATGCTGCTGGTTCAAATGGAGGCAGTGTTAGTTTTTCCAAGACGAAGTTAAGGTCCCAAGCAGGAAGAGGTGGTTTCTGAGGAGGTTTGATGTTTTTGATTCCTCTTAGAAACTGTCTTAGGAGAGGATGAGAAAAGACAGGTGGATCAGTATTGTACTCTGCTGAAATTGCTGAAGCATGAATCTTAATAGAAGAGTAAGACAGACCATTGTGGAACATTTCTGCCAAATATTCCAGGATATGTGCCATGTTCATCACTGTCGCATCTAGGCCCTTTGTGGTGTTCCAGATGAGAAATCTTTTCCATTTTGCTGAATATGCCTTTCTTGTGGAAGGGCGGCGAGCTTCCATAATAATATTCTTCACTCTCTGGGATAGCTTATCCTGAGGAGGAGTCGAGGTATTCTCCACGCTGTTAGTTGCAATGTTTTCAGGTTGGAATGTAGAGTTTTGTATCTGTGCTGTGTCAGCAGAAGTGGCCATAGAGGCAGAGGCCATGGTTTCGTACGTGACATGCTCCTTAGCAGTGGGTACCAGTGCTGTCTTGGCCAGTCCGGAGCTATCAGAATCACTTTTGGCTGCTCTGTCCTGATCTTCAGTAACACCTTGGTCATTAATAGGATAGGAGGAAATCCATACACTGTCATATTTCTCCAGCTGAAAGAGAGGGCGTCCACTTTCCACGCTTGTGGGTGGTATGTCCTTGAGCAGAATTTCTTCAGTTGATGATTGTGGGGGGATGCAAATAGATCTATGTCCGGGCTCCCCCAAGATTGTGTTATCTGTTGGAAGATGTCTGGGTGCAGCATCCATTCGTGTGCATCCATGGTATTTCTGCTTAAGCTGTCCGCCAGTGTACTGTCTTTCCCTGGCACAAACTGAGCTTGTAGGTGTATATTTAGTTTCAAGGAAAGATCCCATAGATTCATTGCCAGTCTGCAAAGAGGGTAGGAATGGGTACATCCTTGCTTGTTTATGTACCACATAACTGTGGTGTTGTCTGTCCTTATTAGTAAGGTGGCCTTGATGCAGAAAGATTTTGAAGGCCTCGATTGCATGTATCACTGCTAGCATTTCTTTTTGATTTATGTGCATGCGTAGCTCCTTTCGTGACCACTGTCCTTGGATACATCTGCCCTCCATGTGTGCTCCCCAACCTAGTTCTGAAGCGTCCGTTTTAATAGTTTGGGAGGTTTTTGGCTTTGTGAAGGGCAACACCCTGTTGGACTGGCTGGCCTGAGCCCACCACAGAAATTCCTTGTGAAGGCATGGAATGAGTGGGATTAAAGTTTCCAAACTGTGACTGTGCTGAGTCCATAAACTCCTTAGGTACCACTGTAGCTTTCTCATATGAAGCCTTGCTTGTGGAATCAAAAGAATACAGGATGCCATGAAACCCAGGGCCTGCAGGATTTTCCTTGCAGTCAGCTAAGTTTGCCTTGTCAGATTCTTGAAGTAATCTGGTAGCTGTCTGTTTTTCTTCTGAGAGATAAGCCATTTGGGTGGTTGTATCTAGATCCGCACCCCGAAAGGTTATTCTTTGGGATGGAACAAGTCTTGATTTGTGCATGTTGACTGTATATCTCAAGGCCTGTAAAAGATTGATGGCATAATTTAAGTCCTTTATCAAAGTTTGTTGGTTGTCCGCTTGTATAAGGCAGTCGTCCAGATATGGATATATTTGAATCCCCTGAAGTCTGCAGTGTGCTATTACTGATGCCAGGCATTTTGTGAATACTCTGGGCGCAGTAGATAAGCCAAAGGGCAATGCTGAGAATTGATAATGCTCTGACCCTGCAAGAAATCTGAGGTGTCTTCTGCAACTTTGTCTGACAGGGACATGCAGGTATGCCTCCTTGAGGTCTAGAGTCACCAGCCAAGACCCCTTGCCCAGCATGGGAAGGAGTTGCTGTAGAGTCAGCATTTTGAATTTTGGCACAATGAGATAAGTATTCAGTGCGGACAAGTCAAGAATTGGTCTCCATTGATGCTCTTTTCTTGGAACAAGGAAAAGCCTGGAGTAAAATCCTTGGCCTTGTTCGGAAATAGGAACTTTTTCTATGGCTTTCATTTGTAGTAAGTTTTGTTTCAAAGCCTCTGCCCTTTGATTTGGTGGCAGACCTGGCATGCCTTTTCTTTTTGGCAATGTGTGGAAATGGAACCTGTATCCATTGTCTATTATCTGGAGTGTCCATTTGTCTCTTGTAATGTTGTGCCAATTTTTTGAGAATAAAGAAAGCTTTCCGCCCAAAGGTGCTTCTAATTGAGCCCTGGTTGGCGGAATCAAAGCAAAGTCATTGAGTTTGTCCTTGTGCAGCAGTTGTAGGTCCTGAACTGCCTGTCTGGATTGGAGGTTGCCATTGACGGCCTCTGTAGGAGTCCCTAGCTTGCCCCTCTACCTCTGGCACGCCTGTTCCTGCCCCTTTGAAATCTTTCTGTGTCCGGAAAGGACCAATTCTTGGAAGGCCAATTTCTGCTGAATCTAGGCGGATGGACTTGAAGAAAATCCTTAACTGTTTGTACAGATTTTGCCTTTTCCTCAAATTTCTTAAGGACTTCTTGAGCAGTGGAACCAAATAACTTTTGCTTTTCCAGTGAAGCATCCAAAAGCTTAGCTTTAACATGGTCTGGCAGAGATTGTTCCTTCAGCCAAGCATGCCTACGTATGACAACACCCATCATTGCTGACCTACATGAAGCTTCCAATGCATCATAACCACACTGCAAGAAATGGTTGCTAACCTGCTGGGAGTTATGTACCAGATCCTGAAGGGATTTACGGTCAAGGGGTTCAGTAGAAGACAGTTTCTTATGCATTTCTTCTAACAAATACTCTTGGTACTGTATCATATGAAATTGCCAATTTAATGCCCTCATAGCAAGAGTGGCAGAAGTATACACTTTTTTACCCCATCTCTCTAATGCCCTGGACTCCTTTACAGAGGGGAGTGGGTTCTTAGTAGTAACAGCTGCAACCCCTTTAGGACCCTGTGAAATAGTTTCAGGATCAGCAGAGTGGGCCTTGTAAAGAAAATTGTGTGTGTCCGGGACCCTGTAATACCTATCGGGCTTAACAGGGGCCGGAGGCAGAGTGTCAGGGGTCATACTAGAGTCAGAATACACATCATCAATGACATTTAAAACAGGAGGAATAGCCAAAGGTCTATGCTGAGGTAAATGAAGAAAAGTTCTTAGTCTTTTCCTGGAATCAGAATATTCCTGGCCCTGCCATTTGAAATGCTCTCTCATAGTGTGAAGGGTCTCCCCAAAGGAAAGCTCTTCAAGAGGGGAGGCTGAGGGGATAGATTCCTCTGCATCCGAATCCTCGTAGGCCGGATAAGCCTCCTCCTGGTAGTCCGAGTGATCCGAGCCATCAGAGGCCTCCTCTGAGGAAAGGGGATCAGGGGGATCCACCCTGGGCCTTTTGTCTAGAGGAGGTTGGGAGCCCCTGTCCGGATGGGGCTGAGAGCCCCTGATTAAAGAGATAAGGTCCTCTGCTAAGGTTAGAATCTGTGAACTAGAAGAGGGTCCCTGAGGAATAACCCTGGGAGGCATGGCTTTAGTGTGTTTTGCAGCTTTAGCCCTGGTGATGGCCTTAATGGACATGGATGCAGGAGGCCTGGCTGCACCACGTGCTGGTGTAGCTTTGTCTAAAGGTATGGTGTCGGAAGATTCCAATACACCAGTTTCTGAAGGCAATTCTGTAACCGACTCGGTAGGAGCCTCCAGGGCCGAGGCTGTCGGTTGTATTGTTTCAGGGTTCGGAAGTTCCAAGGACTCAGTATAAGCCGAGACCGAGACACTCGAGGTAGGCCTAGCCGCGGTTTCAGCCGAAACCGCGGCCCGCGTGTGTCGGTCCTTGTCTTTCCGTTTCTTAACTAAATGTGATGTTGGGGTTTCCGACGGCATTTTGTATGAAAAACTAGCCCCAAAAAAACTCTTCTGCGAACTCCGACCGACATCTAACAGTGTGTCGGTTGAAGGAAGCGCAGGCTGAACAGGCCGAGACGTCGTGGTCTGGGCCTAAGCAGGGAAGACAGTAAGAGTGGAAATCCTTATGAGGTATTTGTTTCCCACAAGTTAAACAATTATTAACTTTATCTGACATTGGCTGAGGCAAGAAAGAGTCCCCAATGGGGTACTTAGCTTTTGAAGTCTTCGGATAGCGAATTTACAGGAGCTGGCTGACCGGCACTTGCGAACTGCTTCTGCTTCGGGCACCACGCGTCAAGAAAGACTGGAGAAAATGGCGTCGGCTGACGCTTTTATACCCCAGGCGCTCTGACGTCAGGGAAGGGGCGACATCAGCCGACGCCAGACCCAGACTTTGGAATCCGGCCGACCGAAGGGCTGCCTGAGGCAGGACAACCCATATGTGATGACTGCAGATGCATCCTTGAAGGACATCTACTTTCCCCAGGCTCCGAAAGTAATCTCCTCGGCTCCGAAGCAGGGATCGGTGTCGGAGCCGAAGTGTTCGGATCCGAGAGAGAAGTGTGCTCCGGCCAACACTGCGCCGGAGACACACCAATCCCCATGGATCCGATGCTCGGCCTCGAGAGCTAGGATCCGACATGCTCGAGGGTACGGTAGGCGAAGATACCAGAGCTATCGGCGCTGATGAAACCCCGGCTCCTAAAGGGCCCGGATCCGATGACTCCAAAACCCTAAAGAGGGTTGGAGAAGGAGTGATCGGAGCAAAGAGAGGGACTGCGCTCCCCCCTGAAGGGGGGGGGGGCATGAGCACCCCCATCTGCATTTGGGTCTGCAGGAATCGACACATCATCCGATCCATGTCCGCATCGCTAAGGCTCCTGGTCGATCTAGAGGAAGTCGTCGAGGCGGGCCAGGAGGGCCGCCTCGTCGACCTCGAAGGAGACCGGTACTCCTCCGGCGAGAACCGAGGAGAACGGAGCCGAGAGGGGAAGGATCCAGAGACCCTCGAGGGAGAGCTAACAACTTTCGATGGGGGGACTGAGGGGTGAGCCTCAGCCCGCCTTTTATGAGACCTGTGCTTGTCTTTCTCCTTATGTCTCTTTTCTTTAGAGACAGAAGCACTAGAGTCCCCCGAACCCTGCATAGCAGAGGGAGTTTGAGTCCCAGGCAGAGCGGGGGAAGCTAAAGGCACCGGGGCTACGGAAGCAGCCTGAGCCTTCAAGGGGGAGGAAGAAGAAGCAGAGTCCTGGGGAAGTAAGCCCGCCAGGATCAGCTTGTTCTTCCTGTCCCTAATTGCCCGGGGATTAAAGGCTGCACAAATTTGGCAAGCCGTTGATAAATGGAGAGGAACAACACGCAACGCTAATGACTACGAATAAAAAACTACTACAGAAAAAAGGTTCTAATACTTTAACTCTACTAGGGGAATTACTACCACAACACACGCTAAATAAAAAATTTAATTTAAAGATATTTTCTCAAAGAGAAAAAAGGTAACGATCTCACCAAGCCTAAGAAGCTCTTCACAAGTAGCTGCTTCAGCCACGGAAAACTCAATCTGAGGTAATACAGTAGACAGCAGGGGATTATGGGTAGGGGGAGGAGCTAGGAGCTCGGATCTTTTAGCTAGTGAAGCTGTCGGATCCGATACCCACAGGTTGCAGAACAAATGAAGTAACTACTTCAGATCAGTATTTTAAAAGGAAGGGAAGCACCAACATCTTCAAAAAAAGCTGCAGTGGCCGACGGTAAAGACCCATCAGACCCAGCTTCATATACACTCATTTGAAATTTAAACTATGATTAGAGTGTTTATGTCTATACTAGCTAAAAGAATGGCAAAGGTGTTGCCAAAACTGACAGATCTGGATTAATGTGGTTTTGTGGAGGGGAGGCAAATATCTGACATCATTAATGGAACAATGATGAGACAAAGGGAAGTAGAATGTAAACAAGTACTAATGATATTGGTGGGTCTTGATACAGACAAAGCATTTGACATAGTAAGCTGGGAATTTATAAGTAGGACCAATGGCAGAATTTGCATACCCTGATACAATAATAAGGATAATTAGGAGGATACATGGGGGATCAAACAAGACTTAAATTGGGAGGGTATTCTCTGATAAGCTGTGTCAGAACAGAGGAACCAGGCAAAGAAAATAAGACCCTCAGAAATTCAAGTATATAATTAGTATGGCAGCCAAGAAAAGTTGGCTTAATTTACAGACAAAATTTTGTACCTAATAAGTCTAGAAAAAGGACATTCTCACTGTTCTGGAACATTTTGAGTCTGTTTTATGTCTTTTCAGGATATACCGTCAAAGAAGATTAAACAAAGGCAATAGTCAAATTATGTACACACACATGAACTGGTTCAGCAGTACCCATATTTATTGGGAAACAAGTATTTAGGCGTATGGATTAAAAAGGCTTTTATTACGGCAGCTAAGGATATGTGGGAAGAAACTAAAAACAGAATACAAAAATGGAGAAATTGGAAGTCCCTGTTTATGGATATGGACAATAGGAAACAAGCAGTGAAAACGTTTTAGTCCCTTTAGTTTTATATACAGGTCAGGCATAGTTTTATCAACCAGAGGAGAAGTTGTGGACAATAATAAACAGTTGAAGGAATTTATCTGGGAAGAGAAGAAGGAAAGGGTTAAGTGGGACAAACCGAGCCTTCCAAGAGAACAAGGTGGTTTCGATTACCTGATTTGAAGGCTGATATAAAATTACAAGCAGAGAGTTATAATTCAAAGTGGAAAGGGTTGATGACGAAGTGGGGGAAAAACAAGAAATAAGCAGAGAAGAGGATTTTGGATGCAGATAATTAAGGAAAATAACAGTCATACAGAATATTACATTCATAAAGTAGCAGAAAATATTCTAAAAACTATGCCAAGACAAAAACGGAGAAAGGAGATTTTGCCAGTAGGGATGACTGCAAATTGGGGCACACAGAACAGGCAAGAGGGCTTGGAATTTATTGTTGAAAACTGGCAAAGAAACCAAGGAACTGGCAGCAAATAAGAGAGGGAGCGGTAATAAAATTGGGTGAGGCCAAGAAGACATTTGGACTACAGGCTCGAGAATGGCTTCCCTACCAGGCACTGATATCAGAGTATAGGCAAAAGGAAAGGGATAGGGGAAGCCCAAGTGTAAGACCTGCTCTGGTAAGTGTTTTTAACTGAATCTAGAACAGAAGCTGCTGTTAAAAAAAGGGATAATTAGTAGGGCATATAATAGTGTACAATAACTATAAGAATCAATCAGAGGAGATTAAAAAAGACTGGGAAGAGAGAGAGACTGGACAAGCAATTTACAAGGGAACAACTGGAGGACATATCTATGGCTGCCAAGAATGCAACAAAGTCTGGAAGGTTTAGCATTTTTAAGTGTTGGAATAGGTACTTTTATTGGAACCAGTTCAAGCACAAACCGCTAAAAACGCAGAATGCCCAGTGGAATAGTATCACACTCCTTTAATTCAACAACAAATTGCATTAACTTACAGCTTTCGTCTGGGATACATGGACTTCACCAGAGTTAATGACAATGGAAACATACATCTGTTTCTGCTTGTTTTTATTACTAAGTTGTTTTTTTTTTTTAAAAATAAGATACAAGATCTACAATTAATTATTCATGAGAAGGTGTTTGTGATCAGTTATGTGGTATACTAACAGATGCATGTTAAAGGACAGACCCTCGATTAGGAATCCAGCAATGACCGCCCAAAACTTCATGAACGCTTTCTACACTCTCAGGAAGAATTCCAAAGTCTTCCTTCTTAGCAACAGCATGGCTTATGGTCTGACAGGATGTGCTTAAATCCAAAGCCTCAGAAGGGGCTATGACAAAAGGACCAAAAGAGCTGGACTGGCTATGTGAGGGCTAGAAAAACACCTCAGAAAAGGCATCATGCCAAAAAACACAAAAAGGAAGGAGAAATTTGAGTTTCGTTGGAAGCCTGTTTTACAACTTTCTTTTTATTCTGCTGGGGAGGGATGTTTAGTTGAACAGGAGTCATGCACCATGGTCTAATGATGTAAATCATTAGATATATCCATTGTCATTAACTCTGGTGAATTCCATGTATCCCAGACGAAAGATGTAAGTTAATGCAATTTGTTGTTTACAGAGTGGTTGATGAAGGCAAGGTAGTCAATATAGCCTACCTCCATGTATCCCAGACGAAAGATGTAAGTTAATGCAACTTGTTGTTTACAGAGTGGTTGATGAAGGCAAGGTAGTCGATATAGCCTACCTCGATCTAGCCAAGGCCTTCAATACCATCCCCCAACTCAGGGATCACTGGCAGACTCACCAACTTAAGCATTAACCCCTACATCATAAGATGAGTTGCCAACTGGCTTACGGGCATAACCCACACAGTGAAAGCAGCCGACCCCAAAATCAGACTACCGGGCAGTTACAAGTGGAGTCCCACAGGGATCTGTCCTGGGTCCTCTACTGTTTGGTATCTACTTCTTTGAAGTTAAGGCCAACACCACTGGACTCTGGTTAACCAAATTCGAGGATGACTGCAAACTGGGAGCTAGTATTGATTCTCAAGCTGATGTAGACATCCTACAAAAAGGCCTCACAGACACAGACTGGTGCCAGAACCATGGTCTTAAGCTCAGTGCCAAAAAGTGATTCATCATCCCCTTCAGGAAAAACATGGTGCCCATGAACTACCACATCGACGGTAGCCCACAACTCCCAAGGTGTGATAAGAGATGTAGGGATAGAGAGACACAGCAACCTCTACTTCGACAACCATGCTGCCACTGTAATTAGAAAGCCTTTCTATGTGGCACACACTCATTACAAAAGGTTTCTCATCCAGGAAGAAAAAAGTCATACTCCCTCTCCACTCATCCCTCATTAGACCCATTATAGAGTACAAAGCTCCATTTGGCATGTACCTCACTAGACACCTACAACTGGAGAGGCCACAAAAATTCCTCACAAAGAGGATCCTAGGACTCAAACACATGCCCTATACAGACAGGCTCAAAAAACATCAGTTTTACTCCATCTCATATCACCTACTTAGAGGCGGTCTCTGCTTGGCATACAAAGCCATGTCTGACCCAGTGTTGCTAGACTTGCCTCATCTGAAAAAGTCTAAATCCCTCCACACCACACTTGCTTCATCTGAAATATTTGCAATCCCTCCAAAGACCTCAACCTCATCACCACAATAAACGGAACTTACTGGAGGGACAGGTTCCTAACCAAGAGACTTCCCAAACTCTGGAATAGGCTCCCCATTCATGTCAAGCAGAGCACTTCACTAGCCTTCAAAATAAAATCTTGACAAGTGGATGGATAAACAGGAAATTCACCCCGGGGTTTACTTCAACAGCTCTGCTCAATGGGGCACAGGAAACTAATGTCTGGCAACATGACGACTGGGAACATTCTTGGCCTAGGCTTGTGTTGGCTCCAGGGCCATTAGCCTAGTACCCACCTATGAACCTATAAATCCCTAAGATGCTGCTTTTCATGAAAACATTTCAGAGAATTTAGCCAAATCCTTATGGTATGGGGAGTTAATGAAAAGCAAATCTAATAGAAACTCAAATTGTGTTGATCCCTTAAACAAAAATCAAAGGAAAACAGGCAAACGTGTAGGGAATCTGTCTACCGCATGCACATTTACCCTTTCTGACAGATATGAACAGTTTTTATATAGAATTTTCACAGAAAAAGGTATGTTCCCCAATGAGGATACCTATCTGCCTAAGACTGACGATGAAGACGACTGCTCAATCTCACACCATAAGCTGAAGAGAAATTTACCTAAGTGTACATAAGGCAAAAATGTTCTGATTTTTATGTGCTTGTATGTCTTTCTTATACCAGAGCATACGCTCATGCTAAGGGTGGTGGATGTTGCCTGGAGTCCAAAATTTTGCCAAATGGCAAGATGTCTGATCCATGGCATGATATGTCCCATGGAGATATGGCTGCTGCAACACTAATTTAATAATAATAATAATAATAATAATAATAATATCAAACTTCTTTCATTTACTACAGGTACACCACCACCAAAAGACAATGGTCTGGCATTAAGGTGAGTAAAATCTTGGCAAGCCACTATTTTAACTCTGCTCTGCAGCTGGTCAGTGCTTATTCGGGTATGGCAGGTGCTGTCCAAACTACTGCTTAATAACAGCATGGTCTTAAAGACAATCTTGCTTTGCATTATATTTGATGGTCAGTGGTATGGACCATAAAAACACTGCTGCTAACAATCACATATAAACTGTTGTCAATGAGTGCAAAATTTTCTACCTATTCATCACACAGGACATGAAAGGACTATTTTTTCAGGTCAGGAAAAGGAGAACAAACCACCCAGTGCTCAGGATCAATGGTGAGAGTGTGGAGAGGGTTAAGAGTATGAAATTCTTGGGTACACACATAGAGGATCTTTTGTGGTTGGGAAACACTAGCCAGCTGTTCAAGAAAGCACACCAACACCTCCATTTTTTAAGAAGGCTGAAAAAAGCTAAGCTTCCTCCTCATATTCTCTCCACCTTCTATAGAGGTGCAAGAGAGCATCCTCACCTGCAACTTCACTGGGTGGTTTGGAAGCTGCACAGTTACAGAAAGGAAGGCGCTACAAAGAGTGGTGAGGGTTGCAGTGACAGTAACAGATTCCAGTCTTCATCAATACATCTTTATTCTGCAAGAAACATCCGAAAAGTCACCAAAATAATACAGGACAAAATGCATCCTGCGCACAGACTGTTTAAGCATCTGGCAGGAGATATTGCAGCATCCGCTGCAGGACTACAAGTTTCAGAAACAGTTTCTACCCTGCAGTGATTAGACTTCTGAACTCGGACACTAGTTACAGGGGTTTGGACACAAGTCAATATTTATTTATTTGTGCAATACATACATACATATATTCCAAGTAAGTGCAATATGTATTTAATTACATCCATAGTCAGTATTATTTAACTCACTCAAGTGCAATATTAGACAAATAACTTGGGCATTTCCATCTGTAGTGTGTTTTGTTTTACTTTAGAGTACTTAATTTAACTCAGGGGAGGGTATTCTTTTCGTATATGAGTGTTGGTAAATGCCTCTGCTCTTTTTTGCGTGTATTGGGAGTAGTACCGTATTTGTTAGTAATGTTTGCTCCTCTACTTGTATGTGCTGTTTCACTTTCCTTTGTAATGTTAAGAACTGAACTGATGCACGGAATTTCATTTAGACTAAGTGTGTAGTTCTAAATGACAAAGTTTACTTAGACTTTCAAGACTCTGCTTCTAGAATATACAAAAAGGATGGCCAATATGCATACAAAAATGATAAACTCTGAAGTGTGCATTAAAAGCAGCAAAAGTACCAAATGTATTACTTAAAAGCACCTACATATTTAAAACAAACCTCTTCTGACCTATAAACATTGCCAATCCCTTCTTAGTTTCAAAAGAAACCCCCATAAATATCCCACAAATTTCAGTAAAGGACAACATCCATCAAATTTCTAGGTTATTTGGCTGCAAGCTTTTTCCTGAATGCAAGCTCGCTTAGTGAAGATGATACTTGGTAACTGTAATGATTACTAGATTAATGACAATAATATGTATTCATACAAATGTATTTAAGTCTTACCTCTAGCTTTTCATCATCTTCCAGTCCTTCTTGCCATTTTTCAAATTCATTCAACCAATTCAAAACGGTATTCAGGGGGCAGACAACGAGAGCTGTTCTAAACTCTAGTTTATCACCATGCAGCACTGAATGAAGGAAAGCTACCACCTACAAAAGTGGGTAAATAAATGTATTACTAAAAAGATGCAGTCTTCTGTGAATACAAGAGGGAGTTCACTGTTCAGTGTGCAACTTGCAAATGGCATTTAATTTAACATTCGTAATATCAAGTAAAAGGATATATGTTGCAGCTTTTAGAAATCCATATGCAAACAAATGCAGCCATCAACAGATCTCAATGGACGATGCCAAAGAAACTCATAAAATAATGGACTAGAAGAAAGAAAGCAGAAATGTTTTTCTACCTGCTGAATAAAAACATTCCACAATTTTTCATACTCAGACAATACCATGCTTTTCGAAGAATATACTCTGCTTTAAATTGCTCTATAAACTGCTTAGATTAGCAGCATCTGAGAAAGCATGAAATAAACCTGAAATAAATGATTATGGTACACAGAAAAGCAAAGAATGCAACAGAACGATATGCTGTCTTTGCTGTTTTTTTAACTAATTTATCTAAACCTAACAAACGCACTGCAATTTCTTTGCTTTTTTTAAGTACTTGCTGAATGAGTCTGATAACTATTTACTTTTTTTTGTATGGCATTTTAAAATTATACATACAGCCTTGTGAGACACTTATCATAACAGACTATCAAGAAGTCACTGTAAGATTAAATCATAAGAATTGGATTTATTCTGCAGCTGAGTACACTGATCTTGCCATTTATTTAGCTATCTTCCCTGTAAAGGCCGATGCTAGTCTCACACCAATGAAGCTACTAATGCGGATGGAATAAAGATCTCATATACAAAGGGCACAGGAACAGGTCCTTGGCAGTTCTTTGAAGCTAAATCACCCAGACAGAGGTGTGTGTGGTTGTGACACCCTCAGTAAAATGTACATACAGATACATGCATCTCTCTCTCACTCTATATATATTTGTTATGCATGTATGTATGCGTGCAAACATGTCCTACAGATATATGCATCCATAACTCTCTAAATCCAGCCATCTATATATACATATGTGTGTGTATACGTATATTACTCTGTATATCATTTACTGAAAGGGCATAATACAGAAAAAATCCATCTTTTACATTGATTCTTAAAAAGATCTAATAGGATAACATTTTTTTTGGCATGGGGGCAGGACCCCACCCCATATATTCATATACAAACTCTGAGATTGCACAACAGTGTGTTAAGGGCAAATACCCAAACCCCGTTGTTCTTACAAACTACACACACACATATATATGTATGTGTATATATATATATATGTATATATATATATATATATATATATATATATATATAAACATACACACACACATATATATATATATATATATATATATATATATATATATATACACACACACACACACATAAATGTATATATCTATATAAATATATATCTATATATGTACATGATTATCTTTTACTATATGAACATACACAAATGTCAAAACTCATTCCAATTATATATACTAAGTCTGAAATTGCAAAACGGGGAAAAGGGTAAAATCCCACTTCCCAGTGTACTGCAATACCACAAAGCAAATTTCAGCATCCTGTGATAAATTAGCATTTCAATAAAAAAGCTTCCATCTGAAGCGCTTGATGTACAGAAGATGCAATAATATATGTTTTTTTTTTTTTTGTAAAATGCTCAAAAGTCAGATGGTTAACAGATGTGCGAGATCGGCAGTCCCCAGGGACTTGCCCCCACCCATCACAAAAACACTTGTTTTATTTTACATGCTCTGTGGTTAATCCTTGGACCATGAGTAGTCAGCTGTTAAAAGTGTTGTCACTGCCATTTGATTTGAAATACCCATCCATATATGCATATGTGGGAAAATTACAGTCTGTCATGCTCACTCCTGTTGCCACAAGTGCATTCTGTAACCAGTTTCAATACTGCTTTCTGTCAACTGTGGAAGTATCAGCATTTATTTATAATGGTCTCTCCAAGCTCAGGCTAATCAGAGGAAAGGGAAGGTCAGTTGTTTTAATACTTTTACCTTTTCTCCTGATTTGTGCTACATCTGAGATGTATTTAGATAATGGGTTAGGGGAGGCATAGCTCCCTTGTTACAGATTAGAGTGACTCAAAGTCTTAAGTTTTGTGCACTGTCTGGGTATATGTGTTACTGGATTTGTAACACACTGCATTTTATACATTTACTTCCTAACAAAGCAGGGCTTAGCAGCTGCAAGACAAAAGAAGAATGCATTTAAGTTAAACACTCAAAAGAGAGAGCTGTAAAATGTAACAGTAAGCTACAGTCAAAACTGAAAGTCAATTTAACTCTGTTCCATGCTAAAACACGACAGGCTTTGCACCCAAAAACCTCTTATACATACCAACTTCAAAGATTACTGTACTTCAAATTCCAATGCAGCACTGACAAATATAAACACCTGAGAAAGCTGCAACAGCATGTCTGGGATATGTTGGGATCCAGGGATGCTGCTATGCTTGCTACTCCTCCACATAAGGTGCCAACATGTTAACTTGATATGCATAAACGGCTTGCACAGATGACTAGTATGCCAACTGAGAGCATTGTGTATACTGACACAGCAGCAATCATTCACTGGCGAGGAGGCCAGCATTCTTGCAGATGAACTGGCAGTTGCTGGGAATGTCACTGATGGACTGCCCAAACTTAGGACAATTTGGTATCTTCATTGATATGTATTGTATAATGTTTAAAACTCAATACATTTGGCTTATCTGCTACTTTTAATGGCTACTTTCATAGCTTCCTTTTACTGGTGGACTTTGTTGGGGAATAGGGTTTTTGATGCAACATACCAAGGTGCCCCTGGGTCAAAGAGTGACCACTGTCTTATTACCCATAATGTGCCAGTCCAGTATTTCTTTTGTGACACAGTATGGTAGGGTGTCACTAGCCCGAAACACCACTTCTACTGCCATTACACTGGAATTACACAAAGCAACAGGATGCCAGTTGTGCAGGCTGTAGTGCAGTAGCACTGCTTGTCAAGGGAAATACTGTATTCTCTTCTGGTTGACCAACATGTACTTCAGTATTTCTTGATCTAATCTTCCAAGCTGGAGGCCAGATGCTAACTCACTTTAGTATTTGGACATCTTTCAGATATTGTCAGTTTTGCTATTTTCTGTTGAGTTTCCTTGCTTTTCATAAATCATAATTCCATCACATGAATTTAGTTGGGATGGAAATGGATATTGCACAGTGTTGGATTCTCAAAAATTATGGGACATCAGTAAAACTTATACAAGTGTTACTGATGTTAATTGTAACATAACTGGGCTTTTATTTGCTTGCTTATAATTTTAGCTACAGCTAGTTGAAAAGAAACATGTAAATACCTATGTTAAAAGAGTAACAGAGATGTGGATGCATGCAATTTACTTTCTACCAGTGACTGTTAAAGTGTTCATTGATGGTGCTTGTCAGTGGCAGTGTATGCCTCACAGCAACCATGGTTACAATGCTTTGCACTTTTATCTGCCTTGTTTCAATTAAACAAGCTTAAGTATGTCACTGTGACCAATATTTATGCTTTATACTAATCAGACATCTGAAATGTACAGTTGTGTAAAAGAAGTTGAAGTACATTACTGTGACCGTTTTTAACAAAATCAGACATTTGAGATGTACAAAGTCAAAGTTCCTATAGCTGGTGGGTTGGAGGTAATCTGTAAATGAACATGACTAATCATCCAATGTTGTCTTGATAAGAGATAAACAGTCACTGATCTGGCCTGGCAGGGCTACTATGTTTGTGTGAAACAAGTTGTTTGAGGATGAAAACAACTTCTGCTGTTGCCTGATGTTATTTAAAGTCACCAAACTGGTTCTCTCCATTTGTATAACCTAAATAAAAATACATTAGAGGCCATTATTATTCTTTATCAAAATCAGACATCTGAGATGTAGCTATAACTGATGAACAGTCTGTGGATGAAAGTGAGTGACCTCTGTTATTGTCTGACCACAGTTAAAAACTGTCACTGACTTGGTTTAGCAGACCTAATATGTTTTGAAATACATTGCTTTGGCAATTATTTTTTACTTTTAATGAGATGTCTACATATGAGGTATACATAGTTAATAGACTGACTATAACTGTAAGTATAGAGTCAGTGGCATAAAATGACTAACTCATGACTCCTTCTAAATAAAAGTCAAACTTACAATCACTGGTTTTGTGTGGCACGGTTAGTGTGTTTATGTGAAATGAGTTGAAATACATTACTGTGGATGATTTTTTTATCGTTGTCAAATATGCAAGTAGGATACAATCAAAGTGGCTATAACTAGCAAGGACAAGACAGTGTGTAGAAGTAAATTAATCCAATTATAACAGTCACTGAATTAGCTTAGTCAGAGCAGTGTGTTTATGGGAGAAAAAAATTTACTGGAATGTGTGTGAAAAAAAAATGATCATCAGAGCTTTTATCCGCAGACATTTCTTACCACATCTTTATAGTGGAAGACTGTAGGTGTACAGGACTGAAACTTCTGCCTGTGATTTAGGAAATAATGAAGATAATCCATGATTTGACCTTTTGATTAGTACAATATTGCTCTAAAATGGCTTTTAGATTCATTTAACAACAAATATGCAAGGATTTTTCAAGTATAAGTAAATGTGCACTGGCATAATCTGAGATTATAAATCATACCCATTTTTCTCAGGTGTGCCTCCCATCACTATAGTCCATAATACCCAGGATTTTCATATCACTGTAAATTCCCAACACATATGAGAAATACAAGATTGTTGTAAAATGTTAAAATGTATTTACATTATACGTTGTGAAGATGATGATTCTGAGAGGGAAATCTGGTACAGTCAACACTGTTTTTGAAGACTGCATTCTTGTGCCTGTGCCCCATAAACAGTAGGTGAGATTATATCTACGGGTGGAACAGCAGTGCAGCGAAATACCATTTTTTCATCATTTGGGAATTATAAACTTTCTATACCTCATATTCTGGCACAATACAGTACTCGCGCTGTGAAATCTTTATTCGAATAATTCTTGAATTTTCTGACATAAAAAATAATAAACAGGAATATTATGTATTCGTTGGTCAAGAGGAGGCATGATCCTCCTGTTAACTGCCTATAAGTCTGCAACTGCAAGACACTTCATATATTTGCTGTCCTCAACAAATCCAAAGAAAAGGAGGGATTTAAACCTGCATCTAATCAGATCAGCAAAAGCATTTTGGAAGACAGTAGATAAGGAAAGCAACCCAGTAGGAGATAAAAACAGGTGCAAAAGAAAGTGCTAAAAAGCAAAACAAACCATGCAAAGATTATAACCAAAACAAAAATGTAAGGATCAGGATAGTAGTATAAGACATAGTATAAAGAAATCTTACAATAATCACATAATGTTTAAGATTTAATGCAAAAGTTAACACATATGAAACAAACTGAAAAATGTCTGGCAGCACAGAGGATTAAGGCTCTAAAATATTAATGAGCTGCTTCCTGTAAACAAAGTGTACCAGACAGTTCTCCTGGATCACCACCCTTGAAAAGGTTACATCTAATGGCTTTACCTGGTTAAGAAACATAAATAAGTAATTAAGTACATAAATAAAGTTTAACAATGGCAGCTCAAGGATTGTGGGCTACACACAGAAAACCTATAGAAAATGTGGGACATACGGACAAGTATTCAGGCTGACTGAGGGCAACCTGCCAGCAGATTACCCAAATGTAATGACTGCAAAAGTGAAACACGAAGAACATCTAGCTAAAGATCCGAGCTCCAAGCTCCTCCCCTTTACCCATAATACCCTACCGCCTTCCAATTCTCAGATCGCGTTTGCCCACCTACATAACCTCACAACCACAAAACAACAACCTGAAGAATCCTAACCTAAGGATTAACAAAGGACTTGATAAACCATCCTAGGGCCCAAGTAATCAAAGAACCAGGTTAGGGGGAAGGAGGGAGGGTCGGTTGCTGACAAATGAAGTTACCTACTCAGATGGAACTTTATGATGAGTACATAACTTCTTTATCTGAAGTAGTTAACTTCATGTGGTCATCAACCTGTGGGACAGAGTCCCCAGCTACCAAAAAACTTGGGAGGTCCTCAAGGAAGGATATTCCGGAGCACTGCAGAAAGAAAAAACGCCCTTCCTCTGGACACTAAATCCAATTTATAGTGAGAGATAAAGGTATGAGAGGATGCCTAAGTAGCCGCAGAGCAAATGTCATCCAAGGGAACTCTAGACCAGAATGCAGCAGATGTAGCCATATAGCGAGAAGAATGAGCATGAACCCCTATAGGCTCTGGTAGGACAGATAGTTTGTATGTGAGCAGAATGCAATTAGAAATCCATCTGACCAGAGTCACCTTCGAAACTGGCTTACCCAAGAAGGGTTTTGCAAAGGAAACAAAAAGCTGATCAGACTTGCGGAAGGCAGCTGTTATGTGTAAATAAAAGCGTAACAGTCTATGAACAACTAACAAATGAAGTTTGTACTCCCCTTTGTTTTGATAGTTAGGGGAAAAAAACTGGGAGATTAATGGACTGATTGATGTTCGGCTCGGAGGCCACTTTGGGTAGGAAAGATGGGTTAGTCCTGCGAGAGACCCTGTCCTTATGGAATACCAGGTAATGGGGCTTAACACAGAGGGCCTAAAGCTCCGACACCCTTCCAGCTGAGGTAATAGCTACCAAAAAGGCAGTTTTCCAGAACATGAATTTCAAATCAACAGAAGCTGCAGGTTCAAAAGGTGGTCCAGTCACAGCCTGAAGGACCAAAGTAAGATGCCATGGAGGGAAGGATTTCCTAATAGGAGGTCTCAAGAGAAACGTACCTTTCAAACATGTCTTACAAATCTTGGTGGAAGCGAGGGGATGGGAGATGGCAGCCATTTGAACCTTTACAGTACAAGAACTGGCCCCTTGCTGAAAAATATGAGATAGAAAATCGAGCACTGCTGGGATGGGAGCAGTGAAAAGGTCCAAATTCCTAAAAGACGCCCAAATGGAAAACCGCTTACATTTATTATTGTAAACCTTCCTGGTAGAAGGCTTATGCGCCACTACCAGGATAGATCTAACTGCAGACAAGATACTGGGAGTCCTAGCAACTAATGGAAAGTACAGTTTTGTACCTACCATAAATGTAGATGTCCGAGAGGTATGCATCTGCAGTCCTAACATATGGGTTGTCCTGCCTCAGGCAGCCCTTCGGTCGGCCGGATTCCAAAGTCTGGGTCTGGCCTCGGCTGATGTCGCACTTCACCCGACGTCATAGCAGCTGTCAATTGGGTACAAAGGCATCAGCCAACGCCATTCTCCTCAGTGTTTCTTGCCCCAGATGCCAGGTGCCCTCTAGGAAGGCTAAATTTGGATAAATGCAAATGATTCCAAACAGTAGAGAGCAAACAAAAATAAACATGTATATACATATATACAAACAAATACACCATAATAGATTCCCCCAGCTAGCTACAAGATGGGCAAATACCCTAGGAGTACCACAGAGGGGAAGGAGGGTGGGTAATCCTGACTGCAGATGCATACCTCTCGGACATCTACATTTATGGTAGGTACAAAACTGTACTATGTCCTTCAAGGATGCATCTGCAGTCCTAACATATGGGTAGAATACCATAGCCAAACTGGGGGAGGAGGTACTAAGATGATTATGGTGTAGCTAAGATCCCTTGCAAAACAGCAGTGGCAAAACCTGCCCAGGATCTGGAGTATAAAGGTAGATTATAATGCTTGGCAAACGTATGCACGGAGCTCCAAGTAGCAGCCTCTAAAATGTCTTTGTTAGCCACTCCTCGTAAGAAAGCTGTAGTAGTGGCTGTAGCCCTTGTGGAGTGAGGTCTGATGTTTTCTGGAGTTGTCTTTCCATGAAAAGAGTAACAAAATCTAATGCAATTTCCTATCCATTTTGAGATTGTCTGTTTTGAAATTGCTTTTCCTTCCATTCCTGTTGCATATGCTACCAGAAGCTGGTCAGTTTTTCTATTGTCCTTGGTTCTGTCCAAATAGTAGCACAATTGCCTGTGCACATCCAAGGTATGTAGTAGTCTTTCGCCCCTGTTCCGTGGGTTGGGGAAGAAAGTTGGTAGGTGGATTGCTTGGTTCAATGATACCTTGGAGACTACCTTTGGCATAAAAGTAGGGTTAGTTCTCAAGGACACTCTATCCTGATGGAAGATAAGGAAGGGCTGTACTGCCATTAATGCCTGTAATTCAGAAACCCTTCTTGCTGAAGTGATTGCAAGCAGGAAAGCAGTTTTCCAAGATAAGAACTGTAATTCTGCTGTTGCTGCTGGTTCAAAAGGGGGAAGTGTTAACTTTTCTAGCACAAAGTTAAGGTCCCATGTAGGCAAAGGTGGCTTCCTTGGAGGCTTTACATTTTAATTCCTCTCAGAAACTGCCTGAGTAGAGGATGAGAGAAGACTGGAGGATCCATGTTGTATTCTGCTGAAATTGCTGATGCATGAATTTTAATGGAGGAGTAAGACAGGCCATTGTGGAAAAGTTCTGCTAAATATTCCAGGATGTTAGCTATGCTTGCTAATGATACATTTTCTCCTTTTGCTGCACTCCAAATGAGGTATCTTTTCCATTTGGCTGAATAAGTTTTCCTTGTGGAGGGTCTGCGAGCCTCCAGGATAATGTATTTAACCCTCTGAGATAAATCTGGGTTATTTTGCTTTATGTAATATTCCAAGCAGCTAGCTGCAGTGTTTTCAAGTTTGGATGCAGGATCTTGAAGTTGTTCTGTGTTAGCAGTAAAGGAACTAGAGGTAGAGGCCATGCGTGTGCCCGAGACATACTCCTCAGTAGCGGGTACCAATGCTGCCTCGGCCAGTCTTGAGCTATCAGGATGATCCTTGGGTGATCTTCTTTGATCTTCAGTAACACTTTGTGCATCAAAGGAAGAGGTGGGAATGCATATGCTGTCAGGTTTTCCCAACTGAAGGATAGGGAGTCCACCTTCCAAGCAAGTGGGTGGTATGTCCTTGGGCAGAATTTCCTCAATTGGTGGTTGTGTGGGGATGCGAACAGGTCTATTTCTGGTAGCCCCCATTTCTTTGTAATGGATTTGAAGATGTCTGGATGCAGCATCCATTCGTGGGCATCCGTGGTAGTTCTGCTTAAGGTGTCTGCTAGAATATTTTCTTTTCCTGGCACAAATATGGCCTGGAGCTGAATGTTGAGGCTCAGGGCCACATTCCACAGGTCCATTGCCATCCGGCATAGAGGATATGAGTGTGTGCCTCCCTGTTTGTTGATATACCACATGACTGTGGTGTTGTCCGTCCTTATCAGCAAATGACCCTGTTGAAGAAACGGTCTGAATGGCCTGTTTCACTGCCAGCATCTCTTTTTGATTTATGTGTAGGTTCAGCTGGTCTTGTGTCCATAGGCGTTGTGTACACTTGTCCACCATGTGTGCCCCCCAACCGAGGTCTGAGGTGTCCGTGGTGATAGTCTGGCTTGGGTGAGGGCTGCGGAAAGGCAGTCCTCTGTTCAACTGACAGGCCTGAGCCCACCACAGGAATTCTTGCTTCAGGCATGGAATTATTGGAATTTGGGTTTCTAGGCTGTGCTTGTGCTGAGACCATAAATTCCTTAGGTACCATTGCAACTTCCTCATATGTAGTCTGGCATGTGGAATCAATATTATACAGGATGCCATGTAACCCAGGGCTTGCAGGACTTTCCTTGCTGTAAGCTGGTTCTGCGTTGTTAATGCCATGAAATAGAGTGGTAGTTGCTTCTGCTTTTCTGCTGTGAGAAATGCCATTTGATTTGATGTGTCCAGTTCTGCACCCAAGAATGTTATCCTTTGGGATGGTACCAGCCTTGACTTTTTTATGTTGACTGTGTATCCCAGGGCTTGAGTAGGTGAATAACCTTTCCCAAATCTTTTCTTAATTTGATCTTGTTGTCCGCTTGTATCAGGCAGTCGTCCAGGTATGGATAAATTTGAATTCCCTGAAGCCTGCAATGAGCAATTACTGATGCCAGGCATTTCGTGAATACTCTGGGCGCAGTAGATAAGCCAAAGGGCAATGCTGAGAATTGATAATGCTCTGATCCTGCAAGAAATCTGAGGTATCTTCTGCAATCTGGTCGTATAGGGACGTGCAGCTATGCCTCCTTGAGATCTAGAGTCACCAGCCAAGACTTCTTGCCCAGCATGGGAAGAAGTTGTTGTAGGGTCAGCATTTTGAATTTTGGAACAATGAGATATGTGTTCAGAGCTGACAGGTCGAGAATAGGTCTCCATTGGTTTTCTTTTCTTGGTACCAGGAAAAGTCTGGAGTAAAATCCTTGTCCTTGTTCCATAGACGGTACCTTTTCTATAGCTCTCATCCTTAGTAAGTGTTTGATTTGTCCTAGAGCGTTTGTTTTTTGATTTGGTGGTAGGTTTGGCATTCCTCTCTTTCTTGGTAGAGTATGGAAGTGAAACTTGTAGCCTTTGTCTATTGTCTGTAAAATCCATTTGTCTCCTGTAATGTACTGCCAGTTTACTGAAAACAAGGCTAGCTTTCCGCCTAAGGGTGCCTTCCAGTTGTTCCCTGGTAGGCGGTATCAGAGCCAAGTCACTGTGACTGTCCTGTGGAAGTGGTAGTAGCTGGATCTGTGGCAGTACTTCTCTGGTTGTTAGGCTGCCACTGACGTCCCCTGTAGGCACCTCTGGATTGACCTCTGCCTCTTGGGCGCCTATTTCTGCCTCTCTGTGCTCTGGAGGTGTCTGGAAAGGACCAATTCTTCGAAGGCCAATTTCTACTAAACCTCGGAGGCTGGACCTGTAAGAAATCCTTGACTGTTTGGACAGATTTTGCTTTTTCTTCCACCTTCTTTAACACTTGCTGTGCAGGGGAGCCAAACAAACTTTGTTTCTCCATGGGAGCATCTAGGAGCTTTGACTTTACATGGTCTGGTAAGGATTGCTCTTTTAACCATGCATGCCTTCTGATCACTGTACCAGTCATAGCTGACCTAAAGGAAGCCTCCAGTGCATCATAGCCGCATTTTAAGGAATGATTACTGACCTGCTGAGTGTTATGTACCAAATCCTGAAGGGACTTACGGTCTATAGGTTCAGGAGAGGACAGTTTTTTATTTAGCTGATCTAAAAAAATTCCTGATACTGAATCATGTGGAATTGACAGTTTAAGGCCCTAGCCGAAAGAGTAGCAGAAGTATTAACTTTTTTACCCCATCTCTCTAAAGCTCTAGATTCTCTTTCAGAGGGGAGGGGGTTTTTGGCAGAGGCAGCTGCTACAGCTTTGGGGCCCTGTGAAATAGTTTCAGGATCTGCAATAGGAGACTTATACAAGTGATAGTGTGTGTCCGGGACCCTGTAGTATCTGTCGGGCTTAGCAGGGGCTGGGGGAAGAGAGTCAGGGGCAGTACAAGCATCATTAAATGCATCATCCACAACTGTTAGTACTGGAGGAATGGCTAAAGGCCTATGCTGTGGTAAATGTAAGAAAGTCCTTAGCCTTTTCCTTGAATCTGAAAAATCCTGGCCCTGCCATTGAAATTGCTCTCTCATAGCATGCAAGGTTTCCCCAAAAGAAAATTCCTCAGGATGAGAGGCAGAAGGAATGGAGTCTTCTGCATCAGAGTCCTCATATGGAGAATAAGGGCCTTCTGGAGGATTTGAGTTTTCTGAATCATCCGAGGAATAATCTGTTGAAACTGGCTCAGGGGGCTCTATACTAGGCCTCTTCTCTGGAGGGGGATGAGAGGTTGGGATCCCCTGATCAAAGAAATGAGATCCTCTGCCAGGCTGAGCATTTGGGAACTAGGGGTAGGCCTGGATGAGGGGGTTTTAGCAGGTAAGGCCTTAGCAGATTTAGCTGCTTTAGCCCTAGAAAAAGCCTTGATAGACATAGATGCAGGGGGCCTAGCAGCTCCACGTGCAGGAGTAGATATGTCTAAAGGAATAGTATCTGATAAATCCTGAGAACCTGCAACAGCAGGTGGAATTTCAGTAGCAGATTCAGCCATGCTGTGTGAGGCCTCGGTTGTAGGAGGCATGCTTTCGGCCGAAGGAAGAACCGAGGATTCGGTTTCAGCCGAAACCGAGACACTCGCGGTAGGCTTAACCGTGGTTTCGGCCGAAACCGCGGACCGCGAGTGTCGGTCCTTTTCCTTACGCTTTTTAGCTAATTGTGAAGTCGGAGTCTCCGACGGCATGTTGTAAGCAAAAGCGGAGCTGAAAAACTCCTCTGCAAACTCCGACCGACGTCCAAGTGTCCGTCGGTTGAAGGAAGCACAGGCTAGACAAGCTGCTACGTCGTGGCCTGGGCCTAAGCAAGGAAGGCAGTAAGAGTGGAAATCCTTATGAGGTATTTGTTTCCCACAAGTTAAACAGTTATTTACTTTTTCTGACATCGGCTGAGGCAAGAAAGAGTCCCCAACGGGGTACTTAGCTTTTTAGAAGTCTTCGGTAGTAGTAATCTCTGGTTCTGACCGACCGGCACTTGCGAACAGCTTCTTCTTCGGGCACCACGCGGCAAGAAAGACTGGGGAAAATGGCGTCGGCTGATGCCTTTATACCCAATTGACAGCAGCTATGACGTCGGGTGAAGTGCGACATCAGCCGAGGCCAGACCCAGACTTTGGAATCCGGCCGACCGAAGGGCTGCCTGAGGCAGGACAACCCATATGTTAGGACTGCAGATGCATCCTTGAAGGACATCTGGATCAACCAAGCTGAGAGCTTGAGATCGACCAGATTCGGGGGTTTCAATCCCAAAGGATGAGATATCAGATCCGAGATGGGATCCAAGATCCAGAGAGGAGCTATAAGATGAAACCATAGGCACGGGAACCAGGCTTGACGAGGCCAGAATGGGGCTATGAGGATAATCTTGTTCCCCAACCGACGAGCTTTCTGTAAGAATTTTGCCATCAATGAAAGAGAAGGATAAGCATAAAGAAGACTGGGTGGCCAAGCATGGACTAGAGCGTCTCTGGGGCTTTCCCCTGGAGGGGGATTAAAGCAAAAAACTCGCTGCACTTCGCATTGGAAGGTGAGGTGAAGAGATTGCAGCAAGGCTGACCCCACTTGCGGAAGATCTGTTTCGCTACTAAAGGATTCAGAGACCACTCGTAGGGAGAGAGGATAGTTAGACTCAGTTTGTCCGCTAGGATGTTGGACTGACCCGGAATGTGCGTTGCTAACAGAAAACGGTTGGTGGATATTGCCCAATCCCAAACTCTCATGGCCTCTCGGCAAAGAGGGTAAGACCTGGTTCCCCCCTGTTTGTTGATGTACCAGACCACTGACATGTTGTATGACTAAATTGCAATAGTCCCTGGAGGGAGAAAGGCATGAAGGGCTTGCAACACTAGAAGCACCGCCCATATCTCCAGAACATTTATATGCAGAATGGTCTCTGAGTCCACGTACCTTGGACAGTCCTGCCCACGTAATGCCCCCCCCACCCAAAGCGGGAAGCACCCGTGGTCACCATAGCTTGGGGTTGCGGCATAGCAAACAGTCGTCCTTCCCGAAGCTCTTGAGATTGGAGCCACCACAATAGGGAATTTCTGCAAACTCTGCTGATAGGAATCGTTAAGTCCAACGGGTGGTGAAGGATGGACCACTGAACCTGCAAAGTCCACTGGAGAACCCTCATGTGCAAGCGAGCTAAGGGCGTGAGATTGATTGCTGCTGCCATGGACCCTAAAGCTCTCAGGACTAACTTCGCTGACGGGGCACGTGACTGAAGGGCTAAAACGTGTAAGGTCAAACTGCAAAGTCTGTCTGATGTCAAGAAGGCCTTGGTCTGAAGTGCATCTATTCTGGCCCCTATGAACTCCAAGACTTGAACAGGTTGAGGGGATGACTTCTTGAAGTTTATGGTGATCCCCAATTAGGATGCTAGTAGCAAGAAGCTAAGCAGATTAGATGCCTGGTGGGGATAGTAAGGAGCCAGTCTAGGTAAGGAAAAACCTGTATTCCCTGAAGTCTCAGGTGGGCTGCTACAACTGCCACGACCTTGGTGAACATCCTGAGGGATGTGGTGAGGCCGAAGGGTAGGACCCTGAACTGGTAACGACTGGTCCCTAGCCGAAAGCGGAGGAACCTCCTGGATCGCCTGTCCATGAAAATGTGATAGTACACATCCTTGAGGTCTATGGAGCACATCCAGTTCCTTCTCCTGCAAAACGGGCAGGATGGATTGAAGAGTGACCATCCTGAATTTCTCCTTGGCAATGAAGAGGTTCATTGTTGAAAGGTCGAGGATCGGCCTTAAGTCCCCCGTCTTCTTTGGCACCAAAAAGAACCTGGAGTAATTACCTAATCCGGACTGGCCAGGGGGGACGTGCTGGATGGCTCTTTTTTCTAGCAGCTTTTTTACGTCTAAAGCTGCAGCCTCCCTCTAACTGGGTGGTACATCGGGGAGCAGCCTCGACTGAGGAGGTAGGTTTATGAAAGGGATTGAGTAACCTCTGGATATTATTCGAAGCACCCAGCGATCTGTTGTGATGGACTCCCACTGAGCCAGGTGCTTTGAAAAATGCCCCGACTGCCTCCAGAGAGGAGCAGTTGGGCAACCTCTCAAGGCTGCTGTGTGGGTCAGTCAGAAAAGGGTTCTCGAGACCCAAAATGTTTCACCCCCTCCCCCTGCCTCTGGGCTGGCGTCCACCTTGTCCCCCTCTGCTTCTGAAGAACAGAGAGTCCGGAGCGTAACGGGACTGCTGAGACTTCTGGAACCACATCTTCTTTTGTCCTCTCTGGTTCCTGGAAAAGGACCTTTGAGGAGCCGAGAAGCGGATTCTGACGGCAAACAGCGTCTTCCCGTCTTTCTCGCTCTGAACCAATTTGTCGTGGACAGTCTTTCCGAACAGGGTAAAACCGAAGGGTGCGTTCGCTAAGGACGCCTTGAAAGGTTCCAAAAAGCTGGAGCCAGGTGTGACGCCTTAAGGCGATGCCGGACCCACTGGCTCTAGCGGCCCCTTCCGTGGCATGGGAAAGTAGCTGCACAGACATCTTTGAAACAGATTTCAGAGTAGCCATGCGAGCCGAGAAAGTCCATTTGTCCTCGGCCAACATGGACCCAGGGGGAGACTCAGCGTATTCTTTCACCAGATCCTGCTGAAATCTAATTACATGGGCCAAATAATTTTGCGCCCTTATGGAAAAGGTAGCTGAAGCAAACATCTGCTTCCTGATACGATCCATCGTCCGAGACTCCTTATCAGGGGGATGGACCGAGGAACTATCCTGGGCAAGTTCCTTCTTGGTGGTTGCTGCCACCACCACCATGGTATCTACCGGGGAACCTTTACTCCAAGACTACCTATCCGCAGGGGGACTAAGAATCCTATCTGGCCTCCTAGGGATTGGCTCTACAGTGTCCGGTTCCTTCCACGCCCTGGTAGTGATGAGGTCAACCAGGGGGTCGGCTGGAGGGGACACCCAAGATGTAGACGGGCCTGCTTTGAATGCCTCCAGGAACACTGACTCGTCTGAGGAAGGTTTTTGGGCTGACCACCCCCCCTTTTGGCGAAGCATTTCCATAATGTCTCCAAAGGAGATGTCTTCGGGGGGTTGACCTGGGGGAACCTTCCCCTTCCTCCAAATCGGTGTCCTCCGTGAAGGACTCAGGGGAGTCCAAGTGCCTCCTCTTACACTTATGTTTGTGAGGGACCTCCTCGGTGGGGCTGTCCGAGGAGGGCTCACCAACAGGGTCATGTTCCACCAGTGGAACGGGCTGGGGCATCAACGCAGGCTGTCCCTGGGACTGGATGATGGAAGACAAGCCCAGCTGCAAGGGAGTGGGGGCAAATCCCGAAGAAAGAGTAGGGGGTCTCGAACCTCTTGAGAGAACCCTCTCCACCACGTCGAAAGCAGAGGGTGAACCAATCTTTCTGGGCTCCGTGGTTAACACCCTCAGATCCGGCACGGGGTTCAGCCAGTGTGCTCTGACCGAAACGGAGCCGAAGACACACTGGCTCCCTCGGATCTGACGCTCGGCTCTCGGCCCCGAGAGTTCGGATCTGAAAAGGGATCCGGCAAACTCGAGGGCATGGCCGGCGTCGAGGTAGCGATAACCATTGGCGCCGACTCCCTGATTCTGAGACTACTCGGATCCGAAGGCTCCGAAACCAGATAGTGGATCAGAGAAGGAGCTATCGGGGCAAAAAGTGGGGCTGAACCCCCCCCCCCAGAGGGGAGGGAGGCAGCAGCACTCCCATCTGCAGTTGGGTTTGAAGAAAGCGACGCATCATCCGGTCTATATCAGCGTCGGAGAGGCTACTAGTTGACCTTGAAGAGGCCGCCAAAGCTGGCCGAGAGGACAGCCGCGACGACCTTGAAGATGGTTGGGCCTCCTCCTCCTCCGGGGAGAAGTGTGGAAAACGGAGCCAAGGGGAGGAAGGCCCGGAGACCTTCTGGGGTGAGGAGAGCAGCTTGGCAGGTGGGGCCGAAGGGACTGAGTCGGCCCGCCGCTTGTGGCTTCTGTGCCTCTCTCTCTCTTTCTCCCCTCTTTTCTCTTTTAGAGTCCCTCTCTCCCTGGGAAGAAGTGGGAGGTTGAGTCCCGGCCAGGGGAGACAGAACAGCAGGCTGAGCAGCCGCAGCCACGGCTGTAGCCATCGAGGGAGAGGCAGAAGAAGATGACTCCACGGGTAGGAGACCCGCCAGAATCAGTTTATTCCTCCTATCCCTCAGGGCCCGGGGATTAATGGCTGCGCAAATCTGGCAGCCTGAGGTCAAATGTGGTAACCCAGGCAGAGGAAGCACTGAGTGTGGCCAATCCGCTGGGGATAGCCTATGGCCAAACTCAGTGCACTTAGAAAAGGTCAACTTTGGGGCCTCGGCCATGATTTTTAAACAAAAAAACACACATGCCCACACAAACACCTAAGGGAAAGGAGGGGAATACTAGGATTTAAACTACGAGGGAGTATATCTCAGGGATTTAAACTATAAAATTAAACTAACCACACATACGAAAAACTAAGAGAGATTTTAAGCAAAAACACTTACAAATCGCCTGAATCGCTAGGAGCTCGAAAACACGTGCTTGACAAAGCTGCAGCAAATGAGATCTGAGGATTGGAAGGAGGTAGTAGGGTATTATGGGTAAGGGGAGGAGCTTGGAGCTCAGATCTCTAGCTTGGAAAGCTGCCGGCTCGGATCCAGGTCGATCAGATACCCACAGGTTGATGACCAAATGAAGTTAACAACATCAGATCTACAGATAACACAGATACCAAGTTACAGTAAGTACATAACTATTAAGCTGACGTTATCCTAGTCACCATTCGTCTCGTATGGGTCAGAGTCGCCAGCTACCCAACATTCTCGGGCAGCTTCATGGAAGGACATGCCGAAGGATAGTCGAGCCAAAGGAAGCTCTCCCCCTAGAAATTAGGTCAAGTTTGTAATGAGAAATGGAGGTATGAGAAGACGACCTGGACTACATGAAAAGAGACATAGAGGAGCTCTCTGAGCATGTAGCCCAGGCCGGTATGACCCTGACCTTGAGTAGCATCTTACCCTCACCAAGAATGATGCCACAATATGAAGACAAGATGATCAATTTCAACAACTGGCTTAAGTATTGGTGTCATTCAAAGGGGATCCAATGCCTGTCAGCCTGGGATGACATGCTCGACAAGCCACAATCATGCAATCCCAAATAAAACCAAGACCCATCCTGTCTGGTGGACCCCAGCCATAAACAAACTATACAATAGAAGGAGGAAGCTACATGATAGAGCAAAATCCCAAAAAGGGAAGGCATCACTGATCAGTATTAGCAAAAAACTATGGGCACTCATAAAATCGTCTAAGGCCAGCTTCGAGAGAAAAATTGCACAGGACACTAAGGATAATCACAAGGCTTTCTTTAGTTATGTTAATAACCTGGGTGGGAATTCCCAGATATGCTCAGAATTAGTCCAAAATAACAAAAAATACACCGAACCCACAGACATTGCCAACATGCTAGCTGACAGGTTCAGTGCAAACTTCTCCCCACCAAAAGGGCAAATATCTATCCCAGCAGAGTGCTGCCCCCCGCTGACATCTCAGATGCTCAGGTAAGAGACATCCTCTCCAAAGCAAAAAACACAGTATCAATGGGACCAGACGGTGTCCCGGGCTGCATCCTACATGAACTCCAAGAAGAGCTAAACCCAAACATAAAACTACTGTTCAATCTCAGCCTTACTACAGGATATGTACCCAAAGAGTGGCGTACAGCAACAGTTGTCCCTCTCCACAAAGGTGGTTCCTCAACGGATCCTGGAAACTATCGCCCCATAAGCCTGACTAGCTTGGTCTGCAAAGCTATGGAAAGGATCATGATGGACCTCATAAATAAAGATATTGGGGACCTACAGACACTGGATCCTACCCAGTTCGGCTTTGTTAAGGGCAGATCCTGCCTCTCAAACCTGGTCGATTTCTTTGAAACAGTCACCAAGGCCATTGACGAGGGGGAGGTGGTCCACACAGCCTACCTGGACCTCGCAAAAGCCTTCGATACAATACCCCACTCAGGCATTATAGATAAGCTCACCAGCTTAAATATAAACCCCTATGTCACTAGATGGGTTGCAAAACTGGCTGAAGGACAGAACCCACATGGTTAGAATTGCTGGAGCCATGTCAGACTCCAAACCAGTTACAAGTGGCCTTCCACAAGGCTCAGTCCTGGGACCTCTCTTGTTCGGTATATATTTCTCGGAGGTACAGGCTAACACGGTAAGGACTGTGGCTGACCAAGTTCGCAGATGACTGCAAACTGGGCACCATAATCGACTCTCCAGCCGACACAAGCATCCTCCAAAAGGGCCTCATAGAAATAGACAACTGGTGCCAGAGCCATGGCCTCAAGCTAAACGCCAAAAAGTGTATAGTCATCCACTTTGGCAAAAGCAAAGTGCCCACAAATTACCATATAGGTGGTAATCCATTAAGTACAGAAAAAGTAATTAGGGACCTGGGGACCCAAGTTGATAGCAATCTCTCATTTGACAACCACGTGGCCAAAGTGGTTAGAAAAACATTTTATATAGCCCACCTAATCATGAAGGGATTCACATCTAGATCAGGGGAGGTCATCGTGCCTCTTTACTCATCCCTCATCAGGCCCATAATTGAGTACAATGCCCCTTTTGGGATGTACCTTACCAAACACCTGCAGCAACTGAAAAGACTCCAAAAGTACCTCACCAAGAGGATTAAAGGGCTCAAACAGATGCCATATGCTGCCCGGTTAATGAAACTCCAGCTCTACTCAGTGGCATACTGCCTGCTCAGGGGGGCCGAAAAAACCTTGTTTTCCTGACCCAAAAAAAAAAGCCATTTTCCAAAAATAGACACTGGGGGCAATTTAAAAATCCCTTTACCTGGAATAAAAACCCCGCCCTTGGAATTATTGACTCTTAAGAAGAATCTTTAAAAGGATTTGGTCTCCAAAATTCCTTAGGTACCATTGCAACTTCCTCATATGTAGTCTGGCATGTGGAATCAATATTATACAGGATGCCATGCAACCCAGCGCTTGCAGGACTTTCCTTGCTGTAAGCTGGTTCTGCTTGTTAATGCCATGAAATAGAGTGGTAGTTGCTTCTGCTTTTCTGCTGTGAGAAATGCCATTTGATTTGATGTGTCAGTTCTGCACCCAAGAATGTTATCCTTTGGGATGGTACCAGCCTTGACTTTTTATGTTGACTGTGTATCCCAGGGCTTGAGTAGGTGAATAATCTTTCCCAAATCTTTTCTTAATTTGATCTTGTTGTCCGCTTGTATCAGGCAGTCGTTCAGGTATGGATAAATTTGAATTCCCTGAAGCCTGCAATGAGCAATTACTGATGCCAGGCATTTCGTGAATACTCGCAGTAGATAAGCCAAAGGGCAATGCTGAGAATTGATAATGCTCTGATCCTGCAAGAAATCTGAGGTATCTTCTGCAATCTGGTGATAGGGCGTGCAGGTATGCCTCCTTGAGATCTAGAGTCACCAGCCAAGACTTTGCCCAGCATGGGAAGGAGTTGCTGTAGGGTCAGCATTTTGGATTTTGGAACAATGAGATATGTGTTCAGAGCTGACAGGTCGAGAATAGGTCTCCATTGGTTTTCTTTCCTTGGTACCAGGAAAAGTCTGGAGTAAAATCCTTGTCCTTGTTCCATAGAGACCTTTTCTATAGCTCTCATCCTTAGTAAGTGTTTGATTTGTCCTAGCTTTGTTTTTGATTTGGTGGTAGGTTTGGCATTCCTCTCTTGGTAGAGTATGGAAGTGAAACCTGTAGCCTTTGTCTATTGTCTGTAAAATCCATTTGTCTCCTGTAATGTAATGCCAGTTTACTGAAAACAAGCTTTCCGCCTAAGGGTGCTTCCAGTTGTTCCCTGGTAGTATCAGAGCCAAGTCACTGTGACTGTCCTGTGGAAGTGGTAGTAGCTGGATCTGTGGCAGTACTCTGGTTGTTAGGCTGCCACTGACGCCCCTGTAGCACCTCTGGATTGACCTCTGCCTCTTGGCTATTTCTGCCTCTCTGTGCTCTGGAGGTGTCTGGAAAGGACCAATTCTTAGGCCAATTTCTACTAAACCTCGGAGGCTGGACCTGTAAAAAATCCTTGACTGTTTGGACAGATTTTGCTTTTTCTTCCACCTTCTTTAACACTTGCTGTGCAGGAGCCAAACAAACTTTGTTTCTCCATGGGAGCATCTAGGAGCTTTGACTTTACATGGTCTGGTAAGGATTGCTCTTTTAACCATGCATGCCTTCTGATCACTGTACCAGTCATAGCTGACATAAAGGAAGCCTCTAGTACATCCTAGCCGCATTTTAAGGAATGATTACTGACCTGCAGAGTGTTATGTACCAAATCCTAAAGGGACTTCTATAGGTTCAGGAGAGGACAGTTTTTATTTAGCTGATCTAACAAAATTCCTGATACTGAATCATGTGGAATTGACAGTTTAAGGCCCTAGCGAAAGAGTAGCAGAAGTATAACTTTTTACCCCATCTCTAAAGCTCTAGATTCTCTTTCAGAGGGAGGGTTTTGGCAGAGGCAGCTGCTACAGCTTTGGGGCCCTGTGAAATAGTTTCAGGATCTGCAAGACTTATACAAGTGATAGTGTGTGTCCGGGACCCTGTAGTATCTGTCGGGCTTAGGCGGGAGTACATACCCCCAAAGGGATTTAGTAAGAAGCTTTTAAACCCTATGACTGTGGTTGCAAACTGGCTGAAGGACAGAACCCATGGTTAGAATTGCTGGAGCCATGTCAGACTCCAAACCAGTTACAAGTGGCTTCCACAAGGCTCAGTCCTGGGACCTCTCTTGTTCGGTATATTTCGGTACAGGCTAACACGGTAAGGACTGTGGCTGACCAAGTTCGCAGATGACTGCAAACTGGGCACCATAATCGACTCTCCAGCCGACACAAGCATCCTCCAAAGGGCCTCATAGAAATAGACAACTGGTGCCAGAGCCATGGCCTCAAGCTAAGCCAAAAGTTATAGTCATCCACTTTGGCAAAAGCAAGTGCCCACAAATTACCATATAGGTGGTAATCCATTAAGTACAGAAAAAGTAATTAGGACCTGGGGACCCAAGTTGATAGCAATCTCTCATTTGACAACCACACTGGCCAAAGTGGTTAGAAAAACATTTTATATAGCCCACCTAATCATGAAGGGATTCACATCTAGATCAGGGGAGGTCATCGTGCCTCTTTACTCATCCCTCATCAGGCCCATAATTGAGTACAATGCCCCTTTTGGGATGTACCTTACCAAACACCTGCAGCAACTGAAAAGACTCCAAAAGTACCTCACCAAGAGGATTAAAGGGCTCAAACAGATGCCATATGCTGCCCGGTTAATGAAACTCCAGCTCTACTCAGTGGCATACTGCCTGCTCAGAGGCGATCTGTGCCTGACATATAAAGCCATGTCCAACACGGAATTAATGGACATGCTGCACCTCAGAAAATACAAATCCCATCGAGCCACGCGCTCGAGAGACTTGAACCTCAGCAATGAAATAAATAGGACATGCTGGAGGGACAGATTCATAACCCAGAGGCTCCCTTCACTCTGGAATAAAATCCCAGTCCAGGTTAGGCAGACTCCCTCATTGACTCTCTTCAAGAAGAATCTTAATGAATGGATGGGAGATCATACGTTTACCCCGGGTATCACTTCTGTGTCACTGTCAGACAGAGGCACAGTATACTAACCTAGAAAAAGGGCATAGCAAAATTAATTTAAAATGGGTGGCGAAAGCCAAACACACACTGGCTAGGCTTATAAATGCCCTAGGGCAGATAGCCTAGTATGAACCTATGAACCTATTTCTGTTGACTGAAAAGGCCACAAACAATTGGTCTGAGAGACAAATGTACCTAGCTCTGTGCAAATAAAACAAATCACTTGAATATAAGTTGTAAATGTATTCCCCTTATTGCTTGCCGTAGGAAGAACTGGAAGTTGGATAGGCTGACTGAGATTCGATTCAGTGGCCACTTTTGACATAAAGGACAGATTAAGCTTCAAGGTCACTCTATCTTTATGGAATATCAAATAGGGAAGCTTAACGGTAAGAGCCTGCAATTCTGATAATCTTTTCGGTGAAGTTATATGCTTACTTAAAAGAGCAGTCTTCAAAAAATTTGAAATCTACAGGATGCAGTAGGCTCCAAGGGAAATTTCCGTCAAATTGCAGCACCAAGGCAAGACCCCATGGTGGGGAAGAATCATGACGGAGGATGCAGCAGCAAGATTCACCAACTCAGGCTTTGCAGGCTGAGGCCAAAAGAAGGTAGGTTCGTTGCTGAGATGAAAATTAGAAATTGCTGCTAACTGGACTTTGATCGTAAAAAAAAAAATGTGCCTTCCTGAAAAAAAGAAGCCAGGAAAAGAAGAAGGTCAGAAATAGGAGCCGAAAATGGATCCAGATTCCGACCTTAAGCCCAAATAGAAAATATCTTCCACTTACTTCTGTAAACACTCTTGGCAGAAGATTTTTGAGAAGCAAATACAACGTCCTTCACAGGAGATGCAAGCCTAGACCTAGCGAGAATCACTGGAATTGGACAAACCAAGCTGTTAGATGGAGGGTCTGCAATTTGGAAACGGAGAGATGGGAGAGTCCCAGATTCGCACCGGATCACCGAGCACTCAGGGTTGCTTCGGGTAACAGGACCTTAGAAGAGGAACCACACCTGCAAGGCCAGAAGGGCAATGAGATTAACTGCGTCACAAGTGTCTTGCTCTGAAGAATTCTCCAAAATCAGCTAGTAATGTGGAAAGTCGCTTTACAGGAGACCTGGGAGGCCAATCGTGAGTCCTCAGGAAGCCCTGGGTGACTCTTCCACTATAAGGGGATCAGAGGCTGAGAAATGTTTCTGCTGCATTTGTGGCTGACAGGGGAAGCAAACAGATGACAACTTAGCCACACAGTGTTGCAGATTCTGCCATGGTATTTACATACTATGAATCATCACTGGGCACAGAATATTTTCTGTTATGGTTGTTTTGTTGACTACGTCTTCCTCTTGTGGAACGGTGGTGAACACGAACTAGTGGCTTTTACTGATTATCTGAATTCTTCTACAACATTCTTGAGGTTCACAATTGATTACTCCAGAACAAATATTAATTTTATGGATATTACTTTAACTTTAGATAGGAATACTGGATTGCAAACTAGGATACATCGTAAGGATACCTGGAGAAACCAGTATCTGCATAAACAATATACACTCTGGTTTTCTACTTACTAAAAGTGTATTGGAAAAGCCAGATGATCGCGAAACACTCTCTAGGCTTTGTACGGAAGATGATGTTTATGAAAATGAATGTATTTCCTTACAATTGAACCTTAGATATAGATGGTAAAGAGAGAGAATTGTCACCTAAATCAAACTCTCAAAATCTTATATACGGAGGAAAGTTCATCCTTATTTTTCAGAAGCTATGCTAAGTGATACTAAAAGTAAACAAGTAATTCTTGGACCATGTTAAGGAACCTTGGGGTTAACTGTACCCCTCCACCCTCCACCAGAAATACTGATATGGACAACAAACAAATGTGTCATATAATCAGAAAATATTGGCCAGTTCTAGTTGAAAATGAGAAGATCAAAGAAAAGTACAGTTTTGTACCTACCATAAATGTAGATGTTCGAGGATTCCCTTGCTGCAGTCCTGACTATTGGGTATAGTCCGCGTCCCAGTCGGCCCGAATACCAGAGTATAAGGCTGGGCGTCGGTCATAGCGCCATATGGGCAGCGTCAGTGTGCGATCAAGGGGTACTACTTATCACGCACTTGACGACGGCGTCATTTCCTCAGTCTTTTCTTGCCCAGATGTCCAGAAGCCAAAAGACAAGTCCCAAAAACCAACCTGCACCAATAAACATGTACCAATATACAGTAAAATATATACAAAAATATAAGCATGTAGCAAAACTACCTACAACCACCCTGAAACACAGAGGGGGAAGGAGGAGGAGTAGAATGGGCGTGGACTGCAACAAAGGGAATCCTCGAAGTATCTACTACATTTTATGGTAGGTACAAAACTGTACTATGTTAGCCGTCTTCCCTTGCTGCAGTCTGACTATTCAATAGATAGAATCCCAAAGCTTTGAGGTAAGGGAGGCTGGCAAATTATAATGTGAGGAGCTGACAACATGCCTTGTAAAACAGCTGTGTAAAACCAGCTCTCTAGACTTAGAGTATGGGCAGGTAATGCCTAGAAAGTATGCTATGAACTCCGTGTAGCTGCTTCCAAGAATATAGCAAGTTGCCACCCCTTTCCAAATGCTGTTGGTGGCGGTAGCCCTAAACTGGGCAGCTAATCCCAGCCTGGAACCTCTTTGCCATGATAGAGATAACAAATACCAATGCAAGCCAATCCACCTAGAAATAGTTTGTTTGACACAGGTTTGCCCTGTGAACTTAAAGCAAAAACAAGTAACTGCAGGACTGCTTACAAAATCTTTTAGTCCTGCTCCAAATAATAGCACTTAATTGCCTGTGTACATCTAAAATTATTACGAAATCTTTTCCCGCTATTTTGAGGATCTACTGCTTGTGTAGGCAAATGTGAATAGTTTGGTTTTAAAAGCTTCACACTAGAAACCACCTTAGGCATAAAGGAAGGATTGATGCGTCAATGATACCCTGTCCTTATGGAAATCAAGGGCTCTACTGCCATAGCAAGGGCCTGCAACTCAGACACCCTTCTTGCCAAGAAGTAATAGCCAACAGAAAAGCCGTCTTCCATGACAAATGTTTCAATTCAGCAGTAGCTCTTGGCTCAAGGTTGTAGAGTAAGTTTTCCAACACAAAATTGAGATCCCAAGCAGGGTAGGGCTCTCATTGGGGGTCTTATGTTCTTGCCCCTCTAAGAAACTGCTTGAACAAGGATCACGAAACAAAGGTGCTGGGTCACAATCATAGTGAGCTGAAATTACTGCAACATGAATCTTTATGGAAGAAAGACAACCTTGTCAATAACTCAGTATAAGATATTGAAGAGCCACACTCAAATTGAAACACAAGAAATCTGGGGTCTTCAACTGTACACCAAAATAAAATCTCTTCCATTTTTCCTGCGTACACTTTCTCCTTAATTTCATTCTAACTATAATCACATTTCGACTTGTTGAGGCTAGGACAACCTCCATGTTTCAACACAGAATATATGCCAAGCTGAGATGGAGATGACTTGACATTGACAGATGACCATTCTATGAGACAGGAGCGAGGAATCAGAGGTGAGCCATGGAGGCTTCTTTACAAGACTCCTTAGAAGTGGGTACCAGTGTTGCGAGGCCAATCTGGAGCTATCAAAATCATCCTTGGCCTGTCCTGTCTGACCCTTTAGTAATACCTTTGGAAGAAAGGAGGTAGAAGGTGGAAAAAGCACAGACATGAAGGTTTTTCCAACTGAAAAGACAGAGCATCCACTTTCAAGCTGTGTGATGAAACCCTTTGTACAATACTTTGGCAGCTGGTGGTTTAGTGGAGGAAAGCGGTCAGATCTATGTCTGGAGTTCCCCATGACACTGTCAATTTCTGAAATATGAAGATCCAGTTTCCACTAAGTGGGGATCCATGTATGTCTGTAAGCTATCTGCTGGGGAGTTCCTGTGCTCTGGCAGGGAAAACCTTGCCCTGAAGAAGAGTCCAGTTGCAGGAAGCTTCGCAGTCTCCCATAAAATCATTGCTTGCCTGCATACTGAGAATGAATGTATAGCACTACACTTGCTTGTTGATGTACCACACCATGACAGTTGTGTTGTCTGTCCAGAATCAACACCTGCCCCTGGAAAAGTAACTCCTTGAGCGCCATCAATGCAAACTGGACTGCTGCTAACATCTCCTTCATGTTGATATGTAGATGCTGCAGATCTGTGAAGGCCACTTGTCTTGTATCCACTTTCTCATTTAGATGGCTCCCCAAGCGGCGGTGTCCGAGGGGCATCTATCGTTAAAATCTGACTAAGCCTCTGTGGCCGGTCACAGAGGTCCCTTGTTTGGTGACATTCCTGAGCCCACCACAAGATTCCTTTGAGACAAGGTATTATTTGAATGACAGTGTCCAAATCTTGGCAGTGCATGTCCATACATTTTGAGATACCATTGCCTTCCTCCATATTACACGAAAGACTTGTGGGAAGCACCAGAATCCCTAAGATGCCGCAAAGACCTAATGCTTGAAGGACTGTCCTTGCAGTCAGCACCGGACTGATGAGATTAGTTGATGGAGTAAAGTGACAGACTCTTTTGTTGTCGGGGTTAAAAAGGAAGGCCATCTGAAACATGTTCAGTCTCACACCCAAGCACATGTCTTGAGAGGGGTGCCTAGACTGGACTTTATTTAGTTCACCAGGAATACCTAGGCATCTTAGCACTGCTATGACATATTCCAGATGCTGTAGAGAATTTCTGCTGTGAGCCAGAATCAGGCAGTCGTCCAAGTAAGGATAAATTTGATGCCTTGAAGCCTGAAGTAAGCTATCACTGGAGCCAGAACCTTTGTGAATACTCTGGGCGTAGATATTAAGCCAAAGGGCAATGCCAGAGGCAGTAGCCAGAAATCTCCGGTTAGGAAACGCAGATACTTTCTGCAACTTAATATATGGGCAGAAGGTAAGCTTCCTTGAGATCCAAGTTACCATCCAGTGATCCTTGCCCTTGAAGGTAACAGTTGCTGTAACGTCAACATCTTGAACTTGAGAATGTCCAGATAAGTGTTGAGGGATAGATAAAAATCAAAGTGGTCTCCACGTGTTCCCCTTCTTTGGTACTAGGAACAGGCGAGAATAAAATCGAGCCCCTTTCTGACACAGGACTGATGAATAGCCCCTATCTGGGTCTTTAGAAACTTGCTTGAGGCCTCTTTTCTTTGTGGAGGAGGAACATCTAACTAGAAAGAGGCATTGTGTGGAAATAAAATCTGTACCGGTGAAGAATGATATCAGCACCATCTGTGTCTTGAGTGATTCTCGTCCAATTTTCTTTGAAAAGAGATCTTCTTCCTCCCAAAGGGCTACTGGAGGAGTCCACTGGCAGCTGAGAACTGGAGTCATTGGGTCTGCTGCAGAAAGGACAGCCCTGCTGCCCTAGCCAGAGTCTGAGCAGGTGAACTGTCACTGATCAGGCCTAAGCAGACCTTGAGCCCCTCTTCACGTCTAGATCTACCCCTAGACTGGGAACCATAAGATTCACTGCTACACTTACTGCTTAGGTACACTAAACGGGTTACTGCAAAAATCTTTAACAGTCTACATAGACTTAGCTTTGTCCTCCATTTCTTTAAAGAGCACTTCCGGTCCAAACAACACATCAGACTGTAAAAGGCATCCAAATCTAATGATCTGCCCAACATGCTCAGCTAAATTCTGATCCTTCAACCATGCATGTCTGCGAAACAGAACTAGTAGCAGCCACCCTCGAGGAGGCCTGAACAGCATCAAAACCACACTGCAAAGAATGCTTACCCACTTGTTCCAGACACATGAACCAAATCCAGCAATTCTTTACCACTCAATACCTTCGTAAGCATCACCTTAGATTTCAATTGTGAAAGGAGACTAATTTCTGATATTGGCATGTAAATTGACAATTCAACCCTCTCGCTGATGGAAGAAGTATATACTTTCTTACCCCACCTATGTCAAAGCCCTTGCCTCTTTATCAGAGGTGCAAGTTTTTAACAACAGAAGCTTTAACACCTTTGGCCCTGAGAAACAGTTTCTGGGTCATGGGACTCTTAAGCAAATACTTATGAGCTTGGGCACCCTATTGCCTATCCAGAGGCTTAACAGGGCAGGAGGCAAGGAATCAGGGGTTCAAAGCCTGCAAAAAACATCTACCACATTCAACACAGGAGGGAATAGCTAAGGGCCTATGCTGAGGCAAAAAACAAATTCCTAAGCCTTTTCTGGAGTCAGGTAATCTTGGCCTTCCATTTAAGTGTCCCCTCTTGGGTGAAGAGTCTGAAAAAATCCACTCCAGGAGGAGGCGGAAGGGTGGAATCATCCGCATCAGGGTCAGAATAAGCAGGGAAACTCTTGCAAGTCTTCCACAGGAACTCTGAAGCCTGTGAACACTGTTCAAAACGCTATCAAACTCCTGTTCACCCTGAGCCTCTTATCGGTGGGAACATAGAACCTCTAATCAGGCCAATGATCTTCAGCCATTTTAAGCATATGTTTCTTAGGCACAGAGCCCGATGCTGGGAGAAGCCCCTACAGAAGCTGAACTTGGCCTTCCTCTGGCTCAGGAAGCAGAAGGAGGCCCTAACTACCTTGGAAGAGAAGAGCAGATTGCCTGAAAGCCCCTGAGAGGCATCCTGTAACAGTAACGTATCCTGCCTGTATGAGACTCCATGAGAGACTCCTGGCCAAAACCTCTGGCTCCCCTGAGCCTTCTAAAGGACCCGGCGTCCGGGACTGCCGATTCCTCACCCTGAACTTCACTGTTTTGTCCCTTGCTTGGGTAGGTAGGCGTCCGGGCATCTGGCATAGTATAATGCAGCACTTTTCCCAGAACATAACCTAGCACAGTAAAGCCTCCTACCTCTTGGCCAATTAAACCTTAAATCAACACAAAGGCGGCGGCGGCAACTAACATGCGCTCATGCTCAGGCCCTAAACAAGGTATACACACAATGTATGAAGTAATCTATCGGTATCTGCTTTCCCAAAATACCAATTCTTCGCTTTTCTGACATCCGGTATTATACTGAGGCAAGAAAAACCAAAATGTTCTGGCAGATTCTTAGCCAACTCTGTATGGAATTCTGAAACTCGGTTTGGGAAAACTCTGGAAGCAGCCTGCACTACTTGGCACCATCGGATACTGCTGGCAAAAGAACTGAAGCGTCGGTCATGCGTAGTACCCTGGCGTACTGGCGGCGGCGTGGTCTGGCATATGACGGCGTCAACTTTCTCTGGTATTCGGACCGACTGGAATGGCGGACTTCTGACAAAGTCAGGACTGCAGCAAGGCGAAGACATCTGGTGTGATGGCGGGCTTCGGGTTGTTTTTAAAAATAGAACGATTTTAAAGTGGCTATTATGTGTAATGAATGTTTCAGAAAAATCGATATCACCTGGTCGAAGGCACACTGATGTGGAAGGTGTAAAAGCTTTTCTACAGCTATATTGATAAATCAATAATAAACACACTAACTATGAGATCTATAATTTTAAAGGTATCAGCACACAACTTTCAGCATCTAAGTTACTCTGAGTGACCTGCTGTAAAGATACAGCTTTTCCTAAAAGTAGGAAAATGGGATGAGCAGTTTAGAAACTGGATCTTCTGACATACAAGAATCCTTCCAAACAGGATACTAACAATGGTCTAGCATGCCTCATGTTATATCTCATACATAAATTCTAGAAGTTGAGTATCCCTTCTTCCCATTAGAGGTGGTGATCTTCCAAAAAATGGTTTTTGGGTGAGCTCAGATCTCTAGCTTGGAAAGCTGCCGGCTCGGATCCAGGTCGATCAGATACCCACAGGTTGATGACCAAATGAAGTTAACTACATCAGATCTACAGATAACACAGATACCAAGTTACAGTAAGTACATAACTATTAAGCTGACGTTATCCTAGTCACCATTCTCATTATGGGTCAGAGTCGCCAGCTACCCAACATTCTCGGGCAGCTTCATGGAAGGACATGCCGAAGGATAGTCGAGCCAAAGGAAGCTCTCCCCCTAGAAATTAGGTCAAGTTTGCAATGAGAAATGGAGGTATGAGAAGACGACCTGGACTACATGAAGAGAGACATAGAGGAGCTCTCTGAGCATGTAGCCCAGGCCGGTATGACCCTGACCTTGAGTAGCATCTTACCCTCACCAAGAATGATGCCACAATATGAAGACAAGATGATCAATTTCAACAATTGGCTTAAGTATTGGTGTCATTCAAAGGGGATTCAATGCCTGTCAGCCTGGAATGACATGCTCGACAAGCCACAATCATGCAATCCCAAATAAAACCAAGACCCATCCTGTCTGGTGGACCCCAGCCATAAACAAACTATACAATAGAAGGAGGAAGCTACATGATAGAGCAAAATCCCAAAAAGGGAAGGCATCACTGATCAGTATTAGCAAAAAACTATGGGCACTCATAAAATCGTCTAAGGCCAGCTTCGAGAGAAAAATTGCACAGGACACTAAGGATAATCACAAGGCTTTCTGTAACCTGGGTGGGAATTCCCAGATATGCTCAGAATTAGTCCAAAATAACAAAAAATACACAGAACCCACAGACATTGCCAACATGCTAGCTGACAGGTTCAGTGCAAACTTCTCCCCCCCTCCCCACCAAAAGGGCAAATATCTATCCCAGCAGAGTGCTGCCCCCCGCTGACATCTCAGATGCTCAGGTAAGAGCCATTCTCTCCAAAGCAAAAAACACAGTATCAATGGGACCAGACGGTGTCCCGGGCTGCATCCTACATGAACTCCAAGAAGAGCTAAACCCAAACATAAAACTACTGTTCAATCTCAGCCTTACTACAGGATATGTACCCAAAGAGTGGCGTACAGCAACAGTTGTCCCTCTCCACAAAGGTGGTTCCTCAATGGATCCTGGAAACTATCGCCCCATAAGCCTGACTAGCTTGGTCTGCAAAGCTATGGAAAGGATCATCATGGACCTCATAAATAAAGATATTGGGGACCTACAGACACTGGATCCTACCCAGTTCGGCTTTGTTAAGGGCAGATCCTGCCTCTCAAACCTGGTCGATTTCTTTGAAACAGTCACCAAGGCCATTGGCGAGGAGGAGGTGGTCCACACAACCTACCTGGACCTCGCAAAAGCCTTCGATACAATACCCCACTCAGGCATTATAGATAAGCTCACCAGCTTAAATATAAACCCCTATGTCACTAGATGGGTTGCATAACTGGCTGAAGGACAGAACCCACATGGTTAGAATTGCTGGAGCCATGTCAGACTCCAAACCAGTTACAAGTGGCCTTCCACAAGGCTCAGTCCTGGGACCTCTCTTGTTCGGTATATATTTCTCGGAGGTACAGGCTAACACGGAAGGACTGTGGCTGACCAAGTTCGCAGATGACTGCAAACTGGGCACCATAATCGACACTCCAGCCGACACAAGCATCCTCCAAAAGGGCCTCATAGAAATAGACAACTGGTGCCAGAGCCATGGCCTCAAGCTAAACGCCAAAAAGTGTATAGTCATCCCCTTTGGCAAATCAAAGTGCCCACAAATTACCATATAGGTGGTAATCCATTAAGTACAGAAAAAGTAATTAGGGACCTGGGGACCCAAGTTGATAGCAATCTCTCATTTGACAACCACGTGGCCAAAGTGGTTAGAAAAACATTTTATATAGCCCACCTAATCATGAAGGGATTCACATCTAGATCAGGGGAGGTCATCGTGCCTCTTTACTCATCCCTCATCAGGCCCATAATTGAGTACAATGCCCCTTTTGGGATGTACCTTACCAAACACCTGCAGCAACTGAAAAGACTCCAAAAGTACCTCACCAAGAGGATTAAAGGGCTCAAACAGATGCCATATGCTGCCCGGTTAAAGAAACTCCAGCTCTACTTAGTGGCATACTGCCTGCTCAGAGGCGATCTGTGCCTGACGTATAAAGCCATGTCCAACACGGAATTAATGGACATGCTGCACCTCAGAAAATACAAATCCCATCGAGCCACGCGCTCGAGAGACTTGAACCTCAGCAATGAAATAAATAGGACATGCTGGAGGGACAGATTCATAACCCAGAGGCTCCCTTCACTCTGGAATAAAATCCCAGTCCAGGTTAGGCAGACTCCCTCATTGACTCTCTTCAAGAAGAATCTTGATGAGTGGATGGGAGATCATACGTTTACCCCGGGTATCACTTCTGTGTCACTGTCAGACAGAGGCACAGTATACTAACCTAGAAAAAGGGCATAGCAAAATTAATTTAAAATGGGTGGCGAAAGCCAAACACACACTGGCTAGGCTAGAATTTGATCCCTACAGCCGACAGTGTCTTCCCCTCTTGCTCACTGCAAGTTAAAGTTTCCTTAACACTTGGTCTAAAGAGGGTTGAACGATCAAAGGGAGGATTGGTGAACAATGCCTTAAAAGCAATGCAAACCCACAAAAATGCTGCCAGGCATGATGTCTGATGGCAATGTTTGTGCCTGCCGCCCGTGAGGTACCCTCTGCAGTGTTCGATATCAAACCCATGGACGAATTAGCTAAAGACGTGCGAGTGGCCAGCTTGGGAGAAATTGCCTTAAAGTCCTCCACAGGCATGGACTTTGACATGGAGGTGGTAAGCTCCTTTACGAAATCCCTCTGAAGACGGGTGAAATCAGTCAGGTAGTTTAAGGTTCACAGGCTGAAAGAAGCCAATGCGAACACCTGCTTTCGTAATCTGTCAATCGCTCTTGACTCACGATTGGGAGGATGCTCAGATGAATTCTGTTCCACCAGCTCTTTCTCGGTAGTGGCAGCTACCACAATTGCATCAACCAGGACTGCCTTGGACCAAAAAACCTTGCCAGAAGTGTGACTCTAAAACTTGTCCACTCTCTTGGGTACTTGGCTGCACTGTATTGGGGTCCTTCCAAGCCCTGCTGGCAATGAGGTCGATCAAGGGCTCAGCAGGGAGGGCACTCAAGAGATAGATGGGCCTGTACCGAAAGCCTCCAGAAACACGGCTTCCTCCAGGGACGTGGGTTGGGCAGACCAACCGTCTTTGGCATTGACAATCTACAGAATATCCCCAAAGGAGAAATCGGGCAGTGACCTTGGGGACCCATCCCCTTCATCAATATTCATCGGGGAGTCAAGATGTCTCCTATTACATACAAGTCCTCTTCGGAGGAATGTACTCCGTGGGGGGGCACAAAGGAAGACTTGGAAGAGGTGGGGATCCCGGTAAAGGTAATGCCCCCCCCCCTGAAGGCAAGGTTGAACAGGTTGACCAGGAGCAGGACGAAAGGGTCTGCTCAAAATCTGAAACTGGGATGGAGCCTGTCAAGCAGGGGAGGCTACTCTGATAGCAGTGATGGATCTTTCCACCACCAGGAATGTGGAGTGACTGGACAAAGTCCACACTTCCCTCCCCCATGTACACCACAAAAGAGGAGGGAGCAGACCCCACCAGCACCTCCAATTAAGCCCGGACCGGAAATATCAAGGGCCAAAAGCACAGTGGGGCAGAGAGCGGTCCAAAAGGCCTGGACTCAAACCAGCCCCCATAGACTCCAGAGCAACAATCTGCACCAGTGGCCCTGTCTACTACAGGTGAAGAGGAGCACAACTAGCCAGAGACTCTGATGGGATAGGGACAAGAGGAACCCCGGAAACCCTCACCTCCTCCACACCGCACGCTGGCTCCACTAAGTCCAATTCTTATGAGGTTGGATGATGAGAAAATAATCGGGGAGATGGAGAAGGTTCCCTACTCCTGTGGGCTGGGAAAGCCAGCAGCCGTAACTCAATTTGAGCCTTCAAATAGGACCGCATCATCCTTCCCATGTCAGAAGGAAGAACACTTGGAGGATCAAGAGGAAATAGAGGACCTGGCTGGAGACCTGTGTCGGGACCTTAAGGGCCTTCTCCGATGGTCCAGGGAACGGCTCCTACACGGAGGGGTAAACAAATTATCCCCTCTCAAAGGATCTGAGGGAAGGTCCTCCATAACAATAGGATCCGACATGGGTCGCGGATCTGACCACACCGGATCTGTGGAAACAGAAGGGTCTAAGGGAAGGACTTAAGTCCCTCGGATCCAATGGGATTGGATCTGTGACAGGTTTGCTCCAGTTCGGATCTGAATGCCTCGATCCGGAGGCCTTGGATTAGAGAGTAGATTCTGAGACCCTCGGATCTGAAGGTCTGGGACCAGAGGCATTGTATCTAGCTGCCGACTCTCTACAGGTCCTTGGATCCGACACCACTAAAGCTGGAGTCAGATCTGGGATCTGACAGCCTAGCTTTCTTCCCTGAAATCTCCCTAAAGGAGGAGAAAAAGGTAGCCTTTCTTTTGTGAAAAGAGGGGGGCCGACTTGGTCAAGGACTCCTTGACCAAGGTACCCCCCCCGAATCATACCTTTTAAGAGAAGCTTATTTAGGCACTCGACCAGGGCCCTGAGGATTAACACGGCCCAAATGCCACATTCAACCTCCAGGTTGACAGCACTGAGACAGTAGAGGCACTCCTCATCCAGCATCTTCTGACTGCACGAGGAGTACCTCTTAAAACCTAAAGGTTTCTTCTGACATATCGCCAAGAAAGAGAAACAACCAAATCTGGAGGGACAAGCAGAAGAGTAAAAAAAAAAACAAGCAACAGTCCTAACCACTAAGGTCCGTCCTACACACGCATTACTCTAAACAACTAACTTACAAAAAGGCAAGAAACAAATTCTCAGAAGGAAAAAACTACACTGTCAAGAGAAAAAGGCGCCAAAAGCCAAGCCAAAGCCAAACAAATGGGAGGGAAAGAAAGGAAACAACTGTTCGCTAACGGAAAGCCTACAGAAACTGAAGTATAAAGATAATGAGGAGAAGAAAACCCAAAAAGGAAGACCTACTGTCTGAAAAATTGAAATTCCCTAGGAGCTGAGCAATAAGTGCGTCAAACAAGATCTGATGGGTTAGAAGGCAGCGGAGCATTATCGGAGGGGAGGAGCTTAAGCTACGCTGTTGTCTAAGTGTGCCTGCTCAGATCCAATGTAGGATCCTAGACCAATACATGATGAATGGTGACTAGGAAAACATCAGATCCCAGTCTCTGTGGAAAATGAGATTGGGTTGACTCATCATATGAGCTTGTAACTCAAACACTCTTCTTGCAGAGGTCAGAGCAATCAGTAAAACAGTTTTCCATGTTAAAAACCTCAAGTCAGCCAGATTAGCTGGTTCAAATGGAGCAAGTAATACGTTCTCTAACACAAAATTAAGTTCAAGGAGGGGCCATGCTTTCTTGAAGGCCTCTTATGCAAAACCCCTTTCAAAAATATATTAACATGACAATGCATTGAAAGAGGAGGAACCATCAGTAGAGAGGCTGAAATGGCCGATAAATTAACATTGATGGAGGAGGAAGAAAGGCCATAGGACATTAAATCATATAAGTATCGTATAACTAGAGAACAACTAGCCCTGAAAGGGTGCCGGTTATGTTGTTGGCACCAACTAGAAAACCTTTTTCATCTGCTAATATATGATTTTCAAGTAGCAGACTTTCTTGCCTCTATTACTACCTGCTGCACTTCCTCAGCAAACATGTGACTCAAGGGAATTAAGCCCGTATCACTCAAGACAGCCAGTTGAAGTTGATTGGGGTTGGAATGTATCAAACACCCCTGATCTTGTCTGATTAGATCCATTTTGTAAGGAAGGTTGTGGTAATTGTCTCTGGTTATTTCCAAAAGAAGGAAGAACCACTGTTGCCTGGGACAGAAGGGAGTCACCACAATGATCTTCGGAGATTCCTTCTGAATATTCTTAAGTACCCTGGATATAAGGCTGGAATTATCTACTCAGAACAAGGTGAGGAAATGCTGTGTGCTTATTTTTACTAAAACTTGGCTAGACTCTAACATTAATGGCAGTGCAGTCCATGTGGAGGGGTTATCACTTTTTAGAGCAGATACAATACATTCTCTCGGTGGTAAGTCCAGAGAGGGAGGATTCTGCATATAACATCAATAACAAAGTACAGTTGTGTACACCTACCATAAATGTAGATGTTTGAGTGTCTTCACTGTTGCAGTCATAACTGTAGGGTGCTCCTGCCGGCAGGCAGCCCGAGGTCGGCCAGAATCCCAAAGTCTGGGTCCGGCGTCGGCTGTACAAGCCAGTACCCTGACGTCAGTACTTTCTGGTGCATAGCCCTCAGCCGACGCCATCTTCTCCAGCCTTTCTTGCCCTAGATGTCAGAAGTCCCCAATAAATCATAAATGAATCCAACAAGGAAACACAAATTCACCACAAAAGAGAGAAAAAGAGGGGATAGGAGGGAGGGAAACACCGACTGCAACAGTGAAGACACTCGAACATCTACATTTATGGTAGGTGTACACAACTGTACTATGTTCATCGTGTTTCACTGTTGCAGTCATAACTATAGGGTGGAATCCCAAAGCAGTGAAAAAAGGGAGGAGGTTTAGACAGAAGGGGCAGCAAGAAGACCCTGCAAAACAGCAGAGGCAAAGCCTGCCCTGGTCTTAGAATACAAAGGGAGATTGTAGTGCTTGGAAAAAGTATGCACAGAACTCCAAGTGGCAGCTTCCAAGATATCCTTGGTAGGAACTAGCAGCTGCTCTAGTAGAATGACTTCTCACAGTACCTGGAAACTGTTTCCCATGATGAGTGTAACAAAATCTTATTCCATAAGAAATCCATTTGGAAATAGTTTGTTTGGAAATAGCCTTTCCAAGAGAACTGGAGGCAAAAGAAACAAACAATTGGTTAGATTTTCTGAACTCTTTAGTCTTGTCCAAATAAAATCGTAACTGTCTGTGCATGTCCACGGAATGCAAAATCCTTTCCCCTTTATTCTGAGAATTAGGAAAGAAGGTAGGAAGGTGAATTGTTTGATTTAAAGCCACTTTCAAAATCACCTTAGGCATGAAAGTAGGATTGGTCCTCAAGGATACTCTGTCCTGGTGGAAAATAAGGTATGGTTCCACAGCCATGAGAGCTTGCAACTCTGAGACCCTTTTGGCAGAAGTCAAAGCTAACAAAAGAACTGTCTTCCAAGATAAAAACTTAATATCTGAAGATGCAGCAGGCTCAAAAGGAGGCAAAGTAAGTTTTTCTAAAACATAATTAAGATCCCAAGCAGGAACAGGAGGGGTCCTGGGAGGCCTTAAATTCTTAGCCCCTCTCAAGAAATGTCTCACCAAAGGATGAGAAAAAACAGGGGGATCAGTATCGAAATGAGCAGAAATAGCAGAAGCATGAATCTTAATGGAAGAAAAGGAAAGTCCATTAGACAAAAGATCCAAAAGGTAAAGCAAAATAGAAGAGAGATCAGGTACCAGAGGGTCCAAGCCTCGGTCCTGCATCCAAATGCAAAATCTCTTCCATTTAGAGGCATAGGATTTCCTAGTGCTAGGCCGTCTAGCTTCCAAAAGAACATCCAAAACTTGTTTGGGAAGACTAGAAGAAATCAAATTCCTTTGAAGAGCCAAGCTGCCAGGCAAAGGGTCTTGAGATTGGAATGTAGCAACTGACCCTGATGCTGGGACAGAAGAGAAGGGTTCAGAGGGAGAATCCAAGGAGGCTCCAAGAACAGGTGCTTTAAAGTTGGATACCAAAACTGTCGAGGCCAATTTGGAGCAATCAAGATGAGGAACTTGGGCTTGTCCTGTTTTATCTTTAGTAATACCTGAGGCAGTAGAGGAAGAGGAGGGAAGGCATATCCCGAAGGTTTCTCCAGCTGAAGGACAGGGCATCCACTTTCCAAGCTGTTTTGTGGAATGACCTGGTGCAAAAGTGAGGCAGCTGATGATTGAGATGGGATGCAAACAGATCTATCTGGGGGCGTCCCCAAACTGCAGTAATCCTGTTGAATAAGTTGGTGTCCAGCATCCATTCGTGAGGATCTAAAATGTTCCTGCTCAGGCTGTCTGCTAAGAGATTCTGTTCTCCTGGTATGAATTGGGCCTGGAGATGTAGATTCAGATTTAGAGCTGTGTCCCACAAAGCCATAGCTAGTCTGCAAAGGGGTGCAATGAGAACCCCCTGCTTTTTATGTACCACATGACTGTGGTGTTGTCTGTGTAAATCAAGAGAGGCCCTGGATGCAAAAGGTTCTTGAAGGCTAGAAGAGCATTTTGAACTGCCAACATTTCCTTCAGACTGATGTGCCAGTGAAGATGATCCTTTGTCCAGGTTCCCTGCTGGCAATTGCCTAGAAAATGTGCTCCCCAAGCATAATCCGAGGCGTCCGTGGTTATGATTTGAGAAGGTTGAGGAAGACGGAAAGGCTTTCCTTCGTTTAAAGCACACACCCTGGACCACCAAAGGAACTCCTTCTGGAGGCAGGGGATCAGAGGAATCAGAGTGTCCAGATTGTGGTAATGCTGACCATACACTTTTCAGATACCATTGAAGCTTTCTCATATGAAGCCTTGCATTTAGAATCAACAGAATGCAGGAAGCCATGTAGCCCAGTGCCTGCAGGAATTTCCTTGCAGTGAGCTGAGGTAGAGTTGCCAAAGTCTTGAAAATTGAAGCCAGCTGTATTTGTTTTTCTGTAGTGAGGAAGGCCCTTTGTAAGGTTGTATTTAAGAGGGCTCCCAGAAATACCATTTGTTGAGAAGGGATCAAATGTGACTTTTTTGTGTTCACTGAAAATCCCAGTAAGAGGAGAAGACGAACAAAATCTAGATGTTGAAGTAAAAGATCCTTGCTGTCTGCCTGAATAAGGCAGTCGTCCAAATAGGGGTAAATCTGAATCCCCTGGAGTCTACAATAAGCCACTACTGGTGCCAGGCACTTGGTAAAGACTCTGGGCGCAGTAGATAAACCAAAGGGCAGTACAGAGAATTGAAAGTGTCTCGAACCTGCCTTGAACCTGAGGAATTTCCTGCATTCCTGCCTGATGGGAATGTGTAAATAAGCTTCCTTTAGGTCCAATGTCACCATCCAGGCGTCCTGAGAGAGCATTGGAATCAGCTGCTGCAGAGTAAGCATCTTGAATTTTGGAATTTCCAAAGGTGTTTAACACAGAAAGGTCCAGAATAGGTCTCCATGAGCTTTGTTTTCTTGGAACCAGAAACAGTCTTGAATAAAAACCTTTTCCCATCTCTGAGAGTGGAACAGGCTCTATGGCTCTCATGGCCAGAAGAGCATCCACTTGATATAAGGCCTCTGACCATTGATGTTTTGGCAGATCTGGCCAACTGAAAGCCCTTGGCAAGGTATGAAAGTGGAATTTGTAGCCTTTTAAAATCACGTCCAATACCCATTTGTCCTGGGCAATATGAGTCCAATTTCTGTAAAAAAGAGAAAGTTTTCCTCCGAGAGGGGCATCCAGGTAAAGAGGTCCTGTAGCCCAACCGAGAGAGTCATTGAGTTTGCTTTCTTTGAGATTGGGATCTGTCTTCTCCCCTTCTAGGTGAAGAAGCAGTCCATTGTCTCGATCTGTAGGAGGCCTGAGCTTGGCCACGACCTCTGAAGCGTCTATATCTTCCCCTTTGAGGCCTGTCAGACCAATTTTTGGAGGGCCAATTCCTGGAAAATCTAGGAGGCTGAACTTGCAAGAAATCTTTCACAGTTTACATAGATTTTGCCTTTTCTTCCATTTTTTAATAACCTCCTCAGCCTTAGATCCAAAAAGAACATCATGCTGAACAGGGGCATCTAATAATTTAGCCTTAACCTGTTCAGGTAAACTTTGCTCACGAAGCCAAGCATGTCTCCTGATAACAGTACCAGAGGCTGCGGCCCTGCAAGAAGCATCCAAAGCATCAAAACCACAATGCAAGCTATGTTTGTTCAGTTGTTCAGTTGCATGCAATACATCCTGTAGTTCCTTATCTTCTGCACATGCAGGAAGGGAAGCAAGCTTTTGCTTTAAAACAGACAAAAGAAATTGCTGATACTTAAACATATGAAACTGGCAATTTAAAGCCCTAACAGAAAGGGTAGCAGAAGTATATACCTTTTGCCCCACCTGTCTAAGGCACGAGAATCCTTCTCAGAGGGAATAGGATTCTTAGAAGTAGCAACTTTAGCAGCCTTAGAACCCTGAGATATAGTTTCAGGATCTGCAGAAGGATTCTTAAATAAGAACAAATGAGACTCAGGAACCCTATAAAACCTATCAGGCTTAGAGGGAGCAGGAGGCATGGAATCAGGATTCAAATTAGCCTCGGAAAAAGCATCATCCACAATGTCAAGAAGAGGAGGGATAGCCAAAGGCCTATGTTGAGGAAGAAGAAGGAATTCTCTAAGCCTCTTCTTGGAAGCAGAATAATCCTGACCTTCCCAATGAAAATGTTCCCTCATCTCATGTAAGGTTTCCCCAAAAGAAAAATCTTCAGCCGGAGAGGCAGAGGGCAAGGAGTCCTCAGCATCCGAATCCTCATAAGGAGGAAAAGAATATTCCTGATCAGAGGAAGAGACAGAAGATATAGAAGCCTGGTCAGAGGAATCCATAGGAACATCCTGTCGAGGCCTTTTCTCAGGGGGGGGGGGGGGTGAGAACCCCTAATCACTGTAAGCAGATCTTCAGCTATCCTTAACAATTGCTTCTGTGTCCTGGGAGTAGATTCAGAAGTAGCTTGAGCAGGAGCTTTAGACTTAACAGGAGTCTTTGTCTTTGCCTTTGAAATAGTGATGTGAGTAGGCCTGAATACCCCCTCAGAAGCCGGTACCTGCACAGCGGTTCCGGACCCATCCGAGGGAGCGACGTCCGAAGGTCCTGCAGCAGATAAAATAGAAGGCCTTGATGGCTCCCCATGGGAGTCCGTATCGGCCATCGGTTCAGAAGTGGCGGACGGCAGCGGCTGCAAAAGCGCCTCACTGACGACAGCCGAACCGGACGCTGGCTCCAGCTGCAACGAGTCCTGTTTGGACCTCGGAGGCCTGTCCTTGTCTTTGCGCTTCTTTTGAATTCCGGAAGTGTCCAACGACATTCTATAATTGAAGCGTCTGCCAAAGTAATTCAGAGCCCAATCGTACCTGCGTTTGATAGTACGAGAATTAAACCTGGCACAGAACCGACAACAAGAAACGTCGTGGTCAGGGCCTAAGCAAGGTAGACAGTAAGAGTGGAAATCTTTATGAGGTATTTGTTTTCCACACGTAATACAATTATTAACTTTTTCTGACATCGGAGGAACAAGAAAAAGATTCCCCAATGGGGTACTTAGCTTTGAGAAGAGAAGTAAGAACTTCGGACCGACAACAACCAAAAACGCTGTTTGAAAATCGCCAACCAATGACTTGCGAGCTGCTTTCCACCGCACGGCAAGAAAGACTGGAGAAGATGGCGTCGGCTGAGGGCTATGTACCAGAGCGTACTGACGTCAAGTTACTGGCTTGTACAGCCGACGCCGGACCCAGACTTTGGGATTCTGGCCGACCTCGGGCTGCCTGCCGGCAGGAGCACCCTACAGTTATGACTGCAACAGTGAAACACGATGAACATCTGGTGTACCACTTGTGAGATAGTATCCTCACACTGCTCAGTAATATAGAGTTTTTGTCACTGAAATGCAGACCCTTTTATTTACCCAGGGCTAATCCAAATGAGGCAATGACCACATTATACCAGCCTATAAAAGAACTGCAAAACAGGAATCCAGACTGTGTTCATATAGTGGCAGGTGACTTTAATGAGGCCAACTTGAAAACAGTTCTGCCTCACTATTTCCAATATGTGGACTTTACAACAAAGTGTGAGAACACACTGGACAAGGTATACACCAATGTTAAGCTGGCATTTTAGGCAGTGCCTCACCCACACCTGGGAAACTCTGACCACCTCTCCATATTGTTACTACCAGCATATAAGCCACTGTTAGCTAGAGGGAGACCAACAGTAAAAGTAAGAGTATAGCTGGAGGGTGCAGTCTCAGCATGCCTGGACTGTTTTGAGAGCACAGAATGGGGGATATTCAAGGAGGCGGCTACTGAGAACCAGTGTTTAAACCTGGAGGAGTACACTGAGGCTACTGAGAACCAGTGTATCAACCTGGAGGAGTACACTGAGGCAGTGATGGGCTGCATGTCGAAATGTGTGGATGATGTGACAATTACCAAAACCATCACCACACAAGCCAACCAGAAAGCAAGGAATGCAGCCTTCAGGTCTGGAGACAGGGAAGCCCTCAAAACAGACAAAGCAAATCTGAATAAAGGTGTGAGAGAAGCAAAATGCACCTATGGTAGAAAAGTCCAGAGCTACTTCTCTGACCAAAAAGACCCCAGGCACCTATGGCAGGGTATCCAGTCCATAACTCACTACAGACACCTTTCTTCACAATGTGAGGACAACAAGGAATTCCTAAATAAGCTGATTGCCTATTTCAGCAGATTTGAGGAAGGGAACAGAACAGCAACAAAGAAAATACCCATCGGCCATAATGAGAATATGCTCACTCTCAACCCAGCTGATGTCCAGAGGGCACTGCGCAGAGCTAACCCGAGAAAAGCAGCTGGGCCTGACAACATCCTAAGGCATGCTGACTCATGCAATTAAGTGTCCAGTTCGATAAATGTTAAAACGTGATTCTAATTATGTGAAGTATTAGTCTGTCTACCTGCACGTTCGTGATGTAATAGCTAGCTGTTATGTGTATAAATGTTGTGTGTGTTATACGTCCAGAGACACGGAATTTCATTCAGTTTTTGCACTTCTGTGATTTCTGAATGACAATAAAGTTCACTTTGACTTCGATATCAGTGGAAAGGGTGGAAAAGAATATAAGAACATTATTTTTTTTCCTTAAAGAAGAAACACCTTTTTTCAATTATTTATGCCAGAGGCAACCACACATTCATATAAATGAAAAAAGAAGTTATGTACTCACCATAACATTCCATGTTTGTTGTCCATCTCACCATTTATTCTTACAATGATGGGTTCGGAGCAGATCCTTGGCTCAGACTCGGCTGAATACACAGCTGAAAGACTCAAACTTGGCTTGTGGCAAGTAGGTATCCCATGATGCAGTGGTGTAACTCCCTAGATCTTGTTTGCTGCTACTACTAAAGAAATTGTAATGCACCATACATATATATATATGTGTGTGTATATATATATATATATATATATATATATATATATATATGTATATATATATATATGTATATATATATATATATATATATATATACATATATATACATATATATATACATATATATATATATATATATATATATATATATATACATATACATACATATACATACACACACACACACAAAAAAATGTATGCTATCCCCAATGGAATAGGACAAACAAACTGAAGCAAGGAACTCCTGAAAGGAGTAAGACATCCACCAGGTCGACAAGGAGTCCTTGAAAGGGAGAAGGAGGGAGGTTTCTTAAGAATGAACGGTGAGATGGACAACAAACATGGAATGTTATGGTGAGTACATAACTTCTTTGTTATATTGTCCTACATCGCCTTCATTCTTAGAATGATGGGACAGCATCCCTAGCACCTTTTCCCTAGGTGGCTCACAAGAGTACACCTTTAAGCACAGTGGACCCAAAAAAGGCCCTGTCCCTGGAGGCCAAATCCACTTTATAATGCGTGATAAATGTATGAGGAGTAGCCCATGTAGCTGCAGCACAGTTATCATCCATAGAAATTCTGGCCTGAAAGGCAGAAGACATAGCTAGTGCTCTAGTGAAATGAGCCTTAACCTTAAATGGTAAATCTCTGTTGTTTGAGGTATAAATGAAGGTAATGCAGTTTGAGAGCCAGTTGGAAAGGGCAGTTTTAGAAACTGGCCTACCCTTTTTTACATCTGAAAAGGATATGAACTAGTCAGGTTTTCTAAAATCTTTTGTCCTATGCAAATAGAATCTGCATTGTCTGTGCACATCCAATTGATGTAATTTGTATTCTGCCTTGTTGCTGTGATTAGGGAAAAACACTGGAAGCTCAACAGATTGATTTATGTTAGTTGAAGAAGAGACTTCAGGTAAAAAGGATGGATTAGTTCGTAAGGATATCCTATCCTTATGAAATATCAGATATGGCAGTTTGATAGACAGGGTTTGCAACTCTGATACCCTTCTGGCAGATGTTATAGCAACCAGAAAAATGGTCTTCCAGGAAAGGAACTTGAGGTCTTAAGATGAAGAAAATTCAAAAGGTGGTAACTTTAGATGAGACAGAAAAAGTTATGTCTTACCATAACGTTCCATCTGTATTGTTGATCCTCGTTCAGTCATTAAATATGGGTATCCATTCCGAGCTCAGAACCGAGCCGGCTATTTTCCAAGCTCGCGTCAGCTTCAAACTCTCGAGCTAAAATCTTACCCACATTTCCCCTCTCCCTGTTACCTTAGATTGAGTTTGAAAGTTAAAGAAGGTAGAGGCTACCTCTGGTCAAATAACCTGAGAGAACTGGATGGTGAGATCCACTAGAAACCACAGGAGGGGGAAGGAGGGAGGGTCGTAATGACTGAACGAGGATCAACAATACAGATGGAATGTTTTGGTAAGACTTGACTTCTTTATCTGATATTGTTGATCCTCGTTCATTCCTAACATATGGGACAGAGTCCCCAGCTACCTCTATTCCTGGGAGGCTCTCATGGAAGGACATTCCTGAGCACCATAGAACCGAAAGATGCTCTTCCCCTGCAGGCCAATTCCAATTTGTAATGACTGATGAAGATATGAGGCGTAGCCCAAGTTACAGCTGCACAGATGTCATGTAAAGAAGCTCTGGCATGGAAGGCAGCAGAAGTTGCCACCGACCTTGTTGAATGAGCTTGTAATGAAATGTTACGTTGTGTGTAAATAAAGGTCACACAGTCCTTCAACAATCTAGCTAATGTGACCTTAGCAACAGCCGATCCTAATCTAGGACCAGAAAAGGCCAAAAATAACTGGTCAGATTTACAAAAGGGTTTAGTTCTGTTTAGATAAAAATGGATTTGCCTGTGAATATCAAGGGCATGTAGCCAATACTTTCCTCTGAATGGCTGGGAAAGAAAACTGGCAATTCAATGGCTTGATTAATGGACATTTCAGAGATCACTTTAGGCAGAAATGACGGGTTAGTTCTCAAACAAACTCTATGTCTATGAAAAATCAAGTATGGGGTCTTGATAGATAAAGCTTGAAGTTCATAAATACATCTGGCAGAAGTAATAGCGACCAAAAACAAGGTTTTCCGTGACAAATACTTGAGTTCGCAAGAAGAAGCTTTTACAAAAGGTGCCATTGTCAGAGCTTGTAGAACTAATGATAAATCTCATGGTTAAATAAGTTCTCTAAAAGGTGGCTTCAGATGATTCACACCTTTAATGAAGGTCTTGCACAATTTATGGGACATAAGAGAGGAATCTTGGACACCCTCATGAAAATTAGAAATTGCAGCCAAATGAACTCTAATGGTAGAGGCTGACAGACCTGACAGAAACAGGTCGGCCCCAAAGTCTAGTATTATCAACACTGGTGCTGAAAAGGGGTCTACTGGTTTACCTTTCAGCCAACAGGTAAATCTTTTCCACTTGCTCAGACAAGTAATTCTAGTGGAGGACTTATGAGAAGCAATGAGAATATCACGTACTGGTAAAGAAAGATCATTCTGCCTGGCAATCAAGGGAATTGGAGTAGCCAAGCCTTTAGCTTCAGGCTGTTCAGGTTGGGATGAATCAGGTTCTGTGGGTGAGAGATCAACTTCGGGATTGGATGGAGGATCCATGATCGATCTAGTAGGTGAGGCCAAAGGAATGGGAACCAAATCTGTCATGGCCAATATGGTGCTACGAGGATTACCTTGCTTTTCAACCGTCGGGCTTTCTTCAGAAACTGGGGAATGAGAGGAAAGGGCAGAAATGCGTAGAGAAGAGTCGAGGGCCAATCGTGGACTAGAGCGTCCCTGGGTGACTGTCTCGGAGGGGGAATCAGGGCAAAGTAGTTGCTGCATTTGTAGTTGGCCGGGGATGCAGAGAGGGCGCAGCAAGGATGGCCCCAGCAGTGGAAGATCTCTGTCGCCATCAAGGTATTCAGGGACCACTTGTGAGGTTGCAGAATGCACCTGCTGAGTCTGTCTGCTATCATGTTGGAACTCCCGGGAATGTGCATTGCTAGAAGAAAACGGTTGGTAGCCATCACTCATTGCCATATCCTCATAGCCTCTCTACAAAGGGGGTAAGATTTGGTTCCACCTTGCTTGTTGATGTAGCAGACCACCGCCATGTTGTCTGATTGAATCGCAATTGTCCCAGATGGCAGCAGGGGATGTAATGCTTGCACCGCCCTCAGCTCTAGAACATTTATATGCAGATGGGCCTCCGTTTGGGACCAAGTGCCTTGGACTGTCTGTCCCTGACATAGCCCCCCCCCCAACCCACCAGGGAGGCATCCGTGGTCACTGTGGCCTTGGGTTGCTGGGGAGAAAAAGGGCAAGACCATTGAGAGAGTGTCATCCACCAATTTAAATCCTGTTTGCACCTGTGGGTTACTTGAACCATGGCTGAAAGAGGATGCTGAAAAGGATACTATTGGGTGAGCAGTAGCCATTGTAGAAGCCTCATGCGAAACCTGGCCAGGGGAACAATGGTGATGGAGGCTGCCATGGAACCCAACAGCTGTAGAACCAAGTGAGTCGTGGATTTTTTCTTTGAAAGGATTGGAATGAGCTGTTGCTTTATCCTTAGAATTCTGTGCTCTGGAAAAGCAGCTCTGCAGTTTTTTGTGTCCAAGATAACCCCTATGAATTCTGTCGACTGAGATGGGGGTGAGATAGGATTTCTGCCAGTTTATGGTTATGCCTAGCCTGTAGGCAGCGAGGAGAGAGTATACCAGGGCTTTTTCTAGTAGATGCTTGGTGGGGGCGGAAATGAGCCAGTTGTCTAGGTACAGAAAAACCTGGAATCCGTGAAGTCACAAGTGAGCTGTTACAACTGCCATGCACTTTGTGAACACTCTGGGGGCTGAACTGATAGTAACTGGCTCCCGCACGGAAGCACAGAAATCTTCTTGATGGCCTGTCCACCTTTATGTGGTAGTATGCATCTTGAAGATCTATAGAGCACATCCAATCGTCTTTTTGCAAAAGCGGGAGGATAGACTGTGTAGTGACCATCCGGAATTTTTGTACCCTCACAAACTTGTTCAAAACACTGAGGTACAAAATTGATCTCCAGTCCCCGGTTTTGGGACTGTGGCACCAAAAATAGTATTGAGCAGTATCTGGATCCTATCTGGTCTGGAAGGACTATTTGGATGACTCTTTTTCTTAGCAGCTTTTCTCTCTCTAGTGCTGCTTCTTCCCTTTGACTGGGTGGAACGTCAGGAAGATTTTTTGAAGGGACGGGACAAAGATCGAAGGGGATATGATAACCTCTGGTTATGATCCTTTGTACCCAAGAATCGGTGGTGATGGTTAGCCAGGCAGAATGGTACAAGGAGAAACATTCCCCAACCACCTCCAGAAGAAAGAAGCTGGGCCGCTCTTCAGGAGCGCTGGTAGGACTTGACCAGGGAAAGAATCCCTGGAACCTTGGTTAGGCAATCCCCCTCTGCCCCGAAAGGAGTGTCTTCCATGTGAGTTTCCCCCTCTGCCTCTGGGGGAGAATTCGGTCTGTGTGTCACGGAAAGGACCCTGAGATCTTGAACCGTATCTTCCCACTCTTTTGGTTTCGGGAGAAAGCACGTTGAGGGGAAGAACAACGGACACCTACGGCAGAAAGGGTCTTACTGTCTTGTCCACATATGGCCAGTGTGCTTTTAACTTTGGGCCCAAACAACGAGGAGGGCTCAATGGGGGCATTAAGAAAGGAAGACTTAAAAGGTTTCGTGAAGTTGCACAAGCACATCCAGGCATGTTGTCTCAAGACCGCAGTTGAACCCGCCGCTCTAGCTGCTCCTTCTGATACGTGAGATATCAATCGCATAGATGAGTTAGATATAGACTCAATGGTGGCCAGCTGAGAGGCCACTTTGTCACAGACCTCATCAGACACTGCACCAGCCAAGGTTTCAGAGAGCTCAGAGACCAGATCCCTTTAAAGCCTGGTAAAATGTGCCATATAATTCAGGGACCTGATAGCAAAGGTCTCGGAAGCGAAAGTGTGCTTCCCTATTCTGTCCAGGGCCGGGGAATCTCTGTTAGGCAGATGGACAGTCTGGCTTTCTTCTTCTGCCAGATCCTTTTTTGTTGCAGCCACCACCACCAAAGCATCTACAAAAAGAACTTTGGACCAATGGGGATCTGAAGCAGGAGGGGACAAGATCTTATCAGGCCTCCGGGGAATAGCTTCAACAGTATCAAGGGCCTTCCAAGCATGCTGCACGATGAACTTGACAAGTTAATCGGCAGGTGGAGTAACCCAGGAGGTAGGGAGCTGGGCGCGAAAAGCCTGCAGGAACACAGATTCCTCAGGGGTCAGATTAGAGGACTTCGAGTCACCTCTCTGTATCAGGATTTCAAGGATATCGCCAAAAGATACCTCAGAGGGTGACCGAGGGGATCCTACCCCCTCATCGTTATTGTCTGCACCGACACAGGGATCGGTGCCGAAGTGGTTGTCGGTGATGACACTGGAACCGACAAAACAGGAGTCAGTAATACAGGCCTTGGTTCCGAGGAAGATCTCGGAGCCGATGCAGTCAAGGTCTGCACTGACTGAACGGTCGATGCCGATACAGTGGTAAAGGTCTGAACCAAGGTGGCCCTTGGTGCCGATATGTAGAAGGCTGCAGGAGGGGACGGAGCCAAAATCACTAATGGAGCCACAGGCCTCGGTGCCGAAGGTCTGGGCCCCGAAAGCACTGGGGCTGACACAGAGCTCCGGAGCCGAAATTTTAGCCTTTTTAGATTTAGGTTGTTGAGAGTCCCCAGCAGGGGATGAAGGCAAGGATTTAGCCTTAGTAGAAACATGCATTTTCCTATGGGCTTTAGGAGGGGTTGAGACATCTGACCCAAAAATAGCCTGTGAAAAGGGATATTTTAGTAGTCCCTTCAGTATCAGCTTGTTTTTCCTTTCTAACAAAGTTCTATTAGAAAAGTTTTCACATATAGTACAAGGTAGTTCAACAGATAAATGGGAAGCTCCCAAACAATAAACACAGAGTGTGCATCAGAAGTAGGAAGTTTGTGTCCACAATCAGAACACCGCTTAAACCCCAGACTACCCTTTTTATCTGCCATATTAACAAATAAAAAAGTACCAACAATGGTACAAGAGAGTACCCCGAAGGTATGAAAAGGAAAAAGAAATGGATTACCAACAATGGTAAGGAGAAATTACCTCGTGGTAAAAAGGGTAAGTAAAGGACAGAGAAGAAAACCTGGAAATATGAACCCTAGATGTGATCGGGCAAGAGACAATAAAATATCAACTTTTCTGACAGAAAAGTAATTTGAAAAGCAATTAAACAACAATCGATTGTACTTTGCTCAAGAGAAGTAGCTTGACACGACCGGATGGCAATGCGGCAAACAAAATCTGAGGCAACAGGGAGAAGGGAATTGTGGGTAAGAGTTTAGCTCGAGAGTTTGAAGCTGACGCGAGCTTGGAAAATGGCCGGCTCGGTTCCGAGCTTGGAACCGATACCCATACGTAAGGAATGAACGAAGATAAACAACATCAGATCAAAATTTAAGTCCCAAGGAGGAAGGGGCTCCTTAAAGGGAGGTCTTACTAAGGAGGCACCTTTCAAGAAGGCTCTACACAACCTGTGTGACTAAGTTCGAAGTAGAACCATCGATGTGGAAATTTGAAACTGCAGCAAGTTGTACTCTGATGGTTGCTGCAGCTGAACCCTGTTGGAAGAGTTCCGCCAGGAATTCCAAGATAGAGTGAATAGGTGCAGAAAAAGGGGGTCAATGCTTCTGTTTTGTGCCCAGAGAGAAAATCTTTTCCATCTGCTAAAATACAGTTTTCTGGTGGAAGCTTTATGACAGGACATCAAGATATGTTTTAACTGTTGGAGTGAAATTCTGAAGCCTGACTAAATTGGGAAGTGGAGCAGGGTGTGGAGAGAAGAATGAAGCGCACCTGACATATGTGTCAGCAGGTCTGGAACTGCGTCCAAAGTCCAACGCTTCTCCTGAAGATGAGGCCAAAGGAAGGGGAAATAAAACTTGACGAGGCCAGTAAGGAGTAATGAGAATCATCCTGCTACCCAAGGACTGTGCTTTCTGAATGACTCTGGTTTTGAGAGGAAATGGAGGAAAGGCATACAGAAGTTCTGAGGACCAATTGTGAGCAAGTGCATCTCTCGGTGTCTCCCCCGGCGGGGGGATTAGGGTAAAGCATTTGCTGTACTTGGCATTCATGGTAGTGGCAAAAAGATTGCAGCAAGGCAGGCCCCATGTTCGGAAAATCCTTTTCGCTACATTCTAATTGAGAGACCACTTGTGAGGCATTAGAATTGCCCTCCTCAGCTTGTCTGCTATCACGTTGGAGTTTCCCAGACTGCACATTGCTACGAGAAAGCACTGGGAAGAAACTGCCCACTGCCAAACTCTTAGGGCCTTGTGACAAAGGGGGTAAGATCTGGCTCCCCACTGCTTATGTACCAAACCACAGACATTGTCTGACTATATTGCAACTGTCCCTAGAAGGAGAGAGTCAAAGTGCTTACAATGCAAGAAGCAATGCTCTCATCTCTATGACATTTATATGCAAGTGAGCTTCGTGTTCTTGCCATATACCTTGGACTGTTCTCCCCAAATAATGCCCCCCTCCATCTGGCAAGCATCCGTGTTCACTGTAGCTATTTGCTGTGGAACAAAGGATCTCCCTACAGTTACATGGCCGGAGTGTATCCACCATCTTAAGTCATTTTTGCATGACTCCGTTACCCTGATAAGGTGAGACATAGGAACCTCTTGAAGTGACCACTGGGAGAACAAAAGCCATTGAAGAATCTTCATGCGCATTCTGGCAAGTGGAACCAGTGTTACTGTGGAAGCCACTGTCCCCAATAATTATAAAACTACCTTTGTTTTCACCTTGGTCTTGGGAAGAAGATGAAGTATCTGTTGCTTAAGTGCTGAAACCTCTGTCTGTTGGAAGACATGCTATCAAGGAAGCGGTGTCTAGATCTGTGCCTATAAATGTAATATGTTGACAGGGCAACAAGGCAGATTTTTAAAAATTGACTAATACCCAATCGAGCGCAAATTTCCAAGGTCACATCCCTGGAGTAGATGCTTGGTGGTGGCAGATAGGAGCTAATCGTCTAGATAGGGAAACACTTGGAATCCTAGACACCACAGGTGGGCCGTGACTACTGCCATGCATTTGGTGAACACACTGGGGGCTGTAGTGAGACCAAAGGGCAGAGCTCGGACCTGATAATGATAGGCTCCCAGCCAGAAATGCAAGTACCTTCTGGATGCCCTGTCCATTTTTATGCGGTAGTAAGTATCTTGAAGGTCTACTGAGCACATCCAATTGTCTTTCCCTAAAAAGGGAAGTATAGACTGCAGTGTCACCATTCGGAACTTTGACTTCTTGACAGATTTGTTTAAATTGCTTAGGTCTAATATGGGTCTCCAGTCTCCTGTCCTTTTTGGCACCAAAAAGAATCTTGAGTAAGTTCCGAATCTATTTGGTCTGTGGGGACTTCTTGGATGACTCTCTTGTGCAGCAACCTTTGAATTTCTATAGTTGCTTGCTCCCTAAGATTGCGTAGAACATCTGGGGTTGTTCTGGTCTGTGGGACAGGGTAGGAAAAGGGAATGGAATATCCTCTGGATAGTATTCTTAGTACCCACTTGTCTCTTGTGATAGTTTGCCAGGCTTCTGGGTACCTAGATAAACATTCCCTGACTGCCCCTGAGCAGAGCAGTCGGGCCTCCTTTCAGGAGTGCTGATAAGAACATCCGCGAAAAGAATCACGGTTGCCCTGGTTTTGCGGGACCCCTCTGCCTCTAGGGCGGCGTCTACCGTTGTTAACTCCCCCTCTGCACCCGGGGAGGAATTTACCCCGTGCGTCCTGAGAAACTCTCTGGGATCTTCTGAACCACATTTTCCCACTCTTCTGACCTTTAGGATAAGGTCTTGAAGGTACGGAAAAACATGCGCCAACGGCAGAGAGAGTTTTTCCTTCCTGCTCGCATTGGGTGAGAGTGTCTTTTACTTTGGGTCCAAAAAGTGAGGAACCGTCAAAAGGAGCATTAGTAAAGGTAGATTTAAAGGGCTCTGCAAAATTGCACAAGCGCATCCCGGAGTGTCTCCTAAGGGAAACTCCGGAACCCACTGCCCTGTTCGCTCCATCAGCTGCGTAAGAGATCAGCCTCATGGAGGAGTTGAAGATGGAATTTAAGGTGGATAGCTGGGAGGTGACCTTCTCATTCACCCCAGCAGCCAATGTACCTTGTAGAGTATCTCCTAGTTCTTTGAGGAGATCTCTCTGTAGACTTGTGAAGTGAGTGAGGTAGTTCAGCGATTGAAGCGTAAAGGTCGATAATGAAAAGACACACTTCCCGTATCTGTCCATCATTCGAGTGTCTTTGTTTGAAGGATGGACAGATGAGGATGTCTCTGAAAGTTTCTTCTTGGTGGCTGCTGCCACCACCATAGCATCTACAGGTACCCCCTTAGTGAGGAAATCCTTTCCGGATGTAGCTGATAAGAATTTGTTTGGAATCCAAGGGACTTGTTCCATTGTGTCAGGTAACTCCCAAACCTTTCAAATAACCAAATCCATTAGCTTGTCGAAAGGCGGAGACACCCAGGAGGCTGAAGGTTGAGATGCAAAAGCCTTCAGGAACACTGCTGACTCCTCATCAGAAGGCCTGCCAGCCGCCTCTTTGCTTCAGGATCATTAGAAAATCTGCAAAGGAGATATCATCAGAGGATGATCATGGGGACAGTTGACTCCTCGAGGTCAGTATCTGAAGTGACGGATTCATCTGGAGAGTCTACATGCTTCCTCTTGCAAGTTCTCTTCTGAGGGGGCTCCTCAGAAGGGTATTCTGGGGAGGCCTCAGAAGAGAGGGGTTTGCCCAAAGGGGGATCCTAAGACTCTGGATCTCTCCTGTCCTGTGGAATGGGTGGTGCCGAGACAGTAGCCAGTGCCTTAGGGGACAAGTGCTGGTATCTGGTTTACATGGAAATGGTCGACAACTGTATGTCGAACAAGGTTTTCTTCAAACTTATATGTCAAAGATTTAGGTGTCGAATGGTTGGAATGTCATACAAATTTCGGAATTCGACATTTCTGACCGCTCTACCACCTAAACAAGCACTACCATGGGTCAAAAAGGGGGGATGTTTGGCGTTTCAAAATAATTGTGTTCGCAATTATGCGGAACTGATGTTCTGCTTTCGAACATGTTGTGTTCGACAATTGGCTGTACGACCAAATACATGTATACCCTGGTAACCTTATGTGGAGCTGTAGGGGCAGACAGCACACACTTCATCAGCTCAAAGGCAGATCCCACAAATGAAGTTACCTACTCAGATGGAACGTTATGGTGAGTACATAACTTAATCAGAAGTAGTTAACTTCATTGGATCAGCTACCTGTGGGACAGAGTCCCCAGCTACCAAAACCCTTGGGCGGTCCTCAAGGAAGGACATTCCAGAGCACTGCGGAGCCAAATGCTGCCCTACCTCTGGATATCAGATACAACTTATAATGAGAAATGAAGGTATGAGAAGAGGACCAAGTAGCCGCTGAGCAGATGTCATCTAGAGGAACTTTTGACCAGAACGCTGCAGAAGTAGCCATAGAACGGGTAGAGTGGGCATGAACCTCCGAGGGTTCAGGCCGGCCAGAAGCTAAATAAGCGTGAATGATGCAGTGTGATATCCATCCCGCTAAGGTAACTTTCGGAATAGGCTTTCCCAAAGATGGCTTAGCGAAAGACACGAAGAGTTGATCCGATTTCCGAGTAGCCTCTGTCCTGTGCAAGTAAAAACGCAATTGTCTGTGCACATCCATTAAGTGCAACCTGTATTCCCCTTTGTTCTGAAAGTTGGGGAAGAAAACAGGCAAGTTAATGGTTTGGTTGATATTGGACTCAGAAGCCACATTAGGCAAGAATGAAGGATTAGTCCTGAGAGACACTCTGTCCTTATGGAAGACCAGATACGGGGGTTTCATACAAAGGGCTTGAAGTTCAGACACCCTTCTGGCTTAAGTAATTGCAATCAGGAAGGCCGTTTTCCAAGATAAGAATTTTAACTCAACCGAAGCTGCAGGTTCAAAGGGTGGTCCCGTCAGTGCCTGAAGAACCAAGGTTAAGTCCCATGGAGGAACCACATTCTTGACCGGAGGTCTCAACAGAAAGGTGCCTTTCAAAAAGGTTTTGCATATCTTAGCGGGCGCTAAGGGACCAAGGTTATCCCCTATGTGGAAATGGCTGCCATTTGGACTTTGACTGTAGAAGCACCGGCTCCTTGGTAGAAAATATGGGACAGGAATTCAAGAACTGTTGGAATGGGAGCAGTAAAGGGGTCGAAATCCCTATCTTTGGCCCAGATGGGAAAACGCTTCCATTTACTTCTGTAGATCTTCCTGGTAGAAGGTTTATGCGCCGCCACCAGAATAGATTTTATGGGAGACGAGATACTGGGAGTCCTAGCTATCAGTGGAACTGGATCAACCAAGCCGTGAGCTTGAGGTCGTCCAGGTTCGGAGGTTGTAATCCCACAGGATGAAAGATCAGATCCGGAATGGGATCTAAGAGCCAAGGAGGAGCTACGCTGTGAGACCGCAGGTAAGGGAACCAGATCTGGCGAGGCCAAAATGGGGCTATGAGGATTATTTTGATCCCCAACCGATGAGCTTTCTGCAGAAATTTTGTCATTAGTGGAAGAGGAGGATAAGCATAAAGAAGACCGGGGGGCCAAGCATGAACCAGAGCATCTCTGGGGCTCTTCCCTGTTGGGGGAATCAGAGCGAAAAACTCGCTGCATTTTGCGTTTGAAGGAGAAGCGAAAAGATCGCAGCAAGGTTGACCCCATCTGGGGAAGATCTGATTCGTTACTGATCGGTTTAGAGACTACTCGTAAGGTGTGAGGATTGAGCGACTCAGCTAGAATGTTGGACCGATCCGGAATGTGGTTCCTCCCTGTTTGTTTATGTACCAGACTGCTGCCATGTTGTCTGTCTGAACTGCAACAGTCCCCAGAGGAAGAAGGTCTTGAAGGGCTTGCAACGTTAGAAGCACCACCCTCATCTCCAGGACACTGATATGCAGAACGGTCTCTAACGGGGTCCACGTGCCTTGGACGGTTCTGCCCATGGAATGCCCCCCCACCCGAGGCGAGAACCGTCCGTGGTCAGCGTGGCTTGGGGTAGAGGCATCACAAACAGTCTCCCTTCCCGCAGCTCTTGGGAATGGAGCCACCAAAGAAGGGAGTTCCTGCAAACCCTGCTTATGGGAATCGGAGAATCCAATGGGTGAAGGAGGAGAGACCACTGAACCTGAAGAGTCCATTGAAGGACTCTCATGTGTAATCATGCCAGAGGTGAAAAGTTGATGGCTGCCATCATGGAACCTAGGGCTCTCAGGACCAATTCTGCAGGCGGGGCTGGGGACTGTAGAAGTGCTTATTACATGGAGTGACAAGCTGCACAACCTATCCGGTGTCAGAAAGGCTTTGGACTGGAGCGTATTTAATCTGGCCCCTATGAAATCCAAAACTTGCACAGGATGAAGAGACAACTTCTGAAAATTTATGGTAATGTCTAGATGCTGGGCCAAGGATAAGGAATAATCCCTGGCAGAACAGAGCAGATGCCTGGTGGGGGCAGTGAGGAGCCAGTCGTCTAGGTACGGAAAGACCTGAATTCCCTGAAGTCTCAGGTGGGCTGCTACAACTGCCATGACCTTGGTGAATACCCTGGGGACTGTGGTGAGGCCGAACAGGAGAACCCTGAACTGAAAATGACTGTCTCCTAGCCGAAAGCAGAGAAACCTTCTGGACCGTCTGTCCATGAAAATGTGGTAGTACGTATCCTTGAGGTCTATGGAGCACATCCAGTCATTCTCCTGCAGAAGAGGAAGAACAGATTGCAGAGTGACCATCCGGAATTTCTCTTTGGCAATGAACAGGTTTAGAGTGGACAGGTCGAGAATTGGCCTCAAGTCCCCCGTCTTTTTTGGCACCAAAAAGAACCTGGAGTAATTGCCTAAACCGGATTGCTCTGGGGGGATGTGCTGGATGGCCCTTTTTTCTAGCAACTTCTTTATTTCTGAAGCAGCAGCATCCCTCTGATTGGGTGGGACATCGGGAAGGTGCTTTGTTAGTAGGGGAAGATTCAGAAAGGGGATAGTGTAACCTCTAGATATTATTCGAAGCACCCAACGATCTGTCGTAATGGACTCCCATCTTCGTAGGTGCTCCAAAAACTGCCCTCCGATTGCCACCAAAAAAGGACAGCCGGGCAAGCCCTCAGGGCTGCTGAACGGGTCAGTCCGAGAAGGGTTCTCTGGACCCGAAATTATTCGACTCCCCCTCTGCCTCTGGGCCGGCATCCACCTTGTCCTCCTCTGCCTCTGAAGGACGAAGGGTCCGGAGCAGGACGGGACTGCTGGGACTTCCGGAACCACATCTTCTTTTGTCCTCTCTGGTTCCTTGAGAAGGACTCTTGAGGATTCGAGAAGCGTATCCTGACGGCAGACAGCGTCTTCCCGTCTTAATCACTCTTGAGCAGCATGTCGCAGACGGTTTTGCCAACTAGTGTAGAACCAAAGGGAGCATTTGCGAAGGACGTCTTGAAGGGTTCTGCAAAGGCGAAGCCAGGCGTGGCGCCGCAAGGCGACCCCTGCCCCACTGGCTCTAGCCACTCCCTCCGTGGCATGGGAGAGAAGCCGCATGGAAGTGTTAGAAACTGACTTTACAGTGACCATGCGAGCAGAGAAAGTCCATTTGTCCTCGGCCGCCATGGAGTCTGGGGGAGCTCCAGCACATTCTTTTATCAGATCCTGCTGGAGTCTAATGACATGTGCCCGATAATTCAGCGCCCTTATAGAAAATGTGGCTGAAGCAAACATCTGCTTTCCAATACGTTCCATCGTCCGAGACTCCTTATCAGGAGGATGGACCGAGGAACTTTCTTGCGCTAGTTCCTTCTTAGTGGCAGCTGCCACCACCATGGCATCTACTGGGGAATCTTTACTCCATGCCTGTTTGTCAGGGGGAGGATTAAGTATCTTGTCTGGTCTTCTAGGGATTGGCTCCACGGTGTCTGGCTCCTTCCAAGCACTGGTAGTAATCAAGTCTACCAGGGGATCAGCCGGGGGGGAGACACACAAGAGGTAGACGGGCCTGCATCGAACGTCTCAAGAAACAGACTCATCCGAGGAAGGTTTTTGAGCTGACCACCCCCCCCCTCTAATATGCATTTCTATAATGTCCCCAAAAGAGACGTCTTCAGGGGGTGACCTTGGGGAACCTTCCCCTTCCTCTAAGTCTGTGTCCTCCATGAGGGACTCGGGGGAGTCCAAGTGCCTCCTCTTGCACTTTCGTTTGTGAGGGACCTCCTCGGCGGGACTGTCCAAGGAGGCCTCACCAACGGGGTCCTGTTCCCCTACGTGAGCCAACTGCAGCGTCGGCACAGACTGTCCCTGGGGCTGGATGATGGACGACAGGCCCAAATGCGAGGGAGTGACGGGTGGATCCGCAGCCCGGACCGGGGAAATGGAACTCCTTGACAGTACCCTCTCCACCACATCAAAAGTCGAGGCCGAGCCACTCTCCCCTGGCTCCGAGAGTAGCCCCCTTGGCTCTGAAGTGAGGATCGGAGTCGGAGCAGACGCGATCGGACCCGAAAGGGTAGTGTGCTCCAACCGAAATGGAGCCAAAGACACAATGACCCCTGCAGATCCGAAGCTCGGCTCTCAGCCCTGAGAGGTCGGATCCGACACACTCGAGGGTACTGTCGGCATCGAAGAAGCCACCACTGTCGGCGCTGACTCCCTGGATCCGAGACGGCTCAGATCCAAAGACTCCGAAACTCGATAGTGAATCGGAGAAGGAGCAAATGGGGCAAAGAAAGGGGCCGAGCTCCCCCCCGGAGGGGGGGGGGGGGCAAGAGCACCCCCCACCTGCATTTGGGCCTGCAGAAACTGACGCATCATCCGGTCCATATCAGCGTCAGACATACTTCGAGTAGACCTTGAAGAGGTCGTCGAGGTGGGCCGTGAAGGTCGCCTAGACGACCTCGAAGGAGACCGGGACTCCTCCGGCTCTGGAGAAAAGCAGGGAGAATGGAGCCGAGAGGGGGAAGAAAGTACAGTTTTGTACCTACCATAAATGTAGATGTCCGATAGACATGCAACTGCAGTCATAACATGTGGGTTGTCCTACCTCAGGCAGCCCTCGGTCAGCCGGATTCCAAAGTCTGGGTCCGACGTCGGCTGATGTCGCATTTCTCTCCGATGTCAGAGTGGCTGGAGTACATAAGCATCAGCCGACGCCATTTTCTTCAGTGTTTCTTGCCCCAGATGCCAGGTGCCCTCCAAGGAAGGCTGTAATCAAATTGGAAGACAAAAACAGGATTCCAAACAAATAAATGAGCAATAAAACAAATACACCATAACAGATATCCCCAGCTAAGAGAAACAGGGATAGGAGTGGACCCTAGGCATAGAGGGGTATGGAGGGTGGGAAAATCCGACTGCAGTTGCATGTCTATCGGACATCTACATTTATGGTAGGTACAAAACTGTACTATGTCCTTCAAGAATGCAACTGCAGTCATAACATGTGGGTAGAATACCATAGCTTAGCTGGGGGAGGAGGAATGCTCTAGGAAAAAGATGGTGTGGCAATCAAACCCTGCAGGACTGCCAAAGCAAAGCCTACTCTGGATCTGGAGTATAGAGGGAGATTGTAGTGTTCGGAGAATGTATGCACGGAGCTCCATGTAGCAGCTTCTAAAATGTCCTTAGTAGGCACCCCTCTTAAGAATGCTGTAGAGGTGGCTGTAGCTCTTGTGGAATGTGGTCTGACATTGGCTGGAACAGTCTTTCCATGAAAGGAGTAATAGAATCTGATGCAATGTCCAATCCATTTTGAAATAGTCTGTTTTGAAATTGCTTTTCCTTGTACTGCAGGGGCGTAAGCTACAAAAAGTTGCTCTGACTTCCTACTGGCCTTAGTTCTGTCCAGGTAGTAACAAAGTTGTCTGTGGATGTCCAAGGTATGCAACAGTCTTTCCCCCTTGTTCTCAGGATTGGGGAAGAAAGCAGGCAGATGAATGGCTTGATTTAAAGAAATCTTAGATACCACCTTTGGCATGAAAGTAGGGTTGGTCCTTAATGAAACCCTGTCTCTGTGAAAAATAATGAAGGGTGGTATTGCCATTAGGGCCTGTAGCTCCGAAACCCTTCTTGCTGATGTAATTGCCAACAGGAAAGCCGTCTTCCATGAGAGAAATTGCAAGTCAACTGAAGCTGCTGGCTCAAATGGAGGTAGAGTCAGTTTTTCTAGGACAAAACTGAGGTCCCAGGCTGGAACTGGGGCCTTTCTTGGTGGCTTAATGTTCTTGATTCCCCTGAGGAATTGCCTTAGTAAAGGGTGTGAAAAACAGGAGGATCAGCGTTGTATCTAGCTGAAATAGCAGATGCATGTATCTTTATGGAAGAATAAGAGAGTCCGTTCTTTAACATATCTGCCAAATATTCCAAGATGAGTGGGATGTTCAACAATGATGCATCATGTCCCTTGCTGGTATTCCAATTGCTGAATCTTTTCCACTTTGCTAAATAAACCTTTCTGGTGGATGGTCTTCGAGCCTCTGTTAGTATCCGCTGTACTTCCTTGGAGAGATAGGCTGAAGTTATTTATGGGATCTCCCAGGCTGTTAGCTGCAGTGTCTGTAGATTTGGATGCACTGTTTCGAAGTTGTGTTGAGTCAGAAGTAGAGGCCATTGGGGAAGGGCCCACCTCCTGGTGTGACATATGTTCCGTAGTAATGGGTACCAGTGTTGTCTTGGCCAGTCCAGAGCTATTATGATTCCCTTGGGTCTCTGCTTTGATCTTTAGTAATACTGAGGTCATCAGTGGCAGAGGTGGAAATGCATAGATTGTTAGGGAGTTCCAGTTGAATGAGAGGGCATCTATTTTCCAAGCTTTTGGATGGTATGTCCTTGTGCAGAATTTTGGTAGAAGATGGTTGAGATGAGAGGCAAATAGGTCCACTTCTGGCTTGCCCCATGTCGAAGTGAGTTGTCTGAAGGCCTTCGGATGTAACCTCCACTCGTGTGGGTCTGTGAAATTCCTGCTTAGGCTGTCCGCCAACACATTGTCTTTTCCTGGGACAAACTGGGATTGTAACTGGATGTTTAGGCTCAGTGCTTTCTCCCAAAGATGCATTGTCAGTCTGCAAAGGTGGTAAGAGTGGGTGCCCCCTTGCTTGTTTATATACCACATCACAGTGGTGTTGTCTGTCCATATCAGTAAATGGCCTTGCTGGAGTTGGTGTTGAAAAGCCTCGATGGCATGCATTACTGCCAGCATTTCCTTTTGGTTTATATGCAGATGTGTTTCCTTTGGAGACCATTGTCCTTGTATACACCTGCCTTCCATGTGCGCCCCCCCATCCAAGGTCTGAGGTGTCTGTGGTCATGGTCTGTGTTATCTGTGGTTTTTTGAATGACATACCTGTGTTTGCCTGGCTCACTGAGGCCCACCATAGGAATTCCTTTTGTAGGCATGGAATGAGCGGTATGATTGTCTCCAAGTTGTTGCTGTGTTGAGACCAAATACTTTTTAGGTACCATTGAAGCTTTCTCATGTGTAGTCTTGCTAATGGAACCAGGAGAATGCAGGATGCCATGTAACCCAGGGCCTGTAGGAATCTCCTTGCAGTCATCTGGGTGAGTTTTGCTAAACTTTTGAAGTAATGAATTAACTTCTCTTGCTAGTCTTCTGTCAGGTACGCCATCTGAGAGGCTGTGTCTAGTTTGGCTCCTAAGAAGATTATTTGCTGGGATGGCTGCAGTCTTGACTTTTGGAAGTTGACTGTGTATCCCAGAGCTTGAAGTAATCGTATGACATAATCCAGGTTTTTTGTCAATATCAATTTGTCGTCCGCTTGTATGAGGCAGTCGTCCAGGTACGGGTAAATTTGTATCCCCTGGAGCCTGCAATGAGCAATTACTGAAGCCAGGCATTTTGTGAATACTCTGGGTGCAGTAGATAAGCCAAATGGCAATGCTGAGAATTGATAATGCTCTGGCCCTGCAAGAAATCTGAGGTATCTTCTGCAGCTGTGTCTGATAGGGACATGCAGGTATGCCTCCTTGAGGTCCAGAGTAATCAGCCAAGACTCCTTGCCCAGCATGGGAAGAAGTTGCTGTAGAGTCAGCATTTTGAACTTTGGTACTATGAGAAAGGTGTTTAATGCGGACAAGTCCAGTATTGGTCTCCATTGAGATTCTTTTCTTGGAACAAGGAACAGTCTTGAGTAAAACCCCTGGTCTTGTTCTTGTGGAACTCTTTCTATTGCTTTCATCCGAGTCAGCAGAGTGATTTGCTTGATAGCCTCTGCCCTCTGGTTTTGTGGTAGGTTTGGCATGCCTTGTTTCCTTGGTAAGGTATGAAAATGAAACCTGTACCCTCGGTCTATAATGTCCAAAATCCATTTGTCCTTTGTCAGTCTGTGCCAATTTTCTGCAAACAGGGATAATTTCCCACCCAAGGGAGCTTCTATTTGTTCCCTGGTAGGCGGTAGTAGAGGAAAGTCATTGAGATTGTGGTTGTGGGGCAGGTGAAACCCCTGCGTCACTTCTTTGGTTTCCTGGCTGCCATTGTCGCCCCTGTAAGGGCCTCTGTATTGGCCTCTTCCTCGCCACGTCTGTTCTTACCCCTTTGAAACTTTTCTGTATTAGGAAAGGACCAGTTTTAGAAGGCCAATTCCTACTGAATCTGGGGGGTTGAACCTGGAGGAAAACTTTCACTGTCTGAACTGATTTTGCTTTTTCTTCGATGGTCTTTAACACATCCTTAGCATTGGCACCAAAAAGCTTGTTCTTTTCCACAGGTGCATCCAGAAGTTTTGCTTTTACATGATCTGGTAGAGGTTGATCTTTTAACCAAGCATGTCTACGAATGACTGCCCCTGTCATAGCCGCCCTACATGAAGCTTCCAGTGCATCATATCCACACTGCAGGAAGTGATTGCTTACTTGCTGAGTGTTATGTACAGCTTTCTGCAAAGTCTTCCTGTCTAAAGGATCAGGAGTGGCTAAAGTTTTTTGTAAATCTTCTAAAAGGTAATCCTGATATTGTAACATATGAAAAAGGCAATTTAGAGCTCTCATAGATAAGGTAGTGGATGTGTAAACTTTTTTGCCCCATCTCTCTAATGATCTAGCCTCCCTGTTGGAGGGCAAAGGATTTTTAGAGGTGGAGGCTGAAACTCCTTTAGGCCCCTGTGAAATAGTTTCCAAATCAGCAGAATGGGCCCTGAATAAATGGGAATGAGTTTCTGGGACCCTGTAATACCTGTCTGGCTTGGCTGGAGCAGGAGGAAGAGAATCAGGGGTAGCACTAGAGTCAGAATATAAATCATCCAGAACATCAAGTACAGGAGGAATAGCTAAGGGCCTGTGCTGGGGCTTCTTAAGGAAAGTCCTCAGGTGTTTCCTAGAATCAGAATATTCCTGACCTTGCCACTTGAAATGCTCCCTCATGGTGTGCAGAACTTCCCCAAAAGAAATATCCTCAGGAGGGGAGGCCGAGGGGATGGAATCTTCTGCATCCGAGTCCTCATAGGTCTGGAAGAGCTCTTCCTGACTATCAGAGTGGACAGAGCCCTCAGAATCTTCATCTGAAGGGATAGGTTCAGAGGGTTCAACCCAGGGCCTTTTATCAGAAGGAGGCTGGGATCCTCTCTCAGGATGGGCCTGTGAACCTCTAATCATGGAAATTAAATCAGCAGCCATGGACATAATTTGTGTCTCTGTGGTAGGCTGAGGTAAGGATTTAGAAGTAAGATGCTTTGTTTTGCTGGCTGCCTTAGCCCTAGTGTAGGCCTTAATAGACATGGCCATAGGAGGCCTGGCAGCTCCACGTGCAGGAGTGACTTTGTCTACAGCAATGGTCTCAGGCATTTCCTCGGTTTCGGTATCCGGAGGAAAATTGATAACTGGTGTCGGAGGGATGTCCGGAATCGGAGTCGTCGGTAATGCGGTGTCTTCGGTTCGGAGCGGTGGAGAGACCGTCTCAGAGGGTACCGGAGCACTCGTGCTAGATTTTGGCGTGCAGTCGGTGGTAGACGCGGGCCGAGGATGTCGGTCCCGGTCTTTTCGCTTTTTGGGAGTTTGCGATGTCGGAAGATCCGACGGCATGGTATAGGCAAACTTATCGGCAAAAAAGTCTTCAGCGAACTCCGCCCGGCGCCTGAGAGTGCGCTTGTTGAAGCGAGCACAGGCTACACAGGCCGAGACGTCGTGGTCTGGGCCCAGGCAAGGAAGACAGTAAGAGTGGAAATCCTTATGAGGTATTTGTTTACCACAAGAAAGACAATTGTTAACTTTTTCAGTTATTTCTGACATCAGCTGAGGCAAGAAAAGGTCCCCAACGGGGTACTTAGCTTTTGATGACTTCGGTATCGAAGAATACAGGAGCTGACCGACCGGCACTTGCGAACTGCTTCTGCTTCGGGCACCGCGTGGCAAGAAAGACTGAAGAAAATGGCGTCTGCTGATACTTATGTACTCCAGCCGCTCTGACGTCGGAGAGAAATGCGACATCAGCCGACGTCGGACCTAGACTTTGGAATCCGGCCGACCGAGGGCTGCCTGAGGCAGGACAACCCACATGTTATGACTGCAGATGCATTCTTGAAGGACATCCGGAGACCCTCCTGGGAGAGATAACTAATTTAGCAGGCGGAGCAGAGGGGTGAGATTCTGCCCGCCGCTTGTGGCTCTTACCGGTCCTTCTCCCTATGCCTTTTCTCTTTGCTAGAAGAGTCCCCCTCTCCCTGGGACACAGAGGGAGGTTGAGTCCCTTTTAGGGGAGGGGGAGCTGAAGGTTGGACAGCCGCGGCTGGTGCCGCTGAGGGAGAGGAGGAAGAAGAATCCGCGGGCAAGAGTCCCGCCAGGATTAACTTATTCCTCCTATCCCTCACAGCCCGAGGGTTAAAGGCTGCGCACACTTGGCAGCCCAAAGACAAGTGGGCCACCCCCAGGCAGAGAACGCACTGAGTGTGGCCATCCGCTGGGGACAGCTTATGACCACACTCAGTGCATTCAGAAAAACTGGCCTTAGGCCCCTCAGCCATCGCACGTTGAAATGCGCCCACACACACAAGAAAGGGAAGGGAAATAAACTAAAAATCTACACAAATTACCACAAAAAAACTCCGAAAAATACAGATACAGAAAACTAAGGGCCTACTAGACTCACACACACCGAAAAAACTTTAAGAAAAAGAGTTTTAAATACTCTCACCAATGCCAAGGGCTTGAAACTTAAGCTGTCAGAAGCCGCGGCAAACGCGATCTGAGGACTGGAGGGAGGTAGCAGGGTATTATGGGTAAAGGGGAGGAGCTGAGAACTCGGATCTTTTAGCTTGGAAAACTGCCGGCTCGGATCCGAGGTCGGATGAAATACCCACAGTTTGCTGATCAAATGAAATTAACTATTTCAGATATGTGGTTAGCTTCTTCAAAAGTGGCTTTAAGAGCCCCTTAAGGATGTATTTGTTTCTCCTTTCTTGTAAAGCCCTGGCACTGAAGGAATGACAGAATATACAATACTCTTGTAAATGAATAGCTCCAAGGCAATAAACACAGATAACATGACTATTAGCAATATACATCTTTTGGGAACATTTCTAGCATTTCTTGAAGCCTGTAGGCTTATATTCCCTCTTCTTTGGGTCTTTGGACATGATTATGACAAAAGACCACAATCTAACAACAGAAAATTCTAACTACTGATATATGACCAACTACAACAAGAAACACTGAGCAGACAGATAGACAAAGAAGATAATAGGGCCTCTAACTAAAACCGACCTAAATTCCAGAAAAAACAACACACCAACTACAAGCCCTCTAACTAAAACGGGCGAAAAACTCTCTAACTTAAACAAGCTACTATCAAGCTATACGAAAAAGACACAATAACAAAACCATAACAAGGGATACAGCAAGGCCTACGAAAACGACGGCCAAAGGCAGCACCAAATAGGAATAATACCTATAAAAATCTAGATATACTAATTCAAAGGCTAACTATCCAACTACAATGCTAGAAGAAAACACCCCACTATAATATATAAAAAGAAAAAAAGGTCTAATGAATGTAATAAGAAAAAAATCACAACTTAGCCACAGCCAAGAAGAGCGCATCCAACCACGTAAAGCGGCAAATGAGATCCGGGGAGTTACACCACTGCATCATGGGATACCTACTTGCCACGAGCCAAGTTTGAGTCTTTCAGCTGTGTATTTGGCAGAATCAGAGCCGAGGATCAGTTCCGAACCCACTACTGTAAGAATGAAGGCGAGATAGGACAACATAACATCAAACCATATTAACATAATCAGAACTGCAAGTATTTTACATCACAAACCATACTGACATAAACCTAGTTACAAACATTATGCATCACTTATAATCTACCCAGTCGTAAGTCAAACATTACATAGCTCATGCAAGTCCTGCCTACTTTTAAACCTCATTCCTCCCCTATATGTAAGTATTATTCCCATAATTCACATTTTTCCTATGTAATTTACTCCTACCCTTTTTTAAAGATTCCAATTCCAGTTGTTCTATCTCTGTTGCTACTATTCACTACTTCCACAGTACAGTTGGTTTAAGACTTTGATTTCCATTTTCTAGTAATTACTTTTTTGGCAGCCACCATAATTGGACTCAGCTAGGCCTTACTATGTCTAGGTAATTCCGATTCTGTACCATAGCCCAGAAAAATAAATGCCCTAGTTACACCAATCTGCTCACCCAATATCTCCAATAGAGCGGGGAATCTTTAAAGTCTATAATAAAAACGTAGCACAAGAGCAAAAGCAAGGGTCAAATCTTATATTCAAAGCCAGATACTTTATCTTTAAAGTCTGCCCATACAGGAACATACTTGTACAAGGAAAGGAAAAAGCATCTACCTTCCAAGCTGTTTCTTACCTGGAGTCCTGCAGCAGAATCTTACCAGCTGATTGCGCAGAGAAAAGGCAAACAGGTCTGCTTGAGAAACTCCCCACAGAAGGATCAAATCTTGGAAACCCCCTTTTCTAGTTTCTATTTCGGGGTCCTGAATTAATTTCTGAGTCCCCTTGACATTTCTTCTTAAATGTCTGTTCACTCGCATTTTGTTGGGACAGTTAATTTAGTTTTTTTTAATTTCTTTGCCAAAATTGCACGAGGGGTTAGGGGATCCCTTTGAAAATTTGGAAAAGGAGAGAAATCTGAGAAATCTTAACTAATCCCTCTTTCAACTTATCCCTTTTTGATGAGCAATACAGCAGAGGAACCAAAAATAATCTCTATCCAAAGAAGAATTTAAAATCTTATTTTTCACATCATCTGGGAGGTTCTGAAAATGCAGCCAGGCAACAACCCCCCCCCCCCACCAAAAAAAAAATATATATATATATTACCAGTGGCTACAGTCCTGTAGGAAGTATCAACAGAGTCCACACACTGGAAACAATAGCCCAACAACTCTCACTTTAACATCACAGCAAAAGACAACACCACTATATACCCAACTGAACACACCAAATTGCTAGGAGTGGAAATAGACAAAATAAATTTGACATTCACATAACCATGACCATAAAATAAGTTCACAAAAACTAGGAGCGTTATACAGAAATAAGCAACTTCTCACCAAAGCAGCAAAGATTTCAATAGCAAATTCCCACCTTATTTCCACCCTACTTTATGCCTCTCCAATATATACCAACCTAAGGCAAAGTGATCAAAACAAGCTAGAGACCTGCTATAACAAAATGACCAAATTTGCCACAGGGCATCCTACCGTAGTCACCACTGTCTCTCACTTGCTGAACTGGGCTGGCTTGAATTCCCTCACCCCCTTCAATGGTATCAACTCTCACTCGCCCACAAACTAGTAAACCAACCACGAAATGTCCCATCCCTCCAGAATCTACTCCAACCCTATCGCACCATCAGACCACTAAGATCCAGCAACAAAAATCACTTGCAGATCACTAAAGCCAATAACTCTGCTGGTGAAGCACTATTCTATTGCGCCATAGCCAAATTATGGAACTCCCTCCCACCCACAATTACCTCCATACCATCATGCACCCACTTCAGAACTTTACTAAAAGCACACCTAAAAACATGCTGGCTATGCCCTTGCAACTCCCACTCTAATATCACCCACCCCATCCAACCGCTATTTTTCTTTCCACTCCACTAACTACCTTGATTATAGCAAGCTCAGATGCTCATAAGCCTAGTACTTATTATAAAGCAGGAACTTCTTATTGTAACATTTGTTAATGTCCGTTATGTACTTCACAGATAGATTCTAGTTGTCTACTGATGTACTATGTTCTTCATCTGTAAATATGTTGTAAGTAATTGCTATGTGAATTGTTAATCGCTATGTAATCCAATGTAACTACTGTCTGTTTTAACTGTGGAGCTTTTCTCCCCGGGCCTCCGCTGAAAATGGACCTCCCGGTCAACAAATATAAATAAATAAGTTGTGACTTCTACAAAAGGTGGAAAAAAATTTAAAGCAGATTTTTCCTCTTAAGAAAAATCTGCAGACAAAACATTCTTAATACTTTCACAATTACTCAAAATAAACTAACATATGAGCCTGGCAATTCAGAATTCTGAAAATCAAAGTTGCAGAAGCATACCCCCCCTTACTTATCAATAATCTTCCCACCCTTGTCAAATAGAGTAGGACTGGAATTAACCAAATGTTTAGTAGCAGTAGGATTAATAAGAAGTTATGTACCTACCATAACGTTCCATGTTAGTTGTCTTCTCTCACCTTCTTTCTTGCTTGATGGGTTTTTACCAGCTCGAGGCAGCCCCATATCCCATGATGCAATTTGATGACAAAGGGCAGTAGCACCAAGCATAAAACACTTCCCAAAGGAAGAAATAAAGAAAGAAAACAGGATGTAAAAAGACCAGGACTGAATGGTCTTCAGCATAATAACTTCTTAGAGAAACAAGGTCTGTAGAAGACAACTAACATGGAACGTTATGGTAGGTACATAACTTCTTAATGTTAAGTTGTCAATCTCATTCTTGCTTGATCCTAGCACCTCTATCCTGGGTGGCTCAATGGAACAGACTCTTGAGGACTGTAGAGCCAAAACTGGCTCTATCCCTGGAGGCCAAGTCCAATTTGTAATGGGAAACAAAAGTATGAGGAGTGGCCCAAGTGGCAGCTGCACAAATAGTGTCTAAAGGAAGTCTAGCTTGAAAGGCTGTAGAAGTAGCTAAGCTCCTAGTTGAATGTGCTTTAGGTTTTGAGCACAGCTGTTTTCCCCTGAGCAGATAAATTTCAGAGATGACGAAGAAAGCCATCTAGACAAGGTCACTTTAGAGACAGGAAGGCCTTTCTTGTTATCCGCATAGGAAACAAAAAGTTGATCAGATTTCCTAAATTTTTAGTTCTGTCCAAATAATATCTGAGTTGGCGGTGGACATCAAGATAATGTAGTTTTGTTCGGCTCTGTCTGAATAGTTTGGGAAAAATACAGGAGATCAATGGATTGATTCAAATTGGTCTTAGTTCTCAATGATACTCTGTCTTTGTGAAAAACCAAATAAACCGATAGAGCATGAAGTTCAGACACCCTCCTGGCCGATGTGATAGCTACTAGGAATAAAGTTTTCCAAGAAAGAAATTTAAGGGAACAAGAAACAGCTGGCTCGAAGGGAGGAAGAATCAAGGATGTCAGCACTAAATTTAGATCCCATTGAGGAGGAGGATTCCTGATTGGAGGCTTTAGCAGGAAAATTCCTTTCAAGAAGGCCCTACAAAGCCTATGGGACATAATATTGTGATCTGCAATCCCGACATGAAAGTTCGAGATAGCAGCCAATTGAACTCTGACTGTGGAAGAAGAGGAGCCTGCAATGAAAAATCTCTGCTAAGAAGTCCAGGACTGCCTGAACAGGGGCAGTGAAAGGATCAATATTCTTGGCATTAGCCCAATAAGAGAAACGTTTCCATTTGCTTGCATAAATCCTCCTGGTAGAGGATTTTACTATGATGTCTCTAACAGAGTTAGAGATCAAAGGAAGCCTGGCTAAGGAAGGAAGTGGAGCAACCATGCTGTGAGGTTGAGAGAAGGGATAGACCGGTGCAGCTGACCGGATTGGTGAATCAGAAGATCTGGCACTGGGTCCAGATGCCACGGCTGCACCAAAAGGTGACGATGGAGGAACGGGAACCAAACTTGTCGAGGCCAGTAAGGAGCAATGAGAATCAATTTGGCTCTCAAAACGGTTGCTTTCTGGATAACTTGAGGGATCAGAGGAAATGGAGGAAAGGCATAAAGAAGTCCCTGGGGCCAATCCTGGGTCAGGGATGGCCTGGAAGAGGGAAGAGAGAAGAAGTCTGGGCATTTGCTGTTTTGGGGAGTAGCAAAAGATCCCATTCCAGAAATATCTCTTCCGCTATAGATTGCTTGAGAGACCACGAGGCATGAGAATAGCTCTGCTCAATCTGTCCGCTACAATGTTGGTTTTCCCAGGGATATGCGTTGCTACCAGAAACCGATGAGAGGAGATTGCCCATTGCCATAGTCTGGGGACTTGGTTCCGCCCTGTTTGTTGATATACCAAACTACAGACATGTTGTCTGTGTGGGGAAGAAAGTCGTTGAGGGCTTAAAGCACTGCTCTCATCTCCAGGACATTTATGTGCAGGTGGTACGTCCATGAACCATCCTGCCCTGATAATGACCCCCACCCGATCAGGGAGGCATCCGTGGTGACAGTGGCTACCGGGATGGGGTACAAAGTGTCTGCCTTGGTGAACTTGGGGAGATGTGATCCACCAAGCAAGATGATCTTTGCAAGTCTGTGTCACCAGAATCTGGTGACCACTGTGTGAACAGCATCCACTGAAGAAAGCCAGGAAGAAGAGTAATGGCCGCAGCCATGAGGCCTAATACCTTTAGAACCATTCTGGCCTGTACTTTCTTGTTGGCTAGAATGATCCTGACATGACTTTGAATGTCTGAAACTCTTTGATCTGTAAGGGTAGCTGACATCCGAACAGTGTTTAAGTTTAGTAATAGACTGGCAGGGCGATAAGGATGACTTTTCAAGTTGATCGAGATGCCCAAAAGAGTACAAAGCTTTATTGTGTAATCCCTGGCTTGAATAAGCTGATGCCTGGTGGTGGCTGAAAGGAGCCAGTCGGAAACACCTGGAATCCTTGGCGTCTCAGGTGAGCCGTGACCACTGCCATACATTTGGTGAACACTCTGGGGCTGTAGTGAGACCAAAGGGCAGGGCTCTGAACTGGAAATGACTGGACCCCAGGAGAAATCTCCTTCTGTGAATTTTGATGTGATATCCTGAAGATCTATTGAGCACATCCAGTTGTCCTTCTGTAAGAAGGGCAGAATTGACTGAAGAGTGACCATTGAATCTTGTCTTCCTCACAGACTTGTTGAGTCTGCTGAGATCAATATTGGTCTCCAGTCTAAAGAACCTTGAGTAGATTCAGGCTCTGAATGGTCTGTTGTAACTGGCTGAATGGCTCTTTTGCAGTAGTTTTGAGACTTCTGTACATCTGGAAGGGAATTTGAGGGGTAGAAAGGACTTTTGTAACCCTTGGATATGATCGACTGTACCCATCTGTCTTGAGTGAGGGAGTGCCAGGCTTCTGGGTACAGTGATAATCTTCCCCGACTGCCTCCAAGGAGGGACAGCCGGGCAACATCTCAGGGATGCTGAAAGGGCTTGTCAGAGAGAGGCTCTCTGTTTCCCTGGTTTTGGACCCCTCTGCCTCTATGTTGTTACCCCTCTGCCTCTAGGGGTAAACTGACCACGTGAATCCTGACTCCTTGGGATTTCGGAACCACATTTGCCACCTTTCTGTCCTTTGGGGTAAGGTCTAGAAGGGGTGGAAAACGGACTAAGAGTCTTGCTGCTCACACCTGGTCAAAGTTTCCTTCACTTGAGGGCCAAACAAAGCTGACCCATCAAAGGGAGAATTTGTGAAGGAAAGGGATCTGCAAAGTCACATAGCCGCATCCAGGCTTCACCTGTACCATCAGCAGCATATGATATTAATGGAGGAGTTTGCAATGGAATTAAGGGTTCCTAGCTCTGAGCCCCTGCAGCTGTAGGATCCTGTACAACATCACCTAGCTCCTTAAGGATATCCCTTTGGAGTCTGGTGAAGTGACATTATCCATGGTCCTAGAGTCCTTATTAGGAGGATGGAAGGATCTGCAAGTTCCTTCTTGGTGGCAGCAGCCACCACCATGGCATCAGCGGGGACACCCTTAGTGAGGAATTGCTTATCACACGGGCAGTAATAAATTTTGAAGGCCTCCTAGGGACTGGCTCTACAGAGTCAGGAGCAATAACCTGCATAAGGGGTGGAGACACCCAGGAGGTGGAGGGCCGAGATCCAAACGCCTCTAGGTATACTGACTCATCCTCAGAGGGATTATTAGTGGGCCAGTTTCCCTCTGTCTAAGGAGTTCTAGGATGTCTGAGAAGGAGACATCCTCAGAGATCTTGGGGATCCCTCTGACTCATCTAAGTCAGTATCTGAAGTGATAGACAGTCTACATGTTTCCTCTTACAGGTCCTCTTCCTAGGAGGATCACCCGAAACATCAGGAGAATCCTCGGAGGAGGGATATTCCCAATGGGAAACCTGAGGAGGATCTCTGGGTCCTGTAGCAAGAGAAGTGGCAGAGATGTCAACAGGCACTATAGAGGGAGGAGCTAAGGGAACAGACTGCTGGCTGATACCTCCCAGGAAGGTCGAACTCCAGGGACCACCGAAGGGAAGTCTCGAGGCAGATGTCGGAGCAGAGCTCACCAAGGCCGAGGCTCCAAGGGAAGAGCGGGTTTGGACAAGGGTGAGGAGACCATGGAAGCCCGGCCACGAATCCCTCTAAGGAAGGTCTCAAGAGGAGATAAGAGTAGAGGCTGAAGGAACAGAAGGGGTATCTGTCCCTCAGCCGTAGCAGTAACCATTCGAAGACTCCAACTCCAAGCTCTGGGGTAGAGTTGAAGGAGGAACTGCAATGGGTGTGGACCAATAGCCGTCTGTTGAGACGGGCTATGCAGTGCCTGTGACTTAAGTAATCTACTGACCACTCTCTCTAAATCATGGTCAGAAAGCCTGGATGAGGCTCCAAGGAAGGAGACCTAGCCCCGATCATCGGCTCCAGCGCCGAATACAGCCACAAAAGTAACGGCGCCGGGGAGCCGACGAGCCGACACCGATGCCTAAGCCTGGGCCTTGGAAGACTTTTTCCAGCAGGACTCTCTGGCTGAAAGAATGACATATAGCACAGGAGTCCTGCAGGTGAAGAGGCCCCAAAAATAAGAAGAGACAGAGAATTTTCTGTCAGAAAAGGTTTAAAACTGATATAAAACTAACAATTAATCACTTACCAGGAGATGGTAACATCTAAACTTATAGCTGATGGCTCAGGTTTGGGAAAAGTGAATAAAAGACAAAGGGGCATCACATGTTCTGTCTGCCATTATAGGGGCAACAATCTGACAATCAGGAAAATTGCAGGCAGTGACAAAACAGCAAAACTGACATAACTGAGGAAAAGGGTAAAGGTTCTGGAATTTCCTTCTGTAACAGTTCACAGTATTTTCTGAAAAACTGAGAAATCTCTGTTTTCACAAACTGAAAACACTGGCGCATTCTGGAAATAGTCTCAGAGAAAAACTCCCACAGACAACATCAGAAAAGTACAGTTGTGTACACTTACCATAAATGTAGATGTTTGAGTGTATTCACTGTTGCATTCATTATATAACCATTAGGCCACCCTCCCAACCATTACATTTGGGTTATCTGTTTGCAGGTAGCCCTCAGCCGGCCTGATTATCAAAGTCATGGGTCCTGCTGTCTCTTCTTCCATGAGGTCAGGTAGTCAGGGGTATGAAGCATGCAGCCGACCCCATTACATCAGTTTTTCTTGCTCCAGATGTCAGGTGCCCCCAAAATTTGAAGCAATTATATACGAGAATACACCTCCAACTATAAGCAAATACACAAAAAAGCTTAAATACAGTAAGCAATTAGAGAGGTATAGCCAATAGAAGTCAGGGGGCTGGAGGGAGGGTAACCAGGACTCCAACAGTGAATGCACTCGAACATCTACAGTTATGTTAAGTGTACACAACTGTACTATGTTCTTCGTGTTTCACTGTTGCAGTCATTACATTTGGGTAGATTCCCAAAGCTAGGGAAGGGAGGAGGCAATTAGAGAGCATTAGGACCAACTATTATGCCCTGCAAGACTGCAGTGGCAAAACCAGCTCTGGATTTAGAGAAAATAGGCAAATGGTAATGCTTGGTGAAGGTATGAACAGAACTCCAGGAAGCAGCTTCTAGGATGTCCCTGGTAGAAACACCTCTGAGAAAGGCTGTTGAGGTAGATGCAGCCCTGGTGGAATGTGATCTTATCCCCTTGTGGGGTAGGTTTTCCATGGTGCTTATACCAGAAATGAATGCAATGGCCTATCCATTTAGAAATTTGCTTTGAAATGGCCTTCCCCTCTGCCTCTGCAGCAAAGGCAACTAGCAGCTTTTCAGCTTTCCTGAGAGGCTTAGTCCTGTCCAAATAAAATCTAAGTTGTCTGTGCATGTCCAAAGAGTGCAGTATTCATTCTCCTTTGTTCTGTGGATTAGAAAAGAAGGCTGGCAAATGAATGGGCTGATTAAGAGCCACACTGGATACCACCTTGGGCATAACGGAAGGGTTGGTCCTGAGAGACACCCTGTCTGCATGGAAGATAATGAAGTGCTCCACTGCCATGAGGGCCTGTAATTCAGACACTCTTCTTGTTGAAGTGATGACTAGAAGGAAGGCTGTTTTCCAAGAAAGGAATTTCAACTCTGCAGTTGTAGCTGGCTCAAAAGGAGGTAGAGTGAGCTTTTCTAATACAAAGTTAAGGTCCCAGGCTAGAGTAGGGGCTCTCCTGGGTAGCCTTAAATTTTTGGCCCCTCTAAGGAATTGCTTCAGCAGGGGGTGTGAGAAAAGGGGTGGCTCTGTACTATAATGTGCTGAAATGGCAGAGGCATGAATTTTAATAGAAGAGAAGGAAAGACCTTTGTGAAGCATCTCTGTTAAGTATTGAAGAATATGCGATAAGCTGGGTACCGTTGTGCCCATTCCCCGGATTTGGCTCCAGGAACAGAATCTTTTCCACTTTTCAGCATAGGACATTCTAGTACTAGGTTTCCTAGCCTCCAGAATAACATGCAACACTTGATTACTGAAGGATGGTAATTGAGAGCTCAGGTAATTAGCCAAGCTGTCAGGTTCAGGGTTTGAAGCTGGGGTTGCAGAATTTGGCCCTCCTGCTGGGACAGCAGGGAAGGCGTCTGAGGCGGTTGCATGATTCCAGCAGTGACACAATGAGCAAGAGGGCGTACCAGTGTTGGCATGGCCAGTCTGGTGCATTGAGTATTGCCCTTGATTTGTCCTGTTTGATCTTTAGTAGAACTTTGGGGAGGAGAGGCAGAGGGAGAAAGGCATAAACTGAGAGGTTTTCCCAGGTGAAGGACGGGGAATCCACTTTCCAAGCTTGCCTGTGGGGAGTCCTTGTGCAGAATGTGTCCAATTGGTAGTTATGAGGGGAGGAAAACAGGTTTATCTCTGGGCTCCCCCATTTGTTTCTTAACATGTTGAATATCTTTGGTTCCAGTTTCCACTCGTGTGGGTCCATGAGATTTCTGCTTAGGTCGTCTGCCAGTGAACTTAGCTTGCCTGGCAGGAGTTGAGCTTGTAGGTGCACTTGGTAGCTCAAGGCTGTGTTCCACAGAGCCATGGCTAGTCTGCAGAGAGGGTATGAGTGAGTTCCCCCCTGCTTCTTTATGTACCACATAACAGTGGTGTTGTCTTATCTTTACCAATAATTGCCATGGAAGAATGTGGTCCTTGAAGGCTGTCGGAGAATTCTGTAGAGCTAACATTTCTTTTTGACTGATAAGCAGGTGCATTTGTCTCTGGTTCCAATGGCACTGAATGCACTGCCCTGCCTGGTGAGCCCCCCCATGCATAGTTTGATGCGTCTGTTAGGGTTTGGGCGGCAGGAGGTAGAGTGAATGACAGTACTTTGTTGTGGTGGCAGGCCTCTGCCCACCAAAGGAACTCTGTCTTTATACAAGGGATGATAGGAATCATTGACTCCAGGTCCTGAGAATGTTGACACCACAGGCTTTTTAGATACCACTGTACTTTCCTCATATGCAGTCTTGCATATGGAATTAGTAGGAAGCAAGAGGCCATGAACCCGAGAGCTTGCAGTATTTTCCTTGCAGTTAGCTGGGTCTTTGTGGCCAGTAATTTGAAGTAGGCTGTCAAATAAACTTGTTTCTCTGGCGTGAGGTAGGCCATCTGGGAAGCTGTGGTCAAGCTTGCTCCCAGGAATAAAATTTGTTGGCACGGTACTAGATGAGATTTATTTTCATTTATGGTGTACCCCAGTGAGGTTTGCAGTTTCTTTACAAATGTCAGATGATTTAATAGTATGTCCTGGCTTTCTGCCTGAATTAGACAATCGTCCAGGTATGGGTATATTTGAATATTTCTTTGCCTGCAGAATGCAATGACTGGAGCTAGACATTTTGTGAATACCCTGGGCGCAGTAGATAAGCCAAAGGGCAGTGCAGAGAACTGATAGTGCATGTAGCCTGCTCTGAAGCGTAGGTATTTTCTACAAGATTCCCTTATTGGGATGTGCAGGTAAGGTTCCTTTAAATCCATTGTTGCCAACCAGGCAGTTTTGCCTAGCATGGGAAGCAGCTGATGAAGAGTTAGTACTTTGAATTTTGGAATTACCAAAAAGGTGTTTAGGATAGACAGGTCCAGGATAGGATGCCAGGAGTTGTCTTTTCTGGGTACCAGGAAAAGTCTGGAGTAAAAACCTTGTCCCCATTCTTCTGCTGGGACGGGTTGAATAGCCCTGATACTTAGAAGAGAAAGAACCTGCTGTTGAACCTCTGCCCACTGATTAAGGGGTAGGTCTGGCCAACCTTTTGGGGTTGGTAAGGTGTGGAAGTGGAATCTGTATCCTTGGGAAACTATATTTAAAACCTATTTGTCTTGGGTAATAAGCTCCCAGTTTTTTGCATGCAGGACGAGCTTTCCCACGAAATGAGTGGGCAGCTGAGCAGAACTTGGAAGGTTTAAGGTCAAGTCACTGTGACAGTTTGCCATACGGGGGGGGTGTCTTACTACTTCCAGCTTTGGAAGTGGGAGCCCCCCACTGCTTGGGCTTGTGAGTACCTTGAGACTAGAGCCTAGGTAGTCTGCTGTTCCTGGATTTGGACTGAAAAGGCCTGGAAGAGACAGGAAAGGACCAATTCTTAGAATGTCAACGCCTACTAAATCTGGGAGGCTGTACTTGCAGGAAATCTTTAATAGTTTGCATAGATTTAGCTTTTTCTTCCATCTTTTTAAGTACTACTTCTGCTTTGTTACCAAACAGGCGGTCTTGGTTTAAGGGAGCATCCAGTAATTTAGCTTTAAAATGATCTGGCAAAGTTTGCTCCTTAAGTCAAGCATGCCTTCTAAGAACAGACCCAGTAACAGCAGCCCTACAAGATGCCTCTACGGAGTCAAAACCACAATGCAAAGTATGTTTATCAACTTGTTCAGCAGAATGCATCAACTCCTGTAATTCTTTATTTTCAGCACAGTCAGGAATCAACATCAACTTCGGTTTAAGTAATCCAATAATATGCTGCTGGTACTTTAACATTTGAAACTGGCAGTTTAAGGCCCTAATGACCAAAGTAGCACAAGTGTATACCTTCTTACCCCATCTGTCCAGGGCCCTGGAATCTCTATCAGAGAGGGTAGGGTTTTTGGCAGTAGTAGCCTTAATGCCTTTGGGTCCCTTTGAAATGGACTCTGGGTCTGCAGTAGGATTCTTAAAGAGGAACTTGTGAGAGTCAGGTACTCTGTAATACCGGTCAGGTTTCCTGGGAGCTGGAGGTAAGGTGTCTGGGGCCAGGCTAGATTCCAAGAAGGCATCATCTACAATGTCCAGTACAGGAGGGATAGCTAAAGGCCTGTGTTGAGGCAGGAGTAAGGACTTCCTAAGCCTCTTTTTGGAGTCAGAGCAATCCTAGCTTTCCCAGTGGAAATGCTCCCTAAAAGTGTGGAAAGTTTCACCAAAAGTGAAATCTTAAGGAGGGGAGCAGAGGAAATGGGAGTCCTCTGCATCAGAAATCCTCATAGGTAGTTAAGGGCAAATCCTGGTAATCAGAAGAAACAGAAATTTCAGAATCCTGATCAGAAGAATCAGAAGGAACATCAGTTCTAGGTCTCTTAAAGGGAGAAGGATGGCTTCCCCTAATTAGAGCAATAAGTTCTTCAGCCATTATTTGTTTTTAGGCATATGGGCCTGACCATGCGGTTTGGACGCCTGCTTTCTAGGCGTGGATCGAGTTTTAGGCCTTGAAGAAGAAGAAGATGGCATTGGTTTGATATGCAAGCCAGTAGGCCTGAATACACCCCCAGAAGCCAGTGCCTGCACAGTGGCTCCGGACCCATCCAAGGTACAGACATCCGCAGGTTCCAAAGTTGAAGCATCTTGCGGCATACCCAATTCAGAATGGGTCTCAGTAGAGGCCTGCAAATCTGAAGTAGCAGGTATCAGGGGCTGTGAAAGCACCTCACGGAGTACCGGCGAACTGGTGACTAGCTTAACGGAAGTGTCATCAACAGCTTTAGACCTATGCGGTCTGTCTCTGTCTTTATCTTTACGTTTTTTTCGAAATGTCGGTAGTCGGATGGCTTACCGAAGCCATTTCTGGATAATTACACCGAGTACCGAAATAGTTAGATGCGAAAATGAAGAGACAATGTATAGTATGAGGACTGAATAAGGCACAAAACCGACAGAGGGATGGTGTGGTCTGGGCCTAAGCAAGAAATGCAGTATGAATGAAAATCTTTATGAGGTATTTGCTTTCCACAAGTAATACAATTGTTAACTTTTACTGACATCGGTTTAGAGCAAGAAAAAGGATCCCTAACAGGGTACTTAGCTTTTTTTAAGACTTCGGTTCTGAAACTCGAAAACGAAAATTTCAGGAGTCGGCCGACTGGCACTTGCGAACTGCTTCTGCTTCAGGCACCGCATGGCAAGAAAGACTGATGTAATGGCGTTGGCTGCATGCTTTACACTCCTGACTACCTGACATCATGGAAGAAGAGACAGCAACTGACGCAGGACCCAAGACTTTGATAATCAGGCTGGTTGAGGGCTACCTGGCAAGCAAATAGCCCAAATGTAATGACTGCAACAGTGAAACACGAAGAACATCTTAGCTCCTGCCTCTGAGTCTGTATGAGGAGAAAACCCTGCAGCTATCCTTTTATCTTCCTACACAGATTCAGGATATTGAATCTCTTCAGGAAGAGGTATACATCTTTCTTTAACCAGAAACCAGTTTATAAGAAGGATCAATAGCCTGAATTAAACCCTAATACAGACCCAGTGAGCAACTACTAACTAAGGAAATTTGAGAATAAGTAGATACACGTTTACTGTTGTTTCTTTTTAAAAATGGGACCAACAATATTATTAATGGTGACAAAAGCAGCTTCCCAAAGAATGGGCACAGCATTCTGAATAAGCAGTGAAGCCTTCCCTGTTCCCCTTTCCAGGACTGACAAGAGTGGCTTCTCACTTACCATCGAGGGGACCTGAACAGGCACAGAGGATGTGGCTAACCCACAGTCCACAGTGGCTGTAGGTGCTACACCAGCAGGATCCAGGGTAAAAGATAAGTAGTTTAAGGAACAAACTGTGGCCACAGCAGTCACCCACCTGCAGCTGAGGTAGCAAATGCTGTTTGCTTAAAGTTCTGTCTTTCTGACTGAATGAAGGCCTGACTGTGGGACGGTAGTTTGTTCCATGGTCAAGCCAAAAACTGTGTCATTTCTTGGGGAAAACAAGCAGCAAAAGCAGGTAAAAGTGTTAAATCTTTGGAAGTCACTATTTTCACATTAAAAAGCACTTTACAACACTTTCACAGCCCCCAAAGAGTAACAAACACATTCTCCACAGAAAATATGGTTTTGCAAGTACTTTAAACTACCTTTAAACTGACAAGAAAAAGTGTGTTTCCATTTAAGGGCAGTTAAGCCTTGTGACAGTCAATTAAAACACAAATTCCTGGCTTAAATATAACTTTATAATCAGGAAAGCACAATAAAATGACTTTTATAATGTGGAAGTTTTTTCTCCAAAGGGAATTTATCTGCCCAGTATAAGTAACCAAACCTGCTCAGCTCGAGCTAACATTTTGGACATGTGGAATGTTCATAGTTGTTTACTAGGCTAACAACCCAGAAGGGCCTTTTTAAGCCTAGCCAAGCTTCCCAAATCTCTGACAAGTTCTGATGCTCTTGATAAGTGAAGCAGGGGCTTGGGAGATGAAACATTTACAAACTAGGACCTGGGAAATGAACTATTTACAGACTGCCTGTGTCCATTAGAAACATAGGTGTCAAACTAAGGAAGAATTTCCTGCACCCATCCAAATGTCCAGGTTGCACTTGAACTGCATTAGAGAGGAACTCTGCTTCACATGGATGGGGACAGCCTGTTCCAGAGACACGGTAATTTCTGGGATACATACCTCTCTCTCCAGCAGGTACTATTTATATCACAGGCAAGGTTTAAGTCTTTAGAGTGAGTAACTCTGGTGCGGTTTGTTTTGTGGATATGCAGGAGGTCCATCAGAGTGGGGTCTGACAATGCCCTGTATGTCAAGCATGGATCTCCCTAAAAAGCCTGTAGGAGACAGAATACAGGGACACAGCCTTGAGGCGGTCTACATAGGACATTTTACTTAAGCCTTGCATTCTTTTAGTAAGGAACATCTGTGGATGTACCAATTGTTGAATACGAATGCCAAAGGAGGCAATGTACTCAATGATAGGTTGAATACAGTGGAGCAATGACTTCCTTGGACTTATATGCCATACCTTTGTAAGATGTGCACCATAGAATGATTTCCTCACTAGTGCAGACACGTGATGGTCAAAGGGTAGATTACTATCTGTGTGCTTCCCTAAGTCATTGACTACTGAGTCAACTCTAAGGGATGTGTACTTAATATGGTAGTTACCAGGGGGTGGAAGACTTCCTGAAGGATACTATTATGCATTTCTTGGCATTTAGTTTCAGTCCATGACTCTGACACCAGTTTGCCTGTGTCAGCCCCTCCTTGAGAGCATTTGTGTAAGTGTGGGATTCAATGACAGCTCCTAATTTGTAATCATCTGCAAATTTAGTCAGCTAGAGACCACTGACCTTGGCCTTGACTTCAGAGAAGTAAATGCCAAAAAGGAGTGGTTCAATAACTGATCCCTGAGGGACTCCACTTGTGACTGGCCTCTTTGTAGAGGTGGACTCCCCAATTCTAACTTCCTGGGTCTTGTCTGTGAGATGGCTATCCATCAGGTAAAATACGAATTTGCACTGAACCTCGAGTGTATCAACAATGCTTGAGTGGGGTATTGTGTCAAATGCCTTGGCCAGGTAAAAGTAGACCGTGTGAACCATTTTGCCCTTATCCATTGCTTTGTTGACCTTCTCAAAGAAGTCTACCAGGCTGAGTAGTCATGATCTGCCCTTGATAAAACCCAAGTGGGTTGGGTCCTTTGTCTGGAGATTTACTATATCACTATTGATCAATTCCATGACAATTCTTTCCATGGCTTTACATACAAGTCTAGTGAGACTTGTGGGTCGACAGTTTCCAGGGTCTGTAGATGGCCCACGTTTGTGCAGAGGAATGACTGTTGCTGTTCTCCATTTATGAGGCACGAAGCCTGTTTGGAAGCTATAGTTAAATAGCAGTTCCAGAGGCCACAACAGGTCATGTTTCATGCTATTTAGAAGGCATCCTGAGATATTGTCTGGGTTCATTGATGCAGTCTTCTTGGCCTTAGAGAGAGCATTAAGAACATGTTCCCTAGTGATAGCAGGGGGACTTGTATTTGATGGTATTTCCTGAGGGAAGGTTGAGGGGGAGAGAGGCATAAAGTTGGAGCTGAATTTATCGGCCAGTAGGTTTGCAATATCTTCTGGCTCACTATAACTGGCTCCATTTACAATGGGTTCTGCACACAACTGTGTATTGCCTTTGAGGTTGCTGACAAAGCTAAATAATGCCTTGTGGTTGTCCTTAGCATGGTAGGCCACATTCACCTCAAATTTGGCTTTGGTAGACTTTATTTGTCCTCTGAGATGTTTGTTTAGTTTGATGAAAGTGCTTTCATCTTCCTGGGTGCTGCACCTCCTAATTTTTGCCATCATTTTCTTCCCTCTGTTATACAGCCTATTGATTTTGTGATTCCACCAAGGTAGCTTGTTTTTTGAGTTAGTTATGTACTTCTTCCTGGTGGGTACAGCTGCCTCTATGCAGCTATTAACATGCTTATACAGGGTTTCTGTGAGCAGTTCTACATAGGCAGCAGTGTTCTCAGGGTCTATGGGGGCTTGAAATTTTGTCAGGTTATCACTTAATAGCAGTAGCTTAGCCTTAGAGTAGTTCCTGAATATTCCAGGTTTAGCTGGCGGTCCACGGTTTAATTTTTACTTCAAAGGAGACCATTTTGTGGTCTGACCCTACCACAGAAGACATAGTAGAGGGTGTGCAGCACTCTCCCATATTAGTGAGGACCAGATCCAGTATGGCTGCACCACTGGTTGGTGTAATGACCATCTGGATGCAGGAGTGTTTACAAAATCCAGGAATCTCTGTGCCTGTACATCTGATGCTGTATAGGTGCCCTGAAGCTTTGGAAGCTGGCTAGCTTTTATATCCTTGGCAGGGTATAGCCCATTTAACCAAGGCTACTGCAGCAGTGATTAATATGATGAACACCTAAGCATCCGTACAGAAAGACACAATAATGTAACAAAGTTGTTACAGTGGTGAATGTGCAAATATTACACTAAACAAGCACATAAGTAGCACAGGAAACATGAATCACAAAATTACCAAAAATGAAGAAATAATTACATGGGACCATTCAATAACCAACTGTAAAGGAGAAGAAAAAAATACCGTTAGTGTAACAAAAAAAAACAAACTACAGTGATAGTCATACCTAGAGGTTATAGTTTCAAGCATTTAACAAAAAAAGAAGTTATGTTCTGACCATAATGTTCCATCTATGTTGTTCATCGTCATTCATTCACTACTGATGGGTGTCAGTTCCGTTCCCGGAACCGATTCGGCCTTGTAACAAGCTTGTGCCAACCAAAAAAACTCTCAAGCTAAGCTTTACCCATAGTGCCCCCCTCCCTGTTACCTCAGATCGAGTTTGCCTGTAATAAAGAAAGTAGAAGCTTTTTCTGAGCAGGTCCCCTAATGTGGGATTAGGACCAAAACCGGACTCCAGGAGCCCCTTGGAGGGGGAAGGAGGGTGGGATGTAATGAATGAAAGAAGATGAACAACAGAGATGGAACGTTATGGTAAGAACATAACTTCTTTATCTGATGTTGTTAATCTTCATTCATTCCTTACTGATGGGACAGAGTCCCTAGCTACTTTATGCCCTGGGAGGCCCTTATGGAAGGATGTTCCTGAGTACCACGGAACCAAAGGACGCTCTCCCCCTGAAGACCAAATCCAATTTGTAATGGGTAATAATGGTATGAGGGGTAGCCCAAACTGCAGCTGCACAGATATCATCCATTGAAGCCCTTGAGTGAAAAAGTTACAGAAGTCGCCACTGATCTGGTGGAGTGTGCTTCGACTTTGCTCATTACAGGAATTTGATTATGTTGATAGACAAAACATATACAATTTCTCAAACACTTAGACAAGGTCAATTTAGAAACAGTTTATCAATTTAGGGCCTGAATAATAGACAACTAGTCTGATTTACGTAGTGATTTAGTTCTGTTCAGATAAAATTATAATTCTCTACGTAGAGCCAGTTTGGAAAAAAGACTGGTAGGTCAATGGTCTGGCTAGCTGCCAATTCTGTAACAATTTTGGGCAGGAAGGAAAGGTTATTCCGGAATGATACTTTGTCCTTATTAAAGATCATGTAAGAGCACTTTATACACAAGGCATGAAGCTTGGATATGCATCTTGCTAAGGTAATGGCTACTAATAATAGGGATTTCCAAGGTAAGAACTTTACGTTGCAAGTGGCAGCAGGATCGAAAGGTGATTGAGTCAAGGATTGCAGTACTAGTGTTAAACTACAAGGTTCAGTCGGTTCTTTGAAGGGTGGTCTGATATGCTAGACCCCTTTCAGGAAGGGTCTTACAGAGACTATGGGAGATTACGGATGAGTCTTGGAGTCCACTACAGAAGTCTAAGATAGCAACCAAATGTACTCTAATGGTGGAGGCTGCTGGCCCTGAATTAAGAACACCTGATAAATTATCCAAAACCATACTAACAGGAGCTGAGCAAGGGTCTAGTTCTCTCTGCCGGGACCAAATAAGGAATCTTTTCTACTTGATAAGGCAGATTTTCCTGGTGGATAGTTAATGTGAAGCCAGAAGAATGTTAAGCACTGGGGAGGTAAGGTTATTCTGCCTGGCAATTAATGGAGGTGGAGAAACCAAACTGTCAGCTTGAGACTGGATATGTTTGGGTGACTCACCCCCTACACCTGCAGATGTGAGATTAATTCCAGAGTTGGATCCAGAATCCATGGTTGACATACTAGGTGAGGCCAAAGAAAGGTAAATCAGATCTGTCGGGGCCAGTAGGGTGCAATGAGGATTACTATGCTTCTCAGCCAAATGGCCTTCTTTAGAAATTGTGGGATCAGGGGAAAGGGAGGGAAAGCATAGAGAAGTCCCGTGAGCCAATCATGTATCACAGCGTCCCTCGGGGACTCCCCCTGTGGGGGAACTGAGGCAAAGTAGCTGCGGCACTTGAGATTTACTGGAGAGGCAAATAGGATGCAGGAAGGCTGGCCTCAGCGGCTGAAGATCTTCGCTGCTACGGTTGAATTGAAGGACCAGTCGTGAGGCAGGAGGATACATCTGCTCAGTTTGTCTGCAATCACGTTGGAATTTCCGGGAATGTGCATTGCTATCAGAAAGCAGTTGGAAGCTATTGCCCATTGCCACATTCTCATGGCCTCTTGACACAATGGGGAGGACTTGGTTTCCCCTTGTTTGTTGATATACCAGACCACTGACATGTTGTCAGACTGGATAGCAATTGATCCTGAGGGGAGGACAGACTGGAATGCTTGCCACACTAGAAGCACTGCCCTCAGTTCTAGGACACTGATATGCACGATAGCCTCTATGGTTGAACAAGTGCCTTGGACCATCTTTTCCTGAAAGTGCCCCCCCCCCCTCCCCATCAGGGAAGCGTCTGTGGTCACTTTGGCTGTTGGCTGAGATGGGGAGAAAGGGTGACTACATAGGTCTTTTTCTGGCTTTATTCACCTAGTTAAATCTTGGTTGCTTTGCTTTATTATGCGGATCTGAAAAGACATAGGATGGTGCAAAGAAAACCACGGTGTTAGCAGGATCCACTGAAGAAGTCTCATGCATAGCCTCTCTAGGGGAACTATTGTAATTGATGCTGCCATTGATCCTAAAAGTTGAAGGACAGCCCGAGCTGGAACCTCGTTTTGAGAGAGTATCACCTGGAGTTGGGATCTCAGTCTTTCTAATCTGGCAGGGAGACTAGGCAAGATTGGGTATCGAAAGTTGCTCCTATAAATTCCAAGGAGTCAACTTGCATTTCTCCCAGTTTATAGAGATCTCTAGGTATTTTGTCAGTTTTAGAGAGTAGTTTAAGGCTGTAAGCAGTAGACACATGGTGGGGGCGGTAAGGAGCCAATTGCCTCAGTATGGAAACATTCGGAATCCTTGCAGTCTCAAGTGACCTGTTACCAATGTCATGCATTAGGTGAACACTCTGGGGGCTGAAAAGAGTCCAAAGGGCAGCGCTTGGAATAGTTAATGATTGGCTCCCAGACGGAAGTGAAGAAATCTTCTGGAGCATTTGTCCATTGTTATGTGGTAATACACATCCTGAAGATCTACTGGGCACACCTAGTCTTTCTCCAGGAAGAGTAGGATAGACTGAACCATGACCATCTGGAATTATGTTTGGTTGAGAAATTTCTTCAGAATGCTGAGATCCAAAATCAGTCTCCAGTCCCCTGTTTTTATTGGCATGAAAAAGAACCTTGAGTAAAATCAGGATCCTATTTGGTCTGGTGGGACTGCATGGATGACTATTTTTTGAGACATCTTTAGTATTTCTTCAGCTGCTGCTTCCCTTTGACTGGGTAGGACACCGAGAATGCGCCTTAATGGCTTTGGACAAATACTGAAGGATATGTGATAACCTCTGGGCATTCTATTCTACACCCAAGAATCTGTGGTTGTTTGCCAGGCAGGGTGGAGCAGAGAGAAATGTACCCAGACTGCTTCCAGAGGAAAGCGATTGGGTGCTCTTCAGGAGCACTGGCAGGGTTTGTCCAGAGATAGAATCCCTGGATCCCTGGTTATGCGGACTCCCTTTGCCCCTGTAGAGGCAACTTCCAGTTGGGCTACCCCCTCTGCCACAGGGAGTAATCTCGCCATGTGTGTCGCGGAAAGGACCCTGGGATTTCTTGTGTCACATGTTTCCACTCCTCTGATTCCTAGAGTAGGACCGTTGAGTGGAAAAACATAAGCCCATGGCAGACAGGGTCTTACTGTCCTTCTCACATCTAGCTGGAATATCTTTCACTTTTGGGCCAAAGACAGAAGACGCTTCCACTGCAGTGTTAAGAAAGGAAGACTTAAAAGGGTCCGCAAAGGCGCATCCAGGCGTGACGTCTCATGACGAGAACTGGCAGCTCTAGCCGCCTTCGATAGCGTGAGAGATTAACAGCATGGATGAGTTGGATATAGATTCCAGGGTCACAAGCTGTGAGGCAACTTTGTCCCGTACCTCATCAGAAACTGCTCCTGCCAATGTTCCAGAAAGTTCCGAGATTAGGTCTCTCTGAAGTCTAGTAAAGTGTGCCAAGTAATTCAAGAAATGAATGGCAAAGGTCAATGAGGCAAGCACTTACTTCCCTAACCTGTCCATCGCCAACAACTCTGTTTGGGAGGCGGACAGTCTGGCTGTCTTCGGCAAACTCTTTCCTAGTGGCCGCTGTCACCACCATAGCACTTACAAGTAGGCCTTTAGACCAGTGTGGGCTTCCTTTGGGTGGGGACAACATTTTGTCTGGTCTCCGGGGGATTGGTTCAATAGTATCAGGATTCTTCCATGCGCGCTGCACGAGATGGACTAATTTGTCTGCAGGCAGAGTTTCCCAAGAAGAAGAAGGTCAAGCACAAAAAGCCTGCAAGAATACAGACTCCTCAGAGAAAGGGCTGGGGGACTTCCAGTCTCCCTGCTGCTTTAAAATTTCCAGAATGTCTCCAAAGGAGACATCCTCAGGGGGTGACCATGGGAACCCCTCCCTTTCATTGTAGTCCATATCTTCGGTGAGGGACTCCTCGGGGGAGTCCACGTGCTTCCTTTTCCATGATCTCTTAAGTGGTACCTCTTCAGCAGGAGGCTTCTAATGAGGAGTCTGAAGAGAGGGCACCATGCGTTAGGGCATCTTGAGGCTTTTGTGCTCGATGTCCCGATGTGGCGGCCTCTGTCAGTTGTGGTTCAGAGGGAGGACATATCTGGTATCCCGACGCTGATGGTTTGCCTACAGAGGCAAGGACCCTCTCAATCGCTTGCAAAGCTGGCCCGCTTGAAGAGGGATGGGAGCCTGGAACTGAGACGAACAACCTTGGAAAAAGGGGGGGGGGTCACACCCTGGTCTGACCGGTCTACTCCCAAGGAAGGAGCCCCAAGAGGACTTGGCACTACCAAGACTCCCAGAAGTGTAGCAGACAGTGCCGTAGAAAAAATCGGTGCTGTAGTCACGATACCTGCAGTCCAGTCATGATCCTGAGGATGGCATGGCTCTGAGCGAGCCGGAGACAAAAGGGTTGACTCCGGAACCATGGTGAGATCCACTAGTAGAACCGAAGGAGTGGGAACCAAAATAGGAGTCAGTGCTGAAGGCTTTGATACCTGCAATTAGGTCAAAGGAGGAGAATACGCATAAGTCTGTGGAGAAAAACTCCCAATTCCAGTTGGGAGGGGAGGTCTGGAAGGTGTTGAAATCCCTCTGGCCATCAGCAGCTGGTCTACAAGACACATCACGTCCAGTTCCGAGAATCTCCTGGAAGATCGGGTTGATATCCCCAGTGGAGAATCAGGCCATTCCAAAAAAGGGCTATAATATTGCCCAAAGAAAGGATATGCCGTGGGAGAGTATCGGGTCCGAGCAGGCTCTCCTATCGATACAATGGTCTCAAGACCAATAACATGTATAAGGTGGGGGGAAGGGACTGGTGCTGGATTTACTATTGTTCGTGCCAAATAGGATGGAACTACTGTGCTAGTTGAAGGTATAGTTGGTACAGTGGGTATTGGCACCATCAAGAATGGTGCCAGAGTTAAAATAATAGAAGATGGCACTGAAGTGGATACATGCGGTTTCAGAACAGAGTATGGCGCCGTGGAGGGTGGTTGAGGCCCCGGAGCCAAAGTCGTTGGTGCCAATTTAGGAATGTTTGGTCTGGGTTCAGACTTCCCATCACCAGAAAGAGGTGAAGAAGGAACAGAGTGGCCTTTTTTTTGTGTTTTTCTTTGGAGGGAGTGAGCCCTCCGACACAGAAATAGCTTCTGAGGAAGGTGTCTTTAATAGGCCCGTAAGAATCAGTTTGTTTTTCCTCTTGTTTGGGGTATGAGAAATGAACCCTTTACAAACGTCACAAGGTGGTTGAACAGATAGATGTGGGACACCCACACAACACACACAAGAAATATGAGTGTCAGAATTAGGCATTTTGCGACCGCAGTGGTTGCACTGCTTGAATCCTTTTCCCCTTTCTTCTCAGACAAGGTGGGGAACAACTTCAGCAAATTGCTTATCTGGTATCAACAAAATACAAAGTACAGTTGTGTACCTACCATAAATGTAGATGTTACAGTGTATTCACTGTTGCAGTCATTACAATTGGGTTATCCCGCTGGCAGGCTACCCGCAGTCGGCCTGAATTCCACAGTCTAGGTCCGGTGTCGGTTGCTGTTGCCTCCTCCCTGAAGTCAGTGCGCCAGGAATATAAAACATGCAGCCGACACCATTTTCTTCAGTTTTTCTTGCCCCAGATGTCAGGTGCCCCCAAAAGGGTAGGCTAAAATTATGTAAATAAAGCATGCATTCACCAAAGTAAATTATTCCTTCATCTACAAGCAAATACACCACATAGGTTGTATAGAATACAGAAGTACAGATAAGTTCCAGCAAAGATAAGGGGGATGGTGGGTGGGTAAAGTACAGTTTTGTACCTACCATAAATGTAGATGTTTGAGTGCTAATACAGCTGCAGTCATAACAGATGGGTTCTACTGCCATCAGACGGGTCCTTGGTCGGCCGAATTCCAAAGTCTAGGTCCAGCGTCGGTTGTCGTCGCTTTCTTTCCTGACGTCAGTGCGACAGGGTTACATAAGACGCAGCCGATGCCATTTTCTTCAGTCTTTCTTGCCCCAGATGTCAGGTGCCCCCAGAAGGAAGGCAATATATATATATATATATATATATATATATATATATATATATATATATATATATATATATATATATATATAATATATATATAATCATGCAATGCAATATAATCAAAAATCAGTAGTTGCAGGTTGTAAGATGAGGAGTTAGCCACTAGGTCTGTACCCAGAGGGGAAGGAGGGAGGGAAACATGGACTGCAGCTGTATTAGCACTCGAACATCTACATTTATGGTAGGTACAAAACTGTACTATGTTCATCGTGCATACAGCTGCAGTCATAACAGATGTGTAGAATCCCAAAGCTACGCACAGGGTGGTAGGCAAAAGGTGGAACTGGGAGGAGCCAGAATGCCCTGCAACACAGCAGTGGCAAAGCCTGCTCTAGTTTTAGAGTATAAAGGTAGGTGTGGTAGTGTTTAGTGAAGGTATGCACAGAACTCCAAGTGGCTGTCTCCAAAATATCTTTGGTAGGGACTCCTCTGAGGAAGGCTGCAGAGGTAGCTGTGGCCCTTGTGGAGTGGGATATGATGCCTGTAGGTACAGATTTACGATGAAAGGAGTAGCAAAACCGTATGCAGTGGCCTATCCATTTTGAAATTGTCTGTTTGGAAATTGGCTTCCCTTGAGCTCCTACAGCATAGGACACAAAAGAGTTGTTCTGATTTCCTGAAAGGCTTTATTCTGTCCAAATAGTAACGTAGCTGTCTATGGATGTCTAAGGAATGTAGCAGCCTTTCCCCTTTGTTTTGAGGATTGGGGTAAAAGGAAGGTAAGTGTATGGCCTGATTTAAAGCTACCCTGGATACTGCCTTAGGCATAAATGACGGGTTGGTTCGTAGGGAAACCCTGTCCTGATGGAAGATGAGAAAGGGCTGCACAGCCTTGAGGGCTTGTAGTTCCGAGACCCTACGAGCTGAGGTAATAGCCAGAAGGAAAGCTGTTTTCCAGTACAAATATTGCAAATCTGTTGAGGCAGCTGGTTCAAAGGGAGGCAATGTTAATTTTTCTAGAATGTAATTAAGATCCCAGGCTGGTATTGGTTGTTTCCTTGGAGGTCTTAAATTCTTAGCCCCTCTGAGGAACTGCCTTAAGAGTGGGTGAGAGAATAAGGGTGGATCAGTGTTGTATTCTGCAGAAATGGCTGAGGCATGGATTTTGATGGAGGAAAATGAAAGTCCACTGTTCAACAGCTCAGCTAGATACTGTAATATCCGATTCAAATTCAGTTTTCTAGGATCCTGGCCCTTTTTCTCATTCCAAGCGCAAAACCGTTTCCATTATGAGGAGTAAGCTTTTCTAGTAGATGGCCTTCTGGCCTCCAAAATGACATCCTGCACCTCCTTGGAGAGCAGGGTCTGTTGTGGTGTTAAGGAATTTTCCATGCAGCCAGATTGAGTGTTTTCAGCTGACTGTGAAGAGTTTTGTAGCTGTGCTGAGTCAGGAGAAGAGGCATTAGAGGTAGGGTCCAGGGAGGAGAATGTGTTAGGCTCGTCAGGAGTGGGTACCAGTGTTGTCTTGGCCAGTCTGGAGCAATCAGTATCATCTTTGGTCTGTCTGCTCTTGCTTTCAAGAGCACCTTGGGCAGTAGAGGCAAAGGTGGGAAGGCGTAAACTGTCCGTGCTGCCCAACTGAAAGAAAGGGCATCCACTCTCCAGGCCTTTGGATGAAATGTCCTTGAGCAGAATTTTGTCAATTGATGATTCCTGTGGGAGACAAAGAGATCTATGTCTGGCCTTCCCCACGCTTGGATTATCTTTGTAAACATTTGAGGGTGCAACTTCCATTTGTGCGGGTCTGTCATATTTTTGCTTAGATTGGCTGCCAGCGTGTTTTCCAAACCTGGCAGGTACTGTGCTTGAAGCTCGATTTACCATTCCAGAGCCATGTTCCAAAGTGACATGGCCAGCCTGCACAGGGGGTATGAATGTGTTCCTCCTTGTTTGTTTATGTACCATATTACTGTGGTGTTGTCCGTTCTTATCAATAATTGCCTTGGATGCAGGAGGTCCTTGAAAGCTGTAATTGCATTTATCACTGCTAGCATTTCCTTTTGATTGATGTGAAGGTGCTTTTCCTTTTGGGACCATTTGCCCTAAATGCACCTGTCTGTCATGTGTGCCCCCCAGGCGTAGTCTGAGGCATCTGTTGTGATGACTTGATTTGCTGGAGGCTTGCAGAATGGTAGACCTGTGTTTGGCATGCTTGGGCCCACCATAGAAATTCCTTTTGCAAACATGGAATTTGTGGTATTATTGTTTCCAAACTGTGGCAGTGTTGAGACCATAGGTTTTTTAGGTACCACTGAAGTTTCTTCATATGCAACTTTGCACATGGGATTAGAAGAATGCAAGATGCCATGAAGCCCAGAGCCTGCAGGATTTTCCTTGCAGTTAGCCTGGTACAATTTGCTAGCATCTTGAAGTACTGAGTTAGTTGCCCCTGTTTTTCTGGCGTAACATAGGCCATCTGGGTGTTTGTGTCCAAGTTGGCACCCAGGAAAATTATTTTCTGAGATGGTGTTAGCCTGGATTTCTCTTTGTTGACTGTGTATCCCAGACAATTCAATAACCGTGTTACATAAGCCAGATGTTCCAGAAGTATGTGTTTGCTGTCTGCTTGGATTAGGCAATCTTCCAAATAAGGGTAAATTTGTATCCCTTGAAGTCTGCAGTAGGCAATTACTGATGCCAGGCATTTTGTGAATACTCTGGGCGCAGTAGATAAGCCAAAGGGCAATGCAGAGAAATGATAGTGGATCGAACCTGCAAGAAATCTGAGGTATCTTCTGCAGCTTTGTCTGATTGGGACATGCAGGTATGCCTCCTTGAGGTCCAATGTTACCAGCCAAGACTCCTTGCCCAGCATGGGAAAAAGCTGCTGTAAGCTGAGCATCTTGAATTCTGGTACAAGTAGAAATGTGTTTAGGATGGATAAGTCCAAAATGTGTCTCCAATCGGTTCCCTTCCTTGGTACCAGGATTAGTCTGGAATAAAAACCTTGACCTTGTTCGTGAGTAGGTACCTCTTGAATAGCTTTCATGTCCATGAGCTTTGAAATTTGTATTTGAGCCTCTGCCCTTTGATTGTGTGGCAGGTTCGGCATGCCTTTCATTTTTGGAAGAGTGTAAAAATGAAATCTGTAGCCTCTGTTTATAATGTCCAGGATCCATTTGTCTTTTGTGACAATATGCCAATTTTTTGAAAATAATGCCAGCTTTCCTCCCAAGGGTTCTGCCACCTGAGCCTTGCTTGGCATGCAAAGGGGAAAGTCATTGAGTTTGTTTCCTGTATTGTTGTGCACTGTCTTCGCCACCTCTTGGTGCTGGAGATTGCCACTGTCTGCCTCTATATGATCCTTGAGATTGTCCTCTGCCCCTTGTGCGCCTGTATCTACCACTTTGGGGCTTGTCCGTGTCTGGAAAGGACCAGTTTTTTGAAGGCCAATTTCTGCTAAAACGTGGTGGTTGTACCTGTAGAAAAGCTTTGACAGTTTGCATAGATTTAGCTTTTTCTTCCATTTTCCGTAGTATCTCCTCAGCATTAGTACCAAATAATACATCCTTTTGTAAAGGAGCATCTAGAAGTTTAGCTTTAACATGATCAGGCAAGGTTTGTTCCCTAAGCCAGGCATGTCTACGAATGACTGATCCTGTAACAGCAGCTCTACTTGAGGCCTCTAGAGCATCATAAGCACATTGTAAGGTGTGTTTATCCACTTGTTCTGCACTATGCATCATATCCTGCAACTCCTTCAAATCTGGTTGTTCAGGTTGTGACATTTTATTCCTTAATTGTGATAACAGAAACTGCTGATATTTAAGCATATGGAACTGACAAATTTAAGGCCCTCATGGCTAGGGTGGCCGAGGTATATACCTTTTCCCCCCACCTTTCTAAGGATCTAGACTCTCTCTCGGAAGGTAATGGATTCTTAGCAGTAGAGGCCTTCATTCCCTTGGGGCCTTGAGAAATGGTCTCAGGGTAGGCATTATGGCTTTTGTAAAGAAATTGGTGTGAGTTAGGAACTCTGTAGTACCTATCAGGCTTGACTGGGGCAGGAGGCAGGGAATCCGGATTAAGGCAAGCCTCCGCGTAAACATCATCAAGTATGTCCAAGACAGGAGGTATCGCCAGAGGTCTATGCTGAGGTAGCAAAAGAAATTCCCTAAGCCTTTTCTTGGAATCTGAAAAATCTTGACCTTCCCAATGGAAGTGTTCCCTCAAGGTATGCAAGGTTTCCCCGAAAGAAAAATCCTCTGGGGGGATACAGAAGGAATGGACTGCTCTGCATCAGAATCTTCAAAAGGGGAGTATGAGTGTTCCTCTTCATCAGAAAGTTCTGAAATAATGGAGCCCTGGTCAGAAGGGGGAGAATCTTCCTCCACTCTGGGTCTCTTGTCCGGAGGGGGTTGGGAACCCCTGATAAGAGTAATTAAATCCTCAGCCATTTTGAGCATCTGCTTTTTAGGCATGGGGCCTGGAGATGGGCCCTGTGCAACAGGCCTCTTGGAATGCATGGCTGATTTAGACTTAGTAAAGGCCTTTATGGAAAAGGAAGATGAAGGTCTGAAGACACCATGGGTGGAAGTGGACCTGTCCACATTAAGAGGTTCAACACTCACAGTGGCTTCGGTAGCTGTAGTCAGGGTATGGGCAGAGGAACCTGCGGTCTCGGTTACAGAAGACACCGCCAGAGAAGTGTCGTCGGTAGTCAGGGGCTGCGTAGGTGCCTCGCTGAGAACCGGACCACGTGTAGCCGGTTTTGGCGTGGTGTCGGTGGAGACCGCGGACCTCGCGTGTCGATGTTTGTCCTTGCGTTTTTTGGACAAAACAGTAGTCGGAGTCTCCGACGACATTTTATAATTAAAAGCTTTACCAAAAAAGTGCTGGGCGAACTCCGCCCGACGCTTAATAGTGCGTTTATTGAAAGTAGCACAAAAGCGACTGCCCGAGACGTCGTGGTCTGGGCCTAAACAAGGTATACAGAGGGAATGGAAATCCTTATGCGGTATTTGCTTCCCACAAGAAATACAATTGTTAACGTTGTCTGACATCGGTCTGAGGCAAGAAAAGTTTCCCCAATGGGGTACTTAGCTTTAAAGAAGACTTCGGTTTCCAAATTTTCGTAATTTCAGGAGCTGGCCGACCAGCACTTGAGAACTGCTTCTGCTTCGGGCACCGCGCGGCAAAAAAGACTGAAGAAAATGGCGTTGGCTGTGTCTTATGTACCCCCTGTCGCACTGACGTCAGGAAAGAAAGCGACAACGACCGACGCCGGACCTAGACTTTGGAATTCGGCCGACCGAGGACCCGCCTGACGGCAGGAGATCCCATCTGTTATGACTGCAGCTGTATGCACGATGAACATCCTGGACTGCAACAGTGAATACACTCAAACATCTAAATTTATGGTAGGTACACAACTGTACTATGTTCATCGTGTTTCACTATTGCAGTCATTACAATTGGGTTGAATCCCAAAGCTAAGGTTGGGAGGCTGGAGCTAAATAGGATTAGGAGCGGCTATGAAGCCCTGCAGAACTGCAGTGGCAAAGCCTGTCCTGGATTTAGAGTAGAGTGGTAAGTGATAGTGCTTTGCAAAAGTGTGCACTGAACTCCAGGTTGCAGCCTCTAAAATGTATTTGGTTGGTACTCCTCTGAGGAAATCTGCTGAAGTGGCTGCTGCTCTGGTTGAATGTGGCCTAATGGCCTTAGGGACTGATTTGCCATGTTGTGAATAGCAGAAAAGTACAGTTTTGTACCTACCATAAATGTAGATGTTCGAGTGTACACCCTGCTGCAGTCATCACACTTGGGTTATCCTGTTGTCAGGCGGTCCCGCAGTCGGCCGGAATTCCAAAGTCTTGGTCCGGCGTCGGTTGCTGTCGCTTCTTCCCTGACGTCAGTGCGCCAGGGGTATATATAATGCATCCGATGCCATTTTCTTCAGTTTTTCTTGCCACAGATGTCAGGTGCCCCCAAAAAGGTGGTCAGTAATTAGTATCAATTTATGAAGTTTTAGCACAAACACAAAATCCCTCCAGCTATAAGCAAATACATCAGGAAGGTTCTGTAGAGATTTAGCCAGTTAGATCAGAGAGGATGGAGGGAGGGTAACCTGGACTGCAGCAGGATGTACACTTGAACATCTACATTTATGGTAGGTACAAAACTGTACTATGTTCATCGTGTTACCCTGCTGCAGTCATCACACTTGGTTAGAATCCCAAAGCTAAGGATGGGTGGAGGAGTCATAGAGGGTTAGAGGAGGCAAGAAGGCCCTGCAGAACTGCAGTGGTGAAGCCAGCTCTAGTCTTAAGAGTAAAGTGGTAAGTGATAGTGTTTGGTAAAGTGTGTACTGAACTCCAAGTTGCAGCTTCCAAAATCTCCTTGGTTTGAACACCCCTGAGGAAGGCTGTAGATGCAGCTGTTGCCCTGGTAGAGTGGGGCCTAATGGTAGCAGGAACTGGTTTTCCATGATGGGTATAACAAAAACGAATGCAATGTCCTATCCATTTGATAATGGTTTGTTTTGATATAGACTTCCCTTGTGCAGCTGTAGCATAGGATACAAAGAGCTGGTCAGATTTTCTGAAAACCTTAGTTTGATCCAAGTAGTAACGAAGTTGCCTGTGAATGTCCAAAGAATGCAGGAGTCTTTCTCCTTTGTTCTGTGGATTTGGGAAGAAGGTGGGTAAGTGGATGGTTTGATTTAAAGCCACACTGGAAACCACCTTAGGCATGAAGGAAGGATTAGTTCGTAGAGAAACTCTGTCTTGATGGAAAATGAGGAAAGGTTCCACTGCTATTAGTGCCTGCAGCTCTGAGACTCTTCTAGCTGAAGTTATTACTAGCAGCAGGGCAGTCTTACATGATAGAAACTGTAAATCTGCAGAAAAAGCTGGTTCAAAGGGAGGTAGCGTAAGTTTTTCCAGAACAAAATTGAGGTCCCATGTTGGTGTAGGTGCTCTCCTGGGGGGGGGGGGTCTAATGTTTTTTGCCCCTCTGAGGAACTGCCTTAGAAATGGATGTGAAAATAAGGGTGGATCCGTGTTGTAGTGGGCTGAAATAGCTGATGCATGGATTCTAATGGAAGAAAAAGAAAGTCCTTTGTGCAACATCTCAGTTAAATACTGTAGAATCTGAGGCATGTGAGGCTGAAGTGTGTTTTGGCCTTTAGCTTGGTTCCAGGCGAGAAATCTTTTCCATTTGTCCGAGTAGGCCTTCCTGGTGCTGGGCCTCCTAGCTTCCAGAAGAACATCCATAACTGCTTGGGAAAGAGGAACTGGCTGGATGCTTAGCTGATTTGCCATGCAGCCAGATTTAAGGTTTTGAGCTGGCTGTGTAGAATCTGATTGGTTTGCTGTGTGAGCAAATGAGCAATTTGTGGCAAAATCCAAGGTGGGCCCTGGGCCATATTCCTGTGCTGGCGTGGCCAGGCTGGGGCTATGAGTATCAGTCGTGGTCTCTCCTTTCTGACTTTCATAAGCACCTTTGTGAGGAGAGGCAATAGAGGGAAGGCATATACTACCAGGTTTTTCCAACTGAATGAGAGTGCGTCCACTTTCCAAGCTTGATGGTGAAATGTCCTTGTACAAAATTTTGTTAGCTGATAAGTTTTGGGGGCTGGCAAACAGGTCTATGTCTGGAAGGCCCCATTTTTGAGTTATTGCAAATATTTGTGGATCCAGTTTCCACTCGTGGGGATCCATGATGTTTCTGCTGAGGTCGTCTGCCAATGTGTTCTTTTTTCCTGGCAGGAATTTGAGCTTGTAACTGAACTTGGTAAGCCAGTGTTGTGTTCCACAAGGTCATTGCTTGCCTGCATAGAAGGTAGGAGTGTGTACCCCCTTGTTTGTTTATGTACCACATTACTGTGGTGTTGTCCGTCCTTATTGCAAGTTGTCCTGGATGTAATAGGTTCTTGAAGGCTGTCTGAGCATTCTGTACAGCTAGCATCTCTTTTTGATTGATCTGCAGATTTCTTTGATCTGCAGACCATATGCCTTGAACGCACTGTCCTGCCATGTGTACCCCCCAGGCGTAGTCCGATGCATCTGTTGTCATAGTTTGCCTGGCTGGGGGCAAGGTGAAAGGCTGACCCTTGTTGAGGTGACATGCCTGTGACCACCATAGAAACTCCTGTTGTAGCCAAGGAATGAGAGATATCATTGTGTCCAAGCTGTGGCTGTGTTGAGACCACACGCTTTTTAGGTACCACAGTAATTTCCTCATATGCAGCTTTGCAAATGGTATTAGTAGTATGCAAGATGCCATGAAGCCCAAGGCCTGCAGAATTTTACTCGCAGAGAGTAGGGTCTTTGTTGCCATTGTTTTGAAATATTGAGTCAGTCGTAGTTGTTTGTCTGGCGTCAGATAAGCCTTCTGGGCCGTTGTATTCAAGGTGGCACCCAGGAATGTCATATTTTGTGAGGGTACTAGTTTTGATTTCTTTTACTGTGTACCCCAGGCAACTTAGAAGATGTTTTTACAAAAGCCAGATGTTGTAAGAGGATGTCCTTGCTTTCTGCTTGGTCCTTGTGCAGAATCTCTAGTTGGCAGTTGTGAGGGAGGCAAATAGATCTGTCCCCATCCCCATTTCCTTATCATCATGCTGCTGAAGACTTGGGGATCCAATTTCCCACTGGGGGGATCCAAGAGGTTTCTCTAGATCTAAGTCTGCCAATTCTTTTATCTTTTGTGCCTGTAGAAGATGTACTGCAGATGTGTCAATGCTGTGTCCCTGTCATACAAAGTCATGGCTAGTCTGCAAAGGGATAGGTGCTGACTTCCTGCTTGTTGTACCACATGACTGCTTGGATGAGGCAGTCGTCCAAGTAAGGATATATTTGTATTCCTCTTTGTCTGCAGAATGCAATTACTGCAGCTAGGCATTTTGTGAAGACCATGGGTGCAGTAGATAAGCCAAAGGGCAGTGCAGAGAATTGGGAGTGCATTGAGCCAGCTATGAATCTGAGGTATCTTCTGCATGATTGTCTGATTGGGACATGCAGGTATGCCTCTTTTAGGTCTAATGTCACAAGCCAAGCCCTCTTGCCCAGCATGGGCAGAAGCTGCTGCAAAGTCAACATCTTGAATTTTGGAATATCCAGATATGTGTTTAGAATAGATAGGTCCAGTATTGGTCTCCAGGCTTTGGTCTTTCTGGGCACCAAGAACAGTCTTGAGTAAAATCATTGTCCCTGCTCTTGCTCTGGTACTTGCTGAATAGCCCTCAAGTCCACGAGGGATGAAACTTGCTTTTGTGCCTCTGCCCATTGATTTTTTGGCAGGTCTGGCAAACCATGTGCCCTTGGCAGGGTATGAAAGTGAAACTTGTAGCCTTGTGACACTATGTTCAAGACCCATTTGTCCTGGGTTATTATGTGTCAATTTTGATGAAAAAGTGCTAGTTTTCCCCCTAAAGGTGCTGCCAGAAGATAAGTGCTTGGCGGAGGCAGGGGGAAGTCATTGGGACTGCTTCCTGTATGGCTGTGCTTTGTCCTCTCTGCTTTTGGAGGTAGAAGCACCCCATTGTTTAGACCTGTATGTGCCTTGGGGCTGGGATCTGCCTCTAGGGCATCTGTATCTGCCCCTTTGTGGCCTGTCTGACACTGGAAAGGACCAATTCTTTGTAGGCCAGTGTCTGCTAAATCTTAGAGGCTGTACCTGTAAGAAATCCTTGACTGTTTGCATAGATTTTGCTTTGTCCTCCACTTTCTTCAACACCTCCTCTGCTTTAACACCAAACAAGGCATCATGCTGTAATGGAGCATCTAATAATTTGCTTTAACATGATCAGGCAGATTCTGTTCCTTTAACCAAGCATGCCTCCTGATGACAGAACCCGTAACAGCGTCCCTGCAGGAGGCCTCCAGAGAATCAAAACCACATTGCAAAGTATGCTTTCTAACTTGTTCAGCTGCATGCAATAAATCCTGCATTTCTTTGTTTTCTGCACATTCAGAATTTATCAACAGTTTCTGTTTAAGCAGTGACATAATATATTGCTGATATTTAAGCATATGAAATTGACAATTTAAAGCCCTAATAGCCAAGGTAACAGAAGTGCAAATCTTTTTTCCCCATCTGTCCAGAGCCCTAGAATCCCTGTCAGAGGGAGTAGGTTTTTTTGCAGTGGAAGCCTTGATCCCTTTGGGACCCTGAGAGATAGTTTCTGGGTCAGCAACAGGGTTTTGAGAGAGAAATTAATGTGACTCTGAAACCCTGTAGTGTCTTGTCTGGCTTAACAGGAGCTGGACGCAGAGAGTCAGGAGTCAGACTGGACTCTGAAAAAACATCATCTACAATGTCACACAGGTGAAATAGCAAGTGGCCTGTGCTGAGGTAGTAAAAGTAAGTCTCTGGGCCTTTTCTTAGATTCTGAATAATCTTGACTCTCCCAGTGGAAATGCTCCCTCATGGTATGCAGAGTTTCCCCAAAAGAATAATCCTCAGGAGGAGAGGCTGAAGGGATAGATTCTTCAGCATCAGAATCCTCATAGGGAGAAAGAGAGTATTCCTGATCAGAAGAAGAATCAGATGACATGGAAACCTGATCTGAAGATTCATATTCTGTTTCTTGCCTAGGCCTCTTATCAGGAGGGGGATGGGAACCCTGATCAAAGCAATTAGGTCTTCGGCAATTTTGAGCATCTGTTTTTAGGCATGGAGGCCTGTCCATGGGTCTGTTGTACTGGTTTCTTTGTCTTTAAAGGTGCTTTAGTCTTTGTCTTTGAAGCTGAAGTCATTTTTACATATAACTGTGTAGGCCTGAAAACACCCTCAGAAGCAGATGCCTGCTCAGCGGCTCTGGACCCATCTGAGGGAACAGTTTCTGAGGTTCCAATACCTTGAGTTTCCAGTGGCCTAGTTGGCTCCACATGGGAGTCGGTAATGGCCTGCGGCTCTAAAGTAGCAGGCGTCGGGGGCTGCGAAAGCGCCTCACTGAGAACCAGCGACTGGCTTAGAAGAAGCCTCGTCGTCAGTTTTGGACCTCAGATGTTTGTCCTTTTCTTTTTCTTTGTGTTTCTTGGGAATTGCAGTAGTCGGATGGCTATCCGACGACATTGTGTAATTAAATCTTCTGCCAAAATAGTGAAATGCAAAATCGTACCGACGCTTAATAGTGCATTGGTTAAATCTAGCACAGAACCGACAATTACCTACGTCGTGGTCAGGGCCTAGGCAAGGAATACAGTAGGAATGAAAGTCCTTATGAGGCATTTGCTTCCCACAAGAAATACAATTATTAACTTTTTCTGACATCGGTCTGGAGCATGAAAAAAGATTCCCCAATGGGGTACTTAGCTTTTAATGAAGACTTCGGATCTGAAATTCGAAGACGAAAATCTCAGGAGTCGGTCGACCGGCACTTGCGAACTGCTTTTGCATCGAACACTGAGTGGCAAGAAAGACTGAAGAAAATGGCGTTGGCTGCGTCTTTTATACCCCTTGTTCACTGACGTCAGGGAGGAGGCGACAGCAACCGACGCCGGACCTAGACTTTTGAATTCAGGCCGACTGCGGGTAGCCTGCCAGTAGGATAACCCAATTGTAATGACTGCAACAGTGAAACACGAACATCACAAATACAATACCAGTACAAACTCAAAGTAAAGCAGATAGAGAAATCTTTTTTTTTTTTAAAAGGCAGGAAAGAATACCAGCAATGGTATGAAGACTACCACAAGAGGTAAAGAGAAGAAAGTAGAGAGAGAGGGAAGGCCTGTACCAATGACGGTACTAAGATTACTGGGCTGATAAGGAGGTAAGTAGAAAGATTTTTCCAACAGGGGTAAAAGTTTAGAGAGTAGTAAGAGAAAGTATTATAAACAAAAAAGAAAGGAAATTCTGTGAAAAAAGAGATTTCAGAATAATAAATTTTATAGTACGCTGAAAGCTGGCTTGACACGTCTTGATGGCTACACGGCAAACGAGATCTGAGGTAACAGGGTGAGGAGCACTCTGGGTAAAGCTTAGTTCAAGAGTATTTTGGCTGGCACGAGCTTGTTACAAGGCCGACTTGGCTCCGAGGATGGAACCGCCACCCATCAGTAATGAATGAAGATTAACATCAGATTAAGAAGACATGCAAGCAGAAACTACAGCAATATGGAACAAGGATAATCAGACAGTTCCAAAAGTCTTAGTAGCACCTGGAGTAATGAAAAAAAAATACAACCATACTAAATAGGTACTTTCATATCAACAAAAGGAGGAGGCAGTTTTGGATATGTTGATGTAACTTAGAGAAGTGCTCTTAGCAAACAGAGATTAAAGCAAAACTCGAGTGCATGAATTTTAGTTTCACCCTGACTTAAGAATTGGCTTCATTTCTGTCACAGCATCAAAAATGTAAACATTAAGAGATATTAAAACAAAAATACAAATACATCACAGAAAATCCACACAGTTACAAACATTAAATCTCACAGAAGTCCAATACACAAAAAGAAATATCACATACCTGAAGAGTTTTACCAAGACCCATACAATGTGCAAGAATACAGCCAGAGCCATGTGATGTCTTTGCTTTTGAAAGAGATTCACAGCAGCAATCCCACATGAACTGAACACCTGCAAACACATTGAAATATTTGTATTCTTAGCAAGGAAAGGATCAGAAAAGTATGTGCATATTAGTGTGTGTGCGTGCGGGTGGGGTGGTATTTACTTGTGGCCATTTGGAGTACAATATTACAAGACTGTAGTAGTGTAAAATAATAAATTACTTGCAACCACTACTTCTAAATATGGCATACATACAAATTGAAATACTGACCATATAACCACTAACACTACTAGCATTAAAGTACAGGTCTGAGCAGTATGCACCTTGCCATTAGATAACATAATTTTTTTTTCACTTCAGAACTGTAGATATTTATTTTATAAAGCAAGCAAGTCTAGATGCTGTTACATTCTCACTCAGGTTCCAAATGGCATGATTACTAAGGTAGTCCTTAACAGTGGGAATGACTAACAATGCATTCCACCTTAAAGAAGGAATTCTTCTAGGAAGGGATCAGTGAAGACCTTTTCCCATTTATGGTGATTCCTAGGAATTGCATCAAAGTAAGTACCTAAAAAATGCACATGAAGGAAGTCCTCAGACATGACTACTATGATATACTTGTCCAGGTATGGAAATAGTAGGAAATCAATCTCTAGCAGGCTTCAGTCACCATAGTCAGCACCTTAATTATGACCCTGTATGCAGAAGAAATTCAAATAGGAACAATCTGCACCAAAAGTGATGCTTATCCAGACACAGCCAACGAAGTTTGTCTACGCAGATGCCAGAGATGTGTTAAAAAGTATCCATCATGTCCAGAAACACTAGCCAGACAACTTACAGAAAACATGGGCATCATCTCCTTCAGAATTACCATCTAGAACCAAAAATGTAAGTAAACAAATTTGCTGGTTGAAACTCTCTCTTTCAGATCCAGGAAGAGTCAGGAGTAAAATTCCTAACCATCCTCTACCACCAGGACTGCCTCTATGACTTTATTCAGTACTACATTTTGTCCCTCTCCGAGTTCCAATGAAACAAATGGACTGCTAGTAGTGTTAGAGGAGGACAGACAAGTTTTATAACATGGTCAAAAGGAACCATGCCAAGAACCCAATGACTCATTGTAATAGCTCTCCAATCCAAATCAAGTTCAGAGAACAGCTCCCTCGCAAGTAGCCCAAAAAACATTAGGGCTGCAGTGAGACTGCAAGGAGAGCTATCAATTTTGTTGATTTCTCCATCACTGGAGGGATGAAATATTGCAATGTTTGAATGCATTGTTCAAACAGGAGGTATCTTCCTTAATTACTGTTGGACACGATTAGCACAGGAAGAGGTGGAGGAGCAGAAATGGGATCATCCAGACCCTCCATGGAGGTGAGAACCTGATTCTCTTTTAGGAAGTCACAGGCTAGGTCCCAGGCAGACTGGCTAATGAGCATACACCTGAAAAGTGGGCATCCAGAATCTTGGTTCACAGGCCCACCTGGAAGGAGGACTTCAACATACTGTTTTCAAGGTTCTCATTGCTATTTCATATACATGGCAAAGTGACTTAGCTATATCACTTATCTTTAATATAAATAGAGTTCCATAGACAGAAAGGATACATAAATAAACCTCAGCCACACCATCCTCTGCAGACACTCAAAGAATACAAGCCCTAATGAAACATCAACATAGTTAAAACTGCAACAAGATACAAGACATCTCACAGTATGAGCTTCAGACAGGGTCTCCTTAACATCCTTGCTTAACACAAACTTAAGCAGACCATCAAGCCCTTCTACCTCCTTCCCCACCCAATTTGGCATGGAAATAGAACACATACCTCTCAGCCTCAGTGCAAAGTATCTTGACAAAACTAAAAATAACGGGGAGACAAAGGCCCAAAATCAGGCACATATTTTAATTACTGCTCTTGTAAACTTAGAAAGTTACTAGAATAACAGGTACTGTATTACTGTCCATTTTCTGAAGAATATAAAGTCTAAAACTCAAATGTCTGACATTTAATGGCTTCAATCCTCAATGATTTGCTAAAAAAACACAAACTGTATGAATAAATAAAAATGAGTAAAAAATTTGAACATGCTGCAAAAATTTGGATAGTTGAGTGGTATGACAGGACAGTTAAGATGAATAGTTACAAGGCAGAGAAGCAGACCCTCTTGCCATATATGTCGAAAGCTAAGGACTCATTTCTCTGATGACAAGATGACAAAACATGATGCTTTGACCTCTGGGATCTAGACATGATAGAAGAAATTACACAGGAGTCAGCACTAGGATTCTTAGTGAAGTGACTTTTTAACTCATTCAGTGACATGCAGTGGGTGTCTCTTCCTTTTTTTTCTGCCATGGACAAGTTAAGGTTCAAGATGCTCAGACAGCATTCATAACGATGGACTCCAAATGTAAAAGCGACCTAGTATGCAACAGGTCTCCATCAGAAATGCCACAAGACATTTATGGAAGAAAAACATAGGGCTAGAAACTACTGCAAGCTGTCCTCATCAGCCTCAGGGCATTTCAATAGGAGTCACCTGCTAGACATGCCAACAGATGACTGGGCTCCTATCCCAAGCTCACAGATGGGAATCTTAAGATCTTTTGAAGCTTCAGAGGACTACAATGGAGTACCATGAACCGACATCTTTAGAAGTCTACCTCAGCCTATGAAAAAAGTGAACGACAGACTAGCACAATGTACTGAGGGGGTATGAGCTGGTACTGGACTCTGATAGATAAAGGCAGCTCTGTAGGAGGATGAAGAAAGCACTACACAAGGACTGGCATAGGTTTTAGATCAAATTTCCTAGTGCTGTGGTTCAGCACAGAATTCAAGCTCTCCAAGCCCTTACATGTGAGCACTTGTGTGAGATCACAAGACAGGCCATCCCCCACCATGCCCTGCTAGCATATGGAACCTACAAGCTGGATCTTTGCAAATTTAACTTTGGAAATACCACATTAAAAAGGTTTAAAAGCTATCTGGAAATTAGAATCTTCTAAGTACATACTAACAACTCCCCCCTCAGTGACACTGGAATCCTTAGTACTCCAGCACCACAAGGATCTGTTCTAGGTCCCCTTATCCTTTTACTCTTTATTAATGACTTAACATATCATCCAAAAGAACTCAACATAATTATGTACACAGATGGCCAGCTACTCCTGAAATTCAGCAAAAACTACAAGCTACTTTCTCCAAATTGTGTAACTGGACTCATAACAATAGACTCCTAGCTAACTTCATTAAGTCTAGTGTCATGGTGCTTGCTCCTATTCGAAAGTGACAACATACCCTGCCCAGAAACACACTGCAATTAAAAAACAACAATGGCAATCCAAGCCCTTATGTTACAAAACAGAAATATATTGGTCGAATTTTAAACCCCTCCTCATATTTTGCTCAGGGTAGCCTTGTAAAGGTTATGCTAAGAGAGTCTCCCATCTTCTCTTTCTGTTTAACCCTCATGTTCCAGCCAGGAATGCGGTTATCCTTACAAATGAATATGGGTTGTCATTATTAACATGCATTTCAATGCCAACACACACACACAACATACAGATGGCTAAAAATAAAATATGTAGATTTGTCCTACACTCACCATAGTAACATTTTGAAAGGTTGCAGCTGCTAAGAGAAAATAGCACAGCCACAGTACTACTTAACTTGCTGCTTCTCAAAATTGTCAAGCAAAGTCAATGTCCTGCTTATAAAGCAAAACTGTCCATCAGACAGCAGACAACTCTGACTTAGGTTTTTACCCGTATTACAGTCATATTCAAAACAACAACAAGAGAAAGGGCATTTATCTGGTTAGTGTTTAACATATGGGTCCAACCTTGGTATATGATACCAAAGTATTGGATCTGAAAACTCTGACTCCTCCCCTACTCACAATTCCCTCATTCTGACATAAGTACCTCAGATCGAGTTTGCTGACTATTCTAATTACATACCGAATACAATTAAATGGAAAAAAGGCATCCACAAACATTACACACTAAGGAAGATTATATTTAACAGATAGAGAGGTTCTCAGACAAGGTCTGTCCAAGCTCCAGACCATGTGAAATGGTTATTCGGAAGAGGAAAGGAGGACGACATGCTGAACTGGAAAAAATGACACAACAAAGATCTATTATTATGGTAAGCACATAATTTTGTATCCCATGTTGTCTGTTTTTGTCTGATTCAACATCTGGGACAGACTCCTAAGCTGCCTAAAAAGGGCCTGGGTATACTCAAGGAAGGCCATTCCTGAAAATGGCAAAGCCAAAAGAAGCATAAGCTCTGGAGTGAAGATCCAATTTATGACATACAAAAGTGTAACTGTTGAACAAGCTGCTGCACAGATGTCCCTGACAGCAACTCATTCTGCAAATTATGATGAGGTAGCCATTGTTCTGGTGGAACGTGCCTTAAATTTTGAATGCAAAGTCAACCCTTGTGTTTTCTAAACAAAGGAAATGGAATCTATCAAACATTTGGAGTGACCTTTGACACCTGTTGTCCTAGTTTTATTTTGGAAAAAGAGACAAAACAGCTGGTCTGATTTCCTGATGTATTTGGTGCAATGTAAGTAAAATCTGAGCTGCCTGTGGACATCTAATGTATGAAGAATGTGTTCACCTTTGGTAGAAAAAAATGGAAAAAATATATACAAGTCAATGTGATGATATAAATTTGTTTCAGAAGTCACCTTTGGAAGAAAAGAAGGATTTGTTCTTAGTCAAATTATATCCTTGTGGAATATGAGATATGGTGGCTTGCATGAGTGTTTTTGCAGATCCAAAACTCATCTAGCAGAAGTGATAGCAATCAGAAGAATGGTCTTCCAAGAAAGGAACTTGAAATAGTCTGAGGCAAATGACTTAAAAGGTTTTTGAGTCAATGACTGAAGCAGACTGTGACATCCCATGGTGGGACTGAATCTTGAATATAAGTTTCAACAAGAAAGTTCCTTTGAAGAAAACTTTGGCAACTCTGAGCAAGACAACAGATGAATCATTATGCCTTATGTGAAAATTTGAAATGGCAACCACTGGGACTTTTATAGTAGAGTAACTGAAACCTCGAAGAAAAAGTTAAGAAATAAATTCTAGCATCTATAGAAAAGTGGCTGGAAAGGGGTCCAAACCTCTGAGAATGCCCAAATAGAATTTTTTTTCAATTTGCTCTTATAAGTCTTTTTTGTAGAGTCCTTTTGAGAAATACTGGAGAGGAAAGCCTGGCATCTCCGGCTATCATTAAAATTGGAAAAACCTTACAATTAACTTTAGGGTCTGAAGGTCTGGTAGAGGCATCCTTGATGGGTGAAAGTAGATCTGGGATGGGATCCAGCACCCATGGTGGGCACAGTGAATGAAGCCAAAGGAAATGGAACCATACCTGCCGAGATCAGAAAAGGGCAATTAGGATGGCTAACCTTGGTCTTGCATCTTGTAGCTTTCAGGATGAATTTCCTAGAAGAGTTATCAGTGGAAAGGTATACAGGAGACCTGGGGCCAAATGTGGATTAGAGTCTCTCTCAGTGATTGTTCCTGTGGAGGTATGAGGGCAAAGTAACTGCTGCATTTGTTGTTTAGGTAGAAGGCAAAGAGGTTGCTGCAAGGTTGGCCCCAAGGCTGAAGATCACTGTTGCCACTGTTTGTTTGAGAGACCACTAAAGAGGTAACAGGTTAGTCCTGCTCAACCTGTCTGCTAACACGTATGATGTCAAAGGAATGTGCGTTGCTACTATAACGCAATGGGAAGACATTGCTCACTGCCAGACTCACTTGGCCTCCCAGCAGAGAAGTTATGAATGTGTTCATCCTTCTATGTTGATGTACCATACCACTTACATATCCGTCTACATGGAAATCACACCCTTGGGTTGTAAGTCCTGAAAAGCCTGAACCATTACCAGCCCTCCTAGCCTGCACCTTTCGGAGGACTGCTCCATGTCTAAGACACAGACGTAAAATTTGGATTCTGCTGATAACCAGGTCCCTTGAACAGTCTTTCTCTCAAAATGCTCCCATCCCACCTTGGAGGGAAGCGTCTGTGGTTACTGTAGTCTGGGGAACAGGTGGATAAAAGGGTCTGCCCTCTACTACTGAAGGAGAAGTGATCCACCAACTTGCATAGTCTCTGCATACTTGAGTAAGGTTGATTCCGGTATAAAGGGGATGAATGCTCTATGACCACTAGATGGACAGTATCCATTGCAGTACTCTAATGTGGTATATTGCTTATGGGACTAATATACAGCAGAAGCTACCAGACCTAACAGATGAAGAACCAGTCTTGCCTGGGGGTGGGAATGCTAAATCTCTTGAGAGGCTAAGAGATTTAATGATCAGACTCTTGTAATGGGTGAGAAGTTTTGCAATTTTTACAGCTGTCTCAACATCCTAGGCATTCTATTTGTTACATGGATGGCAGTTTGCTCTTCATGTGGTTGACTGTTATCCTCAATTGGTCTGTAAGACTATGAAGGAATGTCTGGTGTTACAATAAAAGATCCTTGGAAGTAGTAGTTAGGAGCCAATTATCTAAGCATGGGAAGATTTGGATACCTTGCAGTGGTAGATGAGCTCCAACCACTGCCATAATCTTTGTGAACATATAGGGGGCTGTGAAGAAAACAAATGGCAGTGCAAAACTGGAAGAATCTCCTGGACTGCCTTCAGAACTTGATGTGGTAGTAGATGCTCTGGAGATCTACACAGCATATTCAATCTTCCTTCTTCAATAGAGACAGTATGAACTGTACTGTGACCACCTGGAACTTTGAATGTTTGACATATTGATTTCGGTGGATGAAATCCAAAACTGGTCCGATGTCCCTTGTCTTCTTTTGAAACTAAAAACAACCTGGAATACACTACAGATTCTAACTTGTCTGGGGGGAGGAGCTGGTGGACTCGTTGGCTTAGCAACTTCAACACTTCTGTTGCTGTGGATTCCAACTGATCAGACGGCAAAGCGGGAATCTTCAATCTTTTCTTTGGGGTGGGAGGGGACAAAGAGTATATTGTAGCCTCTGGTGATTACCCTTAACACACATCAATCTGAATCCCTGGTTTCCCAGGCTAAAGTGTGTAAAGGTAAGTTCCCCCCCCCCCAACTGTCTCCAGAGTGCAACAGGGGGGCAACCTTTCAGGGACACTGGTAAGGATTCTCAGTGAAGGTTTCATAAAAACATTGGTTCTGCAGTCAGACTCTGCCTCTCGGGCAGTGTCCGTTTGAATTTTCTCCACCTTTGCCATGGGGCATGCCATGGTAAAAATCTGTGATTTTCTGAACCACATTTTACACCCCCTTTGACTCCAAGAAAATTACCTTTATCTTGTTCACTCCTGGTAAGCATATCCTTTACCTTAGCTCCAAGCAGAGTGGAAATCTCATAGGGGTGATTACAAAGGATGCCTTGAAGTTTTTTGTGAAGTCACATAACCGCATCCAGACATGGCAATGCATGGTAATATCTGTGCCAGTTGCTCTTGATGTGCCATCCACTGCATTTGATAGCAAGTCACATTGTCACATTAGTTGTAAACTGAAGGTTAGACATTTGGATATACACTGTTTTTTGGATGTCCAATGGTAAGTTACCTGAAAGAGACTTGGAAATCTCCTTGATGAAGTCCCTTTGCTAACTTATCAAATATGGTAGGGAATGCAGTGCTCAAAGGGCAAAGGTCGCTGAAGCACAAGTCCATTTCCCTAGACTGTCCAAAGTCCTGGACTCTTTGTTAGGGGGATGGACAAAGGAACTTGCTTCAGACAGTTCCTTCTTTGTGGCTGCTGTTACTACCATGGAATTTGCTGGAGGCCCTTTGGACCAATGCTTCCTATCCTTTGGGTCTATCAAGATTTTGTCTGTTATTAGGAATGGGCTTCACCATGACAGGTTCCTTCCAAGCCTTTTAAGCAATAAGGTCTATTAAGGTATCAAGAGTTGGGACCACCTGGGAGACCGATGGATCAGACTGAAAAACTTCAGAGAACACACACATCATCAGGAGGTGGAGCTTTGGTGGACCCCCACCACTTCATCAATTCTAGTATGTCCCCAAATGTGACATCCTGGGGGTGGGGGTGTCTTCATCTATGTCCATGCCTTCAACAGACTAAGGACAGGAGCCTGTGTTTCTGATTGTACATTCTCTTTCAGGGAACGTTTCTCAGGGTTTCTAACAGAGAAATGTCTGAATCAGACAGACAGCTTGAACATCAAGCTGCACTGAAGTTAATTGGGTCTGTTTGTCCTTGATTACTCGAATGAGAAGTGTGATGCACAAGATCCACTGGTAACTGAGATGGATCCAAACTCAGTGCATGCACCTGTCCTCCTGCCACAGCTTTGAAAGCAGACATACCTATTGGAGCCAAGGAGAAACTACCTTTGTCAGCTGACTTGGGGAGTTTCCCCAATACCAAAAGAGGTAAATTCTGACAAGAATCTCAGAGCCGAGCTGTCTAGCATCGAAACAACGAGGGGGAGGAATGGCTCCAAAAACTTCAGAGCTAACTCCACAGTTGAACTCCAATCTCAACTTTTCAGCTATAGGACTCATCTTGACCTGAAAGCATTTGAGTCAAGAGAGTAAGGGAAGAACATGAAGCCAAAGTTTTGAGGGCTAACTGCTCTCAAGAAGGTGCGCTGGAAGGATTCAGACCCATTAGGTATTGACACCATGTTGGTGTCAGAATGAGGTGGGATGGGGTCAAAGGGTCTACTCCCGTCCCTTCTCTGGGGCCGGTCGGTGCTGGGACTAACTTCTCATCATCTGGTGGAAGTCCATCTTGGTAAGACCTTGATAAAGAATCTACAGATGCTGGCCTTAAAGGTAGCTTGTGCTGAAGTATTGGTGAATGCAACCTGGGGCTAACCAACCCTGGGCAAAAATAGGTTTTGGAGAGGGATTCTGGATCTCGGTTGCAAGCAGATCCAACTGCCTCAACATCTTAGGTGCTGGACCATGGAAGCTAGATGGATCCCAAGACTGCTTTCTAGACTTTTATACCTTTTTATTTTCCTGTCTCTTCTCTGCTTTTTCTTTCTCCATTCCCTTAGATCTTTCTTTCTCCTTTCAATAGAGGGAGATGTAGATGGTTGTCTGGCTTCTGAGTACATCATGGCAAGAGCCTGTTTGAGGGGTGAAGTAAACTTTTGAGAATCATCTTTGCTTTCCTGCCTTGGAGGACTCTGGATCTGAAGGTAGCACATTTACTGCAACCACCCTGAAGATGAGAAGCACTTAAACAGCAGACACAAAGGGAATGGGTGTCTTGGGATGGGATTTTGTGTCTAAAAGTTGAACACTTTTTGAATCCAGTAGGCTTCGCAGACATCGGGACAGCATACAGAAGAAAACAAACACACCAGTACTGAATGCTAACTGAAGGTAATACAAACTCTTTTAAAAGTATTTATAGGGGAAAAAACTTACAAGATAACAGCAAGAAAGAACGGTATGTACTCTAAGTAACAGTATAATCCAAACACCTATTAGCTATGACTATATGAAAATTAAGTAATCATACTACTAGCAAATTGCTATAAGGTAACACACTTATACAATCTATAAAAGTACAAAGTACATGTACTAACCTTAAAACCCTAACCTAATCCTAACTCTAAGCAACAACACTGTAAAGAAAGGGAGGAGCGGAAATTTTTAAACAAGGTTTTGCTTTCACTTATTGTGCATGCTCAGAGATACCGAAGAACACATCTGATCTAACAGGCAGCAAATACGATATGAGACAAATTAGCCAGAAGGACAGAACTATGGGTAGGGGAAGAGTCAGAGCTCTCAGATCCAATACTCTGGTATAATATCCCGAGGTTGGATTCACCAACCCAAACACTGAATTAGACAAAAATAATCATTGGATCATGTTCTTAGTTTCCTTTCTCTTTCCCATCACACCTCCAGCATTTGCCATCTACCCTACGAAACATTCTCTGAAGTCTGTTTGGGATATAAAAATATCTACGCACACTTCCAAGCAAGAAAAAAAATGTAAACCTTCTGGAATTTGTTCCATACTTGGGAACCATAACAATATCATCCCAAATTGCCTTTCCAGTCTCTCTCCCCCCAATATTTTCTAACCTCCTCTGATTGATTCCTATAGGTTTCATGCAATATTTTATATGTCCTACTAAATTATCCCTTTTTATTCATTCTATGCAGAACTAAAAAACTCAACCAGAGCTAGCTACACATAGCACTCCCCTATCCCTTTCTGATTGCCTATACTCTTGTTGTCTAACTTAAAAGAAATTACTGGGAAGATGTTCAAAGTTTAAATTTAAAATGTTTTCTGTAATATCTTCTAGTAATAAATGTATTATTAGACATGTCCAATGGCATAAAAGCCATATTTTGTGGCATGCCTGCCCATTTAAATAGCAATATGCAATAATCTAAAGAATTGCTAACTTGTTTATTAAATAAGCTTTGGTCTTCCATCTAAGGAAGTCATCTTGAACCTGGCTTTTGCTTCTGGGAATTGACCATTCCAATGCCTAATACAGAGGAAGTACCTGCTCTTTGCCTAAAATGGTACATCAACTACTTCACTCTTCACCTGAAAAGGTGCTTAAACAAAAAGCCATCTTGCACCTTCTTGATGTACCTAGACTTGGTACAATAGTTTCAGGTATGGGGACTTCAAGATATCTGCACACTAACATTATTAAAACTTTCCCAGTGTGAAAACAGCAACTGTGAAAAAAAAAATGTCAAGTTAAAAATATTCCTATAGGGAAAATCAGTTAATGGCTATTAATTCCACTTTGTGGATGCCAGCAAATAAAAACAAAATTGGAGAAAGTGAAAAAAAAAGATCAGCCAAAAAAAAATAAAAAAACTGTCAGAAAAGAATCTTAGAGCTGTTCAGCAAAAAAGAAATTCATGTTTCTGCTTTGATACAGGAGATAGCTTTAGTAATTTAGAGGAAAAATAAATTAATGTACTCAGAGATGTCTTAAGTAAGTTAAAACACTGAAGGAATATAGTTCAATAACAAATGACTGACAAATAGAAGAATTAACTTGTTACTCACATGAACTGATAAAACTGCAAAGATCAGACACTGAAATTAAAAAAAGGCTGTCTGAATATGAGGTTTCCGAAGGACAGCTGTATCATATGTATATTTTAAGTATAATATTTTAATAGAGTTAGAAGACAGAGCACTCAGAGAAAAAGTACAGTTTTGTACCTACCATAAATGTAGATGTTCGAAGATCCACATTGCTGCAGTCATAACCTGTGGGTAGTCCGCTGTCCTCCTCCGGTGGGCCGAATACCAAAAGTATTAGGGCTGTCAGTCAGGTCTCAGATCTGGCGATCGGCGTCGCATGGTTCGTAAGCGCGGTAACCTGACCACCGTCATCCTCAGTCTTTTTTCTTGCCCCAGATCAGAGAGCCACTAAAAGAAAGGCCAAATCCCAAAAAAAAAAAAAAACAAAACAAACAACCTCTACTAAAACAACCCAACCCAAACCATACCAAACTAAGGAGGAGGAGGGAGGAGGGAGGTGGACTGCAGCAATGTGGATCTTGATCATCTACATCTACATTTATGTACAAACTGTAAAACTTTTCACTATCTTCTATTCTACATTACATAACCTGTGGGTAGAATCCCAAAGCAAAAAAAGGGAGGTTGGCAAAGGCATAAAAAAGATATAAAGCTGCTATGGAGGCCCTCAAGGAGACTACAGTGAAATAAGTCCAGTAAGATATGGGGAGAGGGAGATGGTAATGTTTAGAAAAAGTGTGCTGAACTCCAAGTAGCTGTAGCCAAAGCTGCTTTTCGAGTAGCTCTTAAAAAAAAAAACAGTGTAGAAGTCAGCCCCCTAGTGCAATGAGGTCTGATTCCAGCGGAATCTCCTTACCATGAAACAGAGGCAAACAACAATAAAATGGCCTTAGAAATTAGAAATAGTCTGTTTTTGAAACACCCCTGAGAATGCAAAAAAGAGAAAAATAACTGTTAAGCTGTAGCTCTGTCTTTAAATTCTAAACCCTGCTGAATAAATAAAATGTGCTGAATTTTTGAATATCCAAAGTGTAGTGTTTTTTTTTTTTATTTCATAAAAGTGAGTAGAAAAAATAAAAGGATACAATGAAGCCACATTTGAGGCCACATTTATCCTTAAAAGTAGGCATAGAATATAGTAAGCAGAGATACTAAATCAATCGGTAAAAAAATCAGGAAGGGTTCAACTGCCACACTAGCAAGCATTCAAAGAAAACAACAATTGAATGGCAAACAAAAGACAAAGAAAAAAAAAAAACTCTCAGGCGTAAGGACTGCAGGTTCAAAGGTAAAGTAAAGTTTCAACACAAAGGACAAAGATCCCAGGGGGAGGTAGGAGTAGGAGCTCTACTCTTCTTTTCTTCTTTCTCTAAGGAATTAAGCAAACAAAGGATGAGAGAGATTGGGTGGTGGGTCACAGTCAAGTGAGCAGAAATGGCTGCAGCATGAACTTTACAGAGGAGAAAGGACAGAGTCCTTGTCTAAAAATTCTGTAAGATATTGAAGAGAAAACAAATCAGGCCTGGAAAAAACAAAAAAGCTCTTTGCTTTGCTCAAAAAAAAATCTCCTCCATTTTTAACGGCATAAACTCCTTTTACTAGGTACTCTGCCTTCCAAATAAAATTCAAAACTTGTTGAGGTTGTAACGACACTACATACATCCAAACTTCCACCCCTGGGGGATCCACATCTCTGCTGCTCTAAAACATCTGCTAAGGAGTTCTGCTCCTGGCAGAAACCTTGCCTAGAAGAGTGAGGAGTGAGAAGAGGAGCTAAAGGAATACAAAATGACCAGGCCCTGCAAGAAGAAGAGTACCACATGACCTTGCTTGTTGATGTACCACATGACAGTTGTGTTGTCTGTTTGAATAATTCACTGTCCCGGGTTGTCGTAAATCTAAAAAAACATCAATGCAATTTGGTGCATATACCCATTTAAAAGTTGATATGTAAATGTTGAAGTCTGGCAGGCCACGGCTGTGAACCCATTTTCCATTGAGGTGGTGGCCCCCCATACTTTGTCCGAGGCATCTCTGGGCATCTGTCGTTAAGATCTGACTGAGCCTCCAGAGAGTCAGTTTGTCCCTTGTTTAGGTTTAATTCCAACCACAAAAATTCCTTTTAAATTTATTCCTTGTGCAACATTTGTGAAACAGATAATCTAGATGATGGCAGTGTTGTGTTTGTGTCCATTGACATTGATAGCTTCCTCATTAGCAGGCACCATGGAAGCTTACAGAATCAGAATATGCAGGAACAATGGATGAAAGTAAAAGGACTGTCCGAAGAGTTCAGTCCTCACACAAAGAGGATCAAGGGAAGCCAAGTGTAAAGTCAAAGTCACCTTGTTTTTCAAGCGCAAGCCATCTGGAATCTGGAACACTTTATACACACACACAGAGAGAAGAAGCACATTAACTGACAGGGGTTGCTCACTGGATTAAAGTTAGGTGTTTTAATAACCTAGAGATGAGCCGTCTAGAGATGGGGAAGGTTGTGTTTTTCTTTGTGAAGAAAAGAAGGCTCAACGGGCCAGGAAAATGTGATTTCCCTCCTAACTCCTCTTAGCCTTAAGACACACCAGAACCTTTTAAACGCCTCCCCACAACTGGAAGATAAGATAAGCCAGGGGGCAACAGAATATTGATAATGTAAAGTCCCAGGGCAACACAGGTTCCCATCCTCCAGTGATCTGATAGGATGAAGAAGAGTGTTGCTTGAGATCCAGGATATACATCTTTCTGATATTTGGTATGTGGAACAGATAGAAGCAATCAAAAAACATTTTGAATTTTGGAATGTCCAGGTATGTGTTGAGGATAAATAAATCAAAATTGGCCTCAAATGTGACCCTACAAGAATTCAAAGAGAAATAGAGAATGCCCACTTTCTGTTCTGGGACCTGCTGGAGACCTGCTGTAAGGCCCAAAGGGGAAGAAGTAAGGAAATAAGTTGAACCTCTCTAAAGCCCATTGGAGGAGGAGCACCTTTCCTTCCAAAGAGAAAGGTGACTCTAAAAAAATCTGTATTGTCATATCCTCCATTAGGGTCTGTTTCTGAAGAGGGATCCCTATGTTCTGCTCAAGCTTGCTCCTGGGACACTAGACTGGCAAGGAAAGGAGGTGCCAGGGGCTGAAGATGGCAGGCATCTCCCCCCCTGCCCTGTCTGTTCACTGAAGATCCCCCTCCTAGTGGTGTCACCTCAGAAGAACTTAGGCCTACCCTCTGCCTGAGGCCAAGACCTGCCCTAGACTCTGCCCTTCACCACCAGGGAGAAGCTTTAACCCTTTACAGACTTCCATATTTGCCCTTCTTTAAGACATTCCAAAAAAAGGAGAAACAAAATCTGCAAACAGCTCTGATCTTTAACAGTTCTTTCCATTTTTCACTAATCCACCTAGCAGTCAGAACAAACAAGCCTGAAAAAAACAAAACTTCATACTGTGCAAGATCTCAAACCATGCTCTGAATGATTGCCACAACAAATCTGCGGCCTTAGGCATAGTGCCCCTCCATACAACTGATCCAGTGGCAGCCACCAAAAAGAAGCCTGTAAAGCTGGTAATTACACAGATGAAAGAATGCTTACCCACCTGATCAGAGGCATGACACAAATCCCCTACTTTCTTATCTACCAATCCAAAAGCTTAAGCATCTACCTTAGATTTTAACTGGATGCCTTGACAAAATTCTGGTAATTCAATCATTGCTAGAGTGGAAGGGGTGTACACTTTCTTACCCACCTATCAGGGTCAAAGACCTTACCCCTTCTAACCAGAGGAACTGGAGGTTTGGCATGGCCACACCTGAGGTTTTACAACAGAAGCCCTGACACTTGGATATGGAAATATCACATAATACAGGTGTAGCTACTCAGGTCTACCTATAATATTTATCTGGTCAAGGTAAGGGGTAAGCAATCTGGATTAACCTCCTAACATCCAAAACAAATCTCTATACAGGAAGGGAAAGTAAGGGAAAATGAAATCCATTGGAAACAAAACCTAAATCTCTGGAGGTCTCCTGAAGAAAAAAGAAAAAATTCCCTATAGAGAAGTGTCTTCAAAAGCCTCAAATGATGAAAAATTTAAATCCTCTTCGGGAAGTCATCTAGGCCTGAAGACAAACTTAAAATGCTCTGAGGTACAATGGAGCCTCTTCCCAATAGCCTGGAAGACTCTGGAGGAAAGGAAGGTGTCATCTGATGCCTACCTCTCAGACACCCCTCTGGACTGGGCAAGGGTAACCAGGCTGACTCTATTAGGCACTCTGACTGTTTTTAAAATTACCTTGTGCTAGGCCTGGAGAAAGAGCTTAGAATGGACACCTGAGGAACCCCTCACCTGACCTTAGATCTTCTGACCATCCTGAGAGAAGGATTAGGCCTTGACACCTGAGGCCAAACCTGAGAGTCAGAGAAACCTTGGCTGGGCTCAGCCTGACCTGACTCCTGAGGGGCCACATGACTGGAAAGCACGACCTCCCCTGGCACTGACAGGCTACATTTGCCTGATGCACCAGAGATGACCCCTTGGCCTTGAGGATCGGCGGCTTACGGAGAGACTCCCCCCCGCAAAAGAACCTTCCAACATTGGGGGTGCGCTTAATTCCACCCTCAGTTAACGACCATTTACTGCGAATTAGCGATTCGGGCGCACTGGAAGAGTACAGTGGAAGGTAATCGCTTGCTTTCCCAAGCTTAACAATCTACGTATTTTTAACGCTTATGTAATCCTTATTAAAAACAGAGCATTAAAATGCTGTATAAACTAAACTCCCCAAAACGGTATCCAACTAAATAATTACTCACACCTTTTTTTTGATGCACAACTCAGTTACAAGGAATGCTTCCGGATTAAATTCAAAAAAAAGTGCTAGGATCTGGCTTAGTGCGTAAGGCTCAGGACACGGTTTCGGTCATGCTGAGCGCCGCTGAAAACGTAACTATATGCAAGTATTGCGAGACTGGGCACTCAGAAAAGCCTATTCACGGCGGCATTACTGGCCAGCATACCATGCTTGAAGACGCGCCCGCCTAAGACATTCTGATGTGCCAGAAAAACTGGAAGGAACAGACTGCATTCATTTTAGTAAAGTATAAAATAATCAACTGGACTGATGGTTCACAGCAGAATTTATTAACAGAGGGGATATCATGTGCATTCTCTAAATCTTGCTGTAAGAAAGCAGCTAAGACCTATATTAGAAAAGATGCAATCACACCAGCAGAATGAGTTGCACCTTACAAAACTTTGGTTGGAAGGGAAAAGTTGTAAAAGCTGGTGGCAGCAGAGTTTTAGGAGAAAATGATTATTCACTGTACACAAGGCAGAAGAGACCAACTGGGATAATGGTTAATGGTTAAGATCTTTACCTCCCATGTACAAAGCTCAACATTCGATCCAGACCTCTGGTCAATGCCCTATACGGAATTTGCATGTTCTCTTTGGGTGTTTGCGGTGTTCCACTCACCTCCCAAAGACATGCTGAGTGTTTCCACCTAAAACTAAAACCCACCCAAGAATGCAGTTGTGGGCAGCAGCACATAAATAGTCTAGACAGTGCCCTATGGGGGAGGGAGGATTGCATAAATCAACCACTCTGGGTATCACCTGTGGTGTACAGCATCTTCTAGACAGAAAGACACAGACCACAGACTGTGCACAGTGTCAGGATTAGCCACTCAATGGTGTAAAAAAATGGTTCTAGGTGATTCACTTGTGCTGACTAATATCACCAAAAATGGGCATGGGCCGGTGATAAGTTGAAGACCCCGCCTTCTCCAACCTATGTCACGGACCCATACTAATGACAGAAGGGGTGCATAGGCCCCTTTTGGCCAGTGTGTTCCCACCATAAAGCCTAGCAGTCCTGTGTAAATAAGCTACTGGTCTGCTGGTGTACAGTTGCCCAGCTTGAGTTACCTGGATAGCTCTGTTAAATGAAAGCTGGATGTAAAACTAGTCAAGTTGCCAAACATCATACTAAGGATTGCACCACTCAGTGTGGGTTCACTGACAGGACGCAGCTTGGAAATGGATGGCATGATGAACAAAGGAAACTGGACATCCTATGTATCCAGGAGATGAGATGGAAGAGCAGTGCAGCAAAGCCACTCTGTGTGGCAGAGCACTTCTCAAGAGCAGGACAGACTAGAAATTGTGTAGGAATTGTGCTGAGGTAGAGGCTTCAAAAGACAATGAGGGATGTCATCAGAATTAGTGACATACTCATGATAATCAGACTCTAGTGTAATGACAGGGCAGTATTAATAATCTCTGCCTAAGCACTACAAGCAGGGTTGTGAAAGTAAGGAAAACAGTGCATACAGACAGCATTTGCAGGACCTAATAGATAAAGTAGGACAACATGAATTGGCACTGATAATGAGTGACCTGAATGCACATATCGGAACAGAAAGAAAAGAATATGAAGACTGCCTGGGTCAAGCTGAGTGGAGCAACGGGAATAAAGAGGAGGAGGCCATTCTAGACTTCCGTCAACCAAATGGCTTGAGGTTGGCCAACAACATGGTTCAGCAAGAGAGAGGGGGATCACAAGATCACATTACAAGACTAGCCAATATGCAACGCAGGTAGACTTTCACATAGAAAGAAAATGGTAATTGGATGGAGTCAGTGACTGCAAAGTCATCCACAGTAAAACAGCCATCTCATAAACCATGAGTTGCCATATTCAACTGCAAGCAATGGTCAGAGAAGGCTCTAACTTCAGAGACTAGGCTGTAGATCTAGAAGGTGACTGGAGAGAAAGCACAAGAGTTCAAGGTACTCAGGGCTCTAGCACTTCGAGTTGAAGAATGGCAGCACCTCAAAATAGCATGGGCAAGTGCTATAGAACACATATGTGGAGGAGTCATGTATGGAAGCAAGGTGCATAAGGAGAGCTGGTGGTGGAATGCAGAAGTCCAGGAAGTCATCAAATGGAAAGAGGATGGCAGGAAAAAGTGGGAGACAGAAAAGACTGACCAGGCTAAGGAGGAGTACTGGTTTGCCAACAAAGAGGCTAAGACAAGAGTAGCAATAGCAAAGAACAAGGCACCAGAGGCACTCTACCAGTTTCTGTAAAGTGACTCAGTAAAATGCATAAAGAAACTATGAGGTTGCAAGACAAAAAGAGAAAAAATAGTCAGACCAGTCATGACAGATGCCAGAAACAACCTGCTCACCACATTCCACAAGAAATCAAATAAAGACAGAAGTACTTCCAGCAGCTTCTGAATAAAGAGAACCTCTCAAAAACTTTACTACCCCAGACACTGTCTATGAGGAAAAACCACCCTAGAAGTAGTAAGAACAGCACTAAGGAAAATGAAGTCAGAGAAAGCAGCATGCTCAGATGAGGTCCGAGCAAATATAATCAAGACATTAAGTAAGATATGGGTGAAATGGATCCTGAGGGTACTCAGTGGTATGGAAAGAAAGGCATATTCCAGATGGCTGCACAATAAGCATACTAGTGCCAGTGTACAAGAACAAAAGGAACATTCACAACTTTGGGCAGTACAGAGGTATCAAACTCCTGTCACACTACACTGAAGCTCTGGAAAGGGTGACCGGTTAGTGAATACGCAGGGTTGCAGAAAATAAGATGGGAAATCAGCAGTTTGTATTCAGATTAGTATGCAGCACAAGTGAATCAAAGACTGCAGTGAAACAGACAAATGAGATGAAACTAGGCACGAAAAAAAAAAGTCTCTCCAACTGGGCATTCGTATACTTGGAGAAAGTATATGACAACATCCCAAGAAATCTGATTTGGAAGTCTTGCAGTGCTCTGAAGTTCCAGAAACAATGGCAGAATTAGGACAGGCTATGTACAAGGACCAAATAACAAGTATTAACAGTGCTTGGGTCTAACAAAGGGGTTCCCAATTGGAGTGGGAATTCATCAGGGTTTAGCTCTGAGCCCACTACTGTTCATGCTGGTGATAGTTTCCACTGGCAAACAGGTCGCAGGGACAAATCAACACAGTTGCTGTATGCAGACAATGGGACATTACAGGCAGACTCTGAGCAAGAACTTCAGCAAATGATACGGGGAATGTAATGAAAAACTGAAGGCACATGTAATGAAACTGAGTATAGATAAGAAAGTTGTAGTGGCAGCAAATGGGGGAAATCATAATAAGCTGAGATAGAAGGGAAAACAATGGAACAGGTTAACAGCTTCAGGTAACTGTGAGGGCTGGCTGAGGAGAAAGGAAGTCTGAATGAGAAGGTCAAAACTAGAATCAGTGGGGTTGCAGCCAACTGGCATAGAGTCAGAGGTACTGTATGACAGAAGAATGCCAAAAAAACTGAAAATTAGGTGCACAAAACAGTAGTGCGACCAGTACTTTCGTATGGTATGGAAACCTGGGCAGTAAAGGCAGGGCAGGCAGGGCAGTTGAGGAAGCCAGAAGTGATAGGTTCATAGGTGAATACTAGGCTAATGACCACTAAGGTCAAGCCTAGCAGTGCAACCCAAATGTGACCCACAACTTTGATTTATATATGGGATGATTTACTGCCTCTGTCCATCACAGACACAGGCTTCAGGTGAGGGGTGAATTTTCACTTACCCATCCACTAGTCCCAGTTGTGCTTAAACAGGGTTAGGGGTGAACTGAACTCTACATGAAAGAGAAGCCTGTTCCAGAGAAAGGGAATTCTCTGAGAAACATATGTTGGAAGTGAAATGTACTTTTCATCTAGTAGTTTTGATGCTGTTTGTTTTGAGGATTTGCAAAAGTTTCATTAAAACAGGACCAGGTATGCCTTGTACACCAGGCAAAGATCATCTTTCAGTAGTCTGTATGATGCACACAGAGTAGACAGACAGGGCTTTCAGGTGATCAGCACAGGACATCTTGTAAGGAACCTTTGTGGGCGTTCCAATTGCTGCATGTGCCTGGTCAGGCACATACCAAAGGGAGCAATATACACTAGGATGGGTGTGATGAGGGCAGAGTACAGTGGTACAATGACCTCTCTGGACCTAGATAACATGCCCTTATAAACTGAGCAATACAGAAGGATTTTCTTACTAACTTGGGCACATGCTGGTCGAAGTCTAGATTACTACCTACACGAGTTCCCAGATCCCTGACTAGTGAATCAACTTTTAGGGGTGTTTTACTGATGAGGCAGTTACCTGGGGTGACTTGACCTCTCAAAAGGTACTATAATGCATTGTTTGGTACTGAGTTTTAGGCCATAACTTTGGCACAAAGCATTTGCCTGTGTTAGACCTTCCTGAAGGATGTTCATGTTTTGGGTAGATTCAGTGACTGCTGCCAGTTTGAAATCATCTGCGAGTAGTCAGCCAGAGGCCTTATATATTGGCTTTGACCTCCAAGAAGTAGAAGCAAAAGAGGGGTGGGCCCAGCACAAAGCCCTTAGGGTCTCTACTGGTGATCTGTACAGAGGTGGCCTCACTGATCCTAATGTCGTTTCCTCAGCCAGTTACCTATCCAGCATGCTATAAAGGGGTTTATGCCTAGTTTCGTAAGCTTGATGACAATGCCCAAGTGGGGTACTGTAACAAATGCTTTAGCCAGAACTAGGTAGCCAGTATACACTACTTTCCATTGCATTAACGACCATTTCAAAGAAGTTCACCCGGTTCAGTAAACATGACCTTCATTTGACAAAGCGAAACGAGGGAGGATCCAGTGTCTGGAGGCCACCAATGCCCTTGCTAATATTCTATGGTAATTTTTTCCATGGCTTTGCAAATAAGACTAGTTAGACTAATGTAGTTTCCAGGCTGTGTTGAAGGTCCTCCCCTATGAGGGGGGATGACCACTGCAGTCCTTTATTCTCATGGCACAAAGCCTGTTTTAAGACTATAGTTAAACAGTAACTCTGTATGCAGTATATGAAGCACTGCGACTGTGGTCTGAAATCAGACAGCTGTTACCAATTTGGTTTTTGCTGTCATTCTTTATAAAATCTAGTAATAAAAATATGTTTTTTGAAAAATTCTATTTTTCATGTGGCAGCACAATAAAGAAAACCACATCGAATATGAAAGACCAACGTGGGAAGTGTTCAATTTATTTTGGAGTCTGAATGAAATTTTTTTGCATAGGAAATGTATATTACAGGGAGACCCATCATTATTCAGTCACTGCTTCTTTTGATCACAATAACAGATATTTTATTCATTTAACATGAGCAAAGTAACTGTGTAGTAAGGAAAATAAAATGAATGAATGAAATAAATACATAAAAAAATGAAATCGTACTCTAATTAGTATCGTACATCTTAAAACGTGCGACACTATTAGGCTTCTATTGACTTGCTCTACTCAGTCAGTACACCAACTACGGTTATAACTACTAATGGAAAAGAAAAAAACCTGGTAAAGTAAAGTAACTAATTACTACAAATTTGGTAGTCCTGTCCAAGGAAATCGATGAGGATGGGCTCAAAATATCTAAACTCAAATGGCAACAGTAAAAGATGCAGCTTTGAAAAATGCACACACAAACTCAAAGTCAACTAGTTATCCACAGATTTCACCGAAGATTATTTTGGAGCTACTTAAAACGAGGGTCACTACTACTCAAATAAATAAAATAATCTGTGTGAGATTACTGAAATGTATAGATCTACTCATAGCATTATTTGATGATTATCAAACCATCACATCACTACAATTACACTACAGATGCCAAGTAAACACACAAGTTATCCCATGTCTGCCCTTCTCCCTGACAGAACCAATATAACCTTTATAGTTATTAATGTATTCAAATGATATCACCACCAACTGCTTTAAGATGAACCTCTTTCCTCTTCAGTATACACAATGTATTACTTTTGTACACAATACACACTATGAACTGCAGTGATAACACAAGGTCTTAGATACCATTTGCTGTGCAATCAGAGTAAGCTATAATTCACAGAGGATCAGTTTTTTATCTTCTGTTCAAAACTGCGCATCACATAAACATATTCGGTACTTGCGTATCATCGCAACCACATTTCGAACAGGAGAAATGGCTCTTTTCCAAGCTGTACAGCTGTTTCTCCTGTTCGAAATCCAATTGCGATAATATGCAAGTACCCTGACATTTAGTATGAGAGGAAATAGAGGTACTGAAACACGTTTTTATTAGTTCTAAGGACAAGTATTTGAAAGAAAATCAAAGGTTATGTTTACTTGCAATGTAAATGATGATTAAAAGAAACAAGCACTTTTGTAAAATGGAGAAGCAGTGCCCAGTATATAAGCAATCAAAAAGAATCATTGCCAAAAATGTGTTAATTGAATAAATGCAGACCATAAACTGTGATGAACCTACACTGTTCCTCAGAAATAAATGACAATTGTTAAAAGCAACCTGAGGATAAATCAGACACACACAGTTACCTTACAGAAGGATCTTAACCAAAATCAGTTCAACATTTCTGAGAAGGGCGACCACAGTGGTGCAGCAGTTAGCGCTGCCGCCTCACAGCAAGAGGTTTTCCGGTTTGATTCTCAGCTGGAGGGACTTAAGAACAGAGTCTGCATGTCCTCCCTGTGGTCACGTGGGTTTCCTCTCACATGCCAAAGAAATGCTGTAGGTAGATTGGACACTCTAAATTGGCCCTAGGTGTGAGTGCGTTCATGTGTGCGCCTTCTGTGGAAGGTTGGGTGGTGGGCTGGCAACCAGACACCGCAAAACTCCACTGCCAATCATGAGCGGACAGGTTATCCGCTGTGGCGACCCCTAACCGGGAAAAGCCGAAAGAAGATGAAGAAAGTGATGCTGTCCT